>NC_133382.1:6487061-6607889 GCF_049309525.1 Garra rufa | reverse complement strand
AAAATCCATTCGGTTCACTCCGAGCAGAATCGATATTATAACGTTTCTGTTCTTGCGTTCCTCATTAAACAATACGTTCCGAGAACGGTTTTCTAGAAAAAATACCGGTTAATAACGTTATTTTATTGCACAGCACGATAGATAGATAGATAGATAGATAGATAGATAGATAGATAGATAGATAGATAGATAGATAGATAGATAGATAGATAGATAGATAGATAGATAGATAGATAGTGTGTGCCTTTTAATAACATGTTTGGCATTATGTTTACAAATGATTAAACCAAATTCCGTGTTCGTGTCATTTGAACTTCTTGTCTTTAAAACCGAAAGTAAACGAGTTCACAACCAGGGTTTGAAAATTAGCGCGGTCCGAAGTAAGGTGTTAAAAAAATTGTGCTATATTAACACCCTCAAATGCACTACATATAGCCTAGCGTCAGAAGATTTTTTTATGAAAGTACAATGTTGCCAGATATTGCTACGAAAAACAAGCAATTACAAAAAGAGAGAAAAAGATATCCGAAATAAGTTCAAAGCTTGTGTTTTTTAAACAAGATTAATATATCAGTAACACTAACGTTCAACTTTCCACTTTATAAACGTCCCAAAGTGTCACACTAAATTGGAAAAATACACGTATAATAGGTGGATCTGGCAACAAACTGAGGCTGCACACGCGCTCTCACTCAACGCGCTCTCAAGCCCCGTTCACTGCGCTAGCTTCTCGCATCAACATGAATTGCAAACACTCATGCGATATGAGGTGGTTTAAACGGCTTTATAATCATTCAGAGAGCTTGGCATTTTATTTTTGAATATACAAAAATGACCAAGGGCCGGACCTCGGTGACCTCATAGCTGGCTACTTAATTATTCCTTACCTAATATGCATAGCCTATTATAGGCTATTTTCACTCAAACAAAAGAGAACTAAAAACAATAGACAATTTTAACTACAAGTTTTAATTAGGCTACAATAACTTAAACCTAAACATACCTTTGCACATGAAACAGCCAGGTGGTAACCTTAAGCTCGTCGCATCAGAAAGGGCTCTGCTTATGACGTCTGCTTCGCGGGCATTTCACGGTGTATGCGTCACCGTCGCATTTGCACACACAATTTGAATTCATGTTTTTGGTCTGCCAAATTGATATAATAAAGAGAACGATAAAAATACCGTTATTAACCGGTTAATTTGGAATTTCTGTTTCTGTTTCTGTTCAGAACGATTAAAATTGATTTTGTTTTCGTTTTTGTTCCTGTTCCTGTTTAATGTCATTTGTTTTCGTTTTTCGTTTTCGTTCCTTAAACCGGTTCAGAGCCCTGCTCTCAGACCTATGGTGCATACAAGTAACATTAAATACAAACAGTAACATTAAATACAGAGGTAGAATTTAAAAAATACAAATAAATACAAATAAACATAATATATAAAAATGAAAAATACAATATACAAGTAAGGGCACATGGTAGAGAGTGCAAACAATGTAAACAATATAGTGTAACAGAGCTTGTAAGTGTGTAAAAGTGTCAGAGCAGTCTTGTAACAGTCTTATGAGTAGTGTGAGGTAGACCAATGCTGCACAAAGGGACTGGTGCCGGTCTGTATGTGTGTGTGTGTGTGTGTGTGTGTGTGTGTGTGTGTGTGTGTGTGTGTGTGTGTGTGTGTGTGTGTGTGTGTGTGTGTGTCAGAGTTCAGAAAGTTCGTGGGGCAGAAGAGGGGAGTAAGAGGAGTGGGGGCAGAGCAGGGAGAGAGCTGAGCTTCCTGACAGCCTGAAGAATGAAGCTGTCCTTCAGTCTGCTGGTCCTGGCCTGGAGACTCTGCAGTCTCCTCCCTGATGGCAGCAGGCTGAAGAAGCTTTGCATTGGGTGTGAGGGATCAGCTGCTATGCAGAGGGCTTTTTTGGTGAGACGTGTGCTGTAGATGTCTTGGAGGGTGGGGAGAGGGACACCAATGATCCTCTCAGCTGCTCTGACTGTGTTTGAGAGTTTTTTGGCAGGATGCATTGCAGGCTCCAAACCACACAGTGATGCAGCTTGACAGGATGCTACCGATGGTAGAATGTGTACATGATGGGGGCTGGTGCTCTTGCTCTTCTTAGTTTGCGGAGGAAGTAGAGACGCTGCTGTGCTTTCTTGGCCAGTGCAGTGGTGTTGTTTTTCCAGGAGAGATCCTCAGTGATGTGCACACCCAGGAACTTGGTGCTGCTCACTCTCTCCACAGACGCACCATTGATGGTCAGAGGAGCATGCTGAGTGTGCGCTCTCCTGAAGTCGACAACAATCTTCTTCGTCTTCTCCACATTCAGAGAGAGATTGTTGTCTCCGCACCACGTGGCCAGGCGGCTCACGTCACTTCTGTAGTTTGTCTCATCCCTGTTGCTAATGAGACCCACCACAGTCGTGTCATCCGCATCAACTTAATGAAGAGGTTGGAGCTGTGTGACAGTGTGCAGTCGTGGGTCAGCAGAGTGAAGAGGAGGGGGCTCAGCACACATCCTTGAGGGACCCCCGTGTTTAGAATGATAGTGCTGGATGTGTTACTGCCGACCCGGTACTGCTTGTGGTCTTCCTGTGAGGAAATCCAACAGCCAGTTACACAGTGAGGTGTTGAGCCCCAGCTGGACCAGTTTTTGAGTGAGCTGTTGGGGTATGATAGTGTTAAATGCTGAACTGAAGTCTATGAACAGCATTCGGACATATGAGTCTTTTTTTGTCCAGATGTGTGAGTGCAGAGTGGAGTGCAGTGGAGATGGCGTCATCGGTCGAGCGGTTGGGACGATACGCAAACTGGAAGGGGTCCAGTGAGGGAGGCAGGACAGACTTAATGTGCTGAATGACTAGCCGTTCAAAGCACTTCATGAGGAAGGGAAGTAAGTGTAACTGGACGGTAGTCATTAAAGCAGGAGGGAGATGACTTTTTTGGGACCGGAATGATGGTGGTGGCTTTCAAACATGTGGGGATGACAGCCTGGGAGAGTGAGATGTTAAAGATGTCTGTGAAGACATCAATGAGTTCCACTGCACAGTCTCTCAGTACACAACCAGGAATGTTGTCAGGACCCAGAGCTTTGCGAGCGTTGATCCTGCTGAGGGATCTCCTCACACTGTCCAGGGACAAAGTCATCACCTGGTCACCAGGAGGGGGTGGGGTGTTCTGTGCTGTGGTGCTGTTTTGCACTTCAAAGCGAGCGAAGAAGGTGTTTAGCTCGTTCAGCAGGGAGATGATGCTGTCACAGGTCTGTGGTGGGGGCTTGTAATCTGTGATGGTCTGTATGCCCCGCCACAGGCTCTGTGTGTCTCTGCTGTCTTTGAAGCGACGAGATATTCCTCTGGAGTACTGTCTCTTAGCCTCTCTGATGCCACGGGACAGGTTGACCCTAGCTGTCTTCAGGCTCGCCTCGTCTCCAGCTCTGAAGGCAGCGTTCCGAGCTTTCAGCAGCCTGTAGACCTCCCCTGTCATCCATGGCTTTTGGTTGGTGCGGACAGTGATGGTTTTGGTGACTGTTACATCCTCAGTGCATTTGTTAATGTAGGCTGTAACAGTCTCTGTGTACTCCTGGAGGTCAGTGGTGTTGTTGTAAGTAGCAGCCTGCTTAAACATTTTCCAGTCTGTGGTGTTAAAGCAGTCCTGTAAAGCCTCTGAAGACCCCTCTGGCCACACTTGTATCTGCTTACAAACCGGTTTGGTGACTTTAACGAGCGGTCTGTAAGAGGGCATTAGCATAACAGTGATGTGGTCTGAGGCACCGAGGTGGGGGAGGAGGAAAGCTTTGTAAGCTCCTCTCTGGGTGGTGTAAACAAAGTCCAGTGTGTTATTTCCCTGTGTTGGAAAGTCAATGTGTTGCTGTATTTTTTTTTCCTGAGATGGACATGTGCTGGCATCATTGTTCTGGGCTGGAGTCTTCTTCCCTGCAGTAAATTTAAAAAATGTTATTACTGTGGAAGTTTATAAGCAAAACTGACAGCTTCATTATATTTTAAAATGTAGAAAATCAGATAGGGGTCTACATATCCTAAAAATATTTTCAATACACAAATATCAACAAATATCAAGGAAGGAATTTTATTTACCTATTTACAGGGTATCTGCATCATTTTTAAATATCAATTTAAGACCATTTATAACCATTTTAAGATCTGCACAAGTAAAATAAACAGTATGAGTGGCGTTGGACAATGTGCAGTAACATATTAAGCCATAAAATGACACACAGTTCAGATAAAGGTTTTCACAATTAAAAATTCTTATACAACAGTATTTCAGCCTTTATACCATTACAAGGGATAAATCAAGAATATAGTTTATTATATTTATGTAAAATATACATTTTACTGTCTTAATTGTTTAGATATTGTAACGTGGAGTCAGAGACGTTCGGATCCATTTGCCAAGCTTTATTGAGAGATGTCAACAAGCAGGAGTAATCACCAGAAAACAGGAACAACGTAGACAATCCAGTAGACAGTTCAATACTCAGGCAATGGTCACAATGGCAGGCAGCAGGAATCAAAAACCGGGTACACAGTCCAGGGTCATACACGGGAAAACCAACACAGAGAAAAAGTCTGCGTCTTAAATAGGCGGCGATCTGATGAAACAATGAGATACAGCTGAGGCGGAACTGACCGGGGTACGTGGGTGAAATGGGTCCGGGTGGAACTAAAACTTCGGCGATGGTTCCCGCTGTGTCCGTTCGGAGAGGGCCACAGAGGCGCTATCAGTGACAGATATTTAGAAGGCACATTAACTTTTCACATTTACAACTCAATGTGTTTTCTGCATAAAAACATGGGTCGATAATTGTAATTCTGTTAGGACCACTATCGTCAAAATGATATACATTAGCATACAATTTGATTTGCCAGGGTAATTCTGTTCTGGCATAACTCCCTGCCCATTCATGCAGCATGTCATGAATGAGCAGGGAGAGCAGCAATAATAACCCCCCAGGGTAAACAGAACAAGCAGATATCATTATTGTACTCAATGATATTTTAAGTGTAACACATAGTTTGAGATAAAAGGAGACTGATTCAAGTGGAATCAGTAAGCCAGGTCCTGACTGTCGCAAAAGGAGGAGTTGGGGATGGAGGAGGGTGTTTGCTCCTGAGCAAGCGAAAGCTACTGAATAATACTAAATGCAGCTTATATAAATACTGTGATAGGAGTAGCATTCCTATAGGTAGATGTGATCAGCTGAGAGTCAGTCACGTGACCTGCCAGAACTAACGCTAGAAGCTTAATTAATTTGACAATAAACAGCTGAAAAAATGCTTTTGAAATAAAAATTCATTCTCTGTCACGAGGTGGCGTTTTAGGAGCGCTGAAATATTACGGTTTCCCTAGTAACTGCTGTATACAAAGCAGCACCGCACTTATTAACGCTGTTTTATCAGGCATTATATGTTTAATTTAAGGTTTAGATTTTAAATTAAATGAAACTGCCAACGACACGATTCTGAGGACAGTCGGTTCCCTTCAGATATTTTCATATAAAGACATCCGTGCTCAAGCCCGGATTAACCATACGGGCAACTGCAATTGCCCCCAGGGACCCACGACATCTAAAGGGCCCAGGACAGCAAGGGCACGAGCAAAATACTGTATCTGTAATCTCCCGCTTTATATTTAACATACTGTCCACCCGGGCTTTTGCGCTGCACAGAGATATGCTGCGCTGCCTATGACTTTGAACGTGTGTTGAGAGCGGTTGAGAGTCAGTCTCATGCGGACTGACCAATGAAGAGAGGGCCTCAAGTTAAGACCCTCTCCTCATTAGTCAGTCCGCATGAGGTGGGTCAAAGGCTACGTGACGTCAGGCGTTGCTACAACAGAAAAAAAATCAGACACAATAGAGAAGCTACGTGGGAGCACGAAGCGAAAATTAAAAAAGGAAAAGGACATCAGAAATGCTGAAAATTTAAAGTATATACCTAAAATGGGTAATTTCTTCACTCCTGTTAATGTTGCCGACAGTTCTGTTAAGTCAGCTTCCGTCAACGACGAGGATAACTCAGCTAGCCAGGACTTTTCTACACCGCCTGCGGCAGCTTACGTTTACAGCCCGGAGAGCGAAAAGCCAGCACCAACTTCAAGCAACAACCCAGAGGCCGCGAGTCTAATCGTTGAGGGAAGCGGTGATGGCGGGACTCCAGTCTCACCGCCACCTGAGCCACTTGTCGAGTATGGGAGCAGCCCCTGCATCTCAACGCCTCTACTCCCGGGGCATCCTGCACTGTGGGGAGCCGTTACGGAGCGGCTCCGGGAAGAAGCGGTTTACCGAGGGCCTGCAGCTTTCCAGAACCGGGCCTCCAAGTATCCTGCATCGGTAAGGGAGTCCGGACTTGGAAGTAGAACACGCTCCCTCACCAACGCTCTGCTTCACTGCCGGTTCCCAAACAATGAAATTGTGCCAAGGGAATGGTTTCTTTACTCGCCATCAACCGGATCAGTTTATTGTTATGCCTGCAAACTTCTGTCATCCCAAAAGCATGCATTTATCAGTGGATTCTGTGATTGGAAACATCCAGAGAGGGTTAGTGAAAAGAGTGCAGAGCATAGACAAAACATGCTGTCTTTATTGCACCGATCTAAATATGCATGCAGAGTGGACGCTTCTCTTGCCCGACAATGTGAGTCAGAACAGCTGTACTGGAAAGTCCTCAGACGTGTGGTGGCTGTTAATAAATTTTTGGGAGCGAGAGGACTGCCATTTCGAGGCGACAACGAACTGCTGAGCTCTGCGCACAATGGGAACTATTTGGGACTGCTTGAACTGATAGCGGAGTTTGACCCCTTTTTAATTGTAATGGTCTCCTCACCGGCCTTACCAAAAAGACCATTAGACAGCTGCAGCTCATACAGAACGCTGCTGCCAGGATTCTGACTAGAACCAAAAAATTAGAGCATATTACACCAGTCCTCAGGTCCTTACACTGGCTTCCAGTTATGTTTAGGATAGATCTTAAAGTACTTTTACTTGTTTATAAAGCACTCAATGGCCTAGGACCTACATACATTGCAGATATGCTCACTGAATATAAACCTAACAGACAACTCAGATCATTAGGATCAAGTCAGTTAGTAATATCAAGGGTTCACACAAAACAAGGGGAATCCGCTTTTAGCTATTATGCCGCCCGCAGTTGGAATAAGCTTCCAGAAGAGATCAGATGTGCTAATACATTAGCCACATTTAAATGCAGACTCAAAACTCATCTGTTCAGTTGTGCATTTATTGAATGAGCACTGTGCTACGTACAAACAGATTGCATTATTTTATGTATAATCATTTTACTGTATTAATTAATTTAAAATCATTTTTTTAAATCATCTTAAATGTTCTTAAATTTTGTTTTTATTGTTGTGATTATTATAAATTTGTATGATTTTTATGCTATTATGATTTTAATTCCTTTTATGTACAGCACTTTGAATTACCATTGTGTATGAAATGTGCTATATAAATAAACTTGCCTTGCCTTGCCTTGCCTTTTAAAGGAGCACCTTGAGAAACACTGCAATAAGGGTAGAGGTAAACCATCTTACCTGTCATCAACTGTGTGTGAAGAATTTATTTCATTAATGGGTGAAAAAACTAAGCAAGTGATTGCAGAGGAAATCAAACATGCAAAATATTTCTCTGTAATTGTTGATTCAACACCAGATTTAGCACATGTAGATCAGCTCACATTTGTTTTTCGTTTTGCCAGTGCAGATGGCAGAGTAGTGGAAAGATTCCTCGGGTTTGAGCCCTCCACAGCCACACAGGTGTCAGCCTAGCTGAGTCTGTGATTGAAATGGTGCGTCGCTTGGGGTTAGACTTGTCAAACTTTCGTGGCCAAAGTTACGATAATGCGAGCAACATGGCTGGCAAATACAGCAGGCTCCAGGCGCACTTGAAAAAACAAAACCCGCTAATTCATTACACACCGTGTGCTGCCCATTCTCTGAACCTCGTAGGTGTTAACTGCGTTGATAATTGCTGTGAGGAGGTTTACTCTTTTTTTGAACTGCTGCAGTCTCTGTATAGATTTTGTAGTGCATCAACACATCGCTGGAATACAGTTTTCAATGACAGCGAACATAACATTAAATACACTTTTAAATGCCTCAGCACCACCCGATGGAATTGCAGAGCAGACTCCACAAAAGCTCTCAATGAAAATTACGGGGCATAAAGATATTTTGGCCAAAATATCTTTAGACTGTGATGAGAAAACACAAACTAAACTCGAAGCTGCTGCATTGGTCGCAAAACTTGATAAACTGGAGACAGTAATAATGACTATGCTGTGGGACCGGGTACTGCATAGATTTAAGGCAACAAGTGACCAACTCCAAAAAAGTGGTATGGATTTACAGTAGCTACTGCTCTTGGCCTTTTGCGCTCACTGCTTTCATATGTTGGCACTCTACGAGAACAGTTTTCAGAGCTCGAAGAATCAGCACGCGCGGTCAGTGTGACACAAAACTACCAGTTTGACACTCAACTTGTGAGAAAAAGAAAGAGATTTGCAGATGAGTCTGCTGATGACGGCGAAGTAGCTTTTAATGACAGCAGTCAGAAATTTAAAGTTGAAACATATTACGTCATCATTGACATACTTTGTTCATGCCTATCCAAGCGCATAGAAGCCTACACGCATGTGTGTGACCTCTTTGGGGTTTTATTTGAGAGGGACTGTGATGATTGTGATGTGCATGTAAGAGCTGCTAAGCTGAGCTCCACTTATCCAACAGATCTGGATATAGTTCCTTGTCAGATGAACTTATTCAGTTCAAGCACTTTGTGCAGAATGAAACTTCACCTGTACAGCTGCTGCAAGCCCTTGACAGACATGGACAGAAGACAACATTTCCGAATGTTTATGTTGCACTAAGACTGTTTTTAACCTTACCTGTGTCTATATGTGAGGGCGAGAGGTCATTTTCTGTTTTGAAACGGGTTAAAACTGAGCTGAGGACCACAATGTCACAGACACGGCTCTCTGCACTTTCTCTCTTAGCCATTGAACATGAACTTGTTAGTGGCCTTGATTTTGAAGATATTATACATCAGTTTGCACAGTCAAAGTCCAGAAAAAAAGCCAGTATAAGATACCAAATGAAAGCAAACATGCACTTCCTCATTATTTAGGATTAAAATATTGTGTTTTGCCAGGTTTTGTAGTCTTTATTTCTATCTTGTCTTCTAGAGAGAAATTGTGTCACAGACACGGCTCTGCACTTTCTATTTTAGCTATTGCACATGAACTTGTTAGTGGCCTTGATTTTGAAGATGTTATACACCAGTTTGCACATTCAAAGTCCAGAAAAAAGCCATTGTAAGACGTGTTTGCCAAATGAAGGCATTTCAAATTCAAACATGCACTTCCTCATTATTTAGGACTAAAGTTGTGTGTTTTGCCAGATTATATAGCATTTATTTTATCTTGTCTTCTTCAGAGAAATTGTTTTGTGTATTTAGTATAGTGTATTTATATAGCACTAAAATGTTTAACTGGTTAATTGTGCTATAACATGTTATTGTTCTATTTTAAAACAAGTTAAATGAGCTTAGGATCAAAATGTTTATGATCAAATAGTGATACTGCATTTTATTTTTTTATTTTTTTCCTTGAGGTGCCAGCTTTATGAAAACGCTGTAAATTGTTGTGGAGGGGTAACTGGCAGGTTTCAAATTGTTTGTGTTGGACTAATAACTTGATTGCCTTGTCTTCTGTGATAGCTCTATCAATTCCATACATTTCTATTGGGAATAAGTGTTGTTAAATAAACGATGGTTTGAAAGTGGTTGCTTATCTATTCATTTTTTGTGAAAATGGAGGATACTTCCCTCCCTCTCAATGTAGTGGGTCAATTTTACCAGATTATACAGATGCTGATGTGTTTTGTTTTCATAGCATCATATGTGAGTGAATGTCTTTGATAGGGGACATAGTAGTGCATTTGTAGTTCTATGAGCATTTAAATATTTGCAAATCAAAATATGATGACAGTTAGGATTTGAAGTATTGAGTATATTTACTGTATATTACAGTAATATATTCTATATATGACCATATTATGGTGATCCTGGGGTCGTGATGATGGGGCCCTTGAATATTGTTGCCCAGGGTGCAACAAAGTGTTAATCTGGCCCTGCTGTGTTTTGACTTTGAAACGTGCAGCACGCATATATCATTGCCTTTTGAAGTTTAATCCAGCCCTATCACGATTCTTGTCTTTCTGTCCCTAACTGTAAAAGAACTTTCTTATACCATTTGACGTATTAAAAACTTTGTACGGTCTTAAATGTCATACAACTGAATTGAGGAGTTTTTAAAAACCTGCAGGAGCCCTCTCCTTTAAGATAGCCCGAGCAGGCAGGTGAAACTTTTTTGGTAGCCCGACTGGAAAACACAATAGCCCCGGGACATTGGGCTAGCGATTTTGCGAGCCCTGTATTGTATTATAATACCCAAAAGACAATCGATGCATTGTGACAGCGGATATGTTACTAACATGTGACCATTAAATAACAAACATTAAACATGAATTATTTGATAGACGGAGGCTTACGAGATCTAATGTCTTTTAGTCTGAGGCCGTTTCGCCTTTATTAGTCCTTTAGTCCTGAGTGACGCAGTTTTGCTGAGAACTGACTGCGTTTAGTCTGTGGCGCGAAGCCATTTTAACTGATATACGAGGACTGACGCACAGCTCGAGTAAAAACACATAGTCCTGAAAGGATCGATTCACTGGCCTGAAAGCTAAGTCCAGCGATCTGGTTGAAGGTTTATTGCATGTCCGGTCTTTTCACAGCGCTTCAAGATTTAGTTTTAATTTTGATCTAGCTCCGTCTTAATCTGACTCCAATTTCAAATGATCATTAAATTTAGACTGTATTCCTAATCAAAGGTGATCGTAAATATTGATTGTGTATTAATTTAGAAATTTGATTATTCCAGAAATCCCATTCTTTCAATTATTCGTTCATTAATGACCTGGTATCGCTTAAAAAAACCACTCGGCCGATTAGTGAATCCTCGACGCAAGCTCGTCAGTTCTGGACTTACTCAGAGGATGAGGAGTGATTATAAGGCCTCTTAAGTGGACTACACCCTGCAGTCCCATACTATAGAGTTCCCTTTTTCTATAATCACGAGAACTACAACGTGTTAAGCCAGCGACAGTCAGAAATCGGAAGCCCTAACGGTGTTTCCCATGGTTCATCCATTGGTACTTCGGTATGATCTGTCCTGAACGCAGAATTACGGAAAATACAAGACTGCAATTTAATCTACTGGAAATAATGAATTAGAGAAATTCCTGATTAAGTCAAAAATAAAAAATGTATTTGTCAGGTAAAATTGTATCATGCCAATAACCCAATTAAACAATGAGAATCCCTTTTTTCAGTCCTATGAAAAAATTTCTTTTTCCATTTTAACGCCTTACCTGTTGCTGCATTTTCGTTCCGTTTTAAAGCAATATCCATCGCGCAGTATCTAGCAAGAGAAAACACATGTGGCTTCAAAAGGCTAATCCACAAACACACAGACGCACTTCCAGATTAAATTTTATACAGCCATGTCAGTTCTTTACCGAAATAATAACATTAGCAATAAAATGTTGCCATGCATGAAGATATATCAAAATTTAAGGCTCTTTTTGCAATAATATGCGAACACTTACATGTTAATATGGATGTCCACTTCCACTTCTCCCTCTCACGGTGGACTCTCTCTCTCTCTCACACGCTCTCTGAAAGTTAAAGAGCATAACGTCACGAGTGAAAACTGTAAATATAACAATAACGACAAAAATTATGGAAAAATAAAGAGCAACTTTACTTTTCTGAGGTCAAATTGGAAAAAATATGCCCATTACGTCAGTTAATCCAGTTGAGAGAAAAATGCCGATCACAACTACTGTACTATGATTCACAGGAAAATATAATTTTACTGTAAAATTTCCCGTTGTTGTATTTTACCCATGATGCATTGCAGATTTACAGCAACATATTGTATACATTTTCTACAGTATGTATTTGTTCATTTTAAAGTAATAATGCTGTGAAAACTACAGAAATTTGTTTTAAAAAAAAACGGAGCGCAACGGTGCTGTATGACATTCATTTTAAATCAGAAAGACAAATATACATAAAGGTATTGACTATGACTGGAGTCACAATATTAAAGGAATAGTTTACTTTTAGAACAAAAATTTACAGATATAGGCTACTCACCCCCTTGTCATCCAAGATGTTCATGAATTTCTATCTTCAGTCGTAAGGAAAAAAATGTTTTTCAGGATTTCTCTCCATATAATGGACTTCAATGGTGCCCCCAAATTTGAACTTCCAAAATGCAGCTTCAATTGGCTCTAAACAATCACAGCCAAGGAAAAAGGGCCTTGTCTAGCAAAATGATCGGTATATATATATATATATATTTAAAAAAAAAAAAATATATATATATATATATATATATATATATATATATATACAATTTTATATACTTTTTAACCTCAAATGCTCGTCTTGTCTAGCTACTCTGTGTTGAGATTAAAAAGTATATAAATCGTAAATGTTTTTAGAAAATAACCAATCGTTTCACTAGATAAGAACCTTCTTCCTTGCTGTAATCATTTAGAGCCCTTTGAAGCTGCATTTAAACTAAAATAAATTTAAATTTGAAGTCCATTATATGGAGAGAAATCCTGAAATGTTTTCCTCAAAAAACATAATTTCTTTGCGACTGAAGAAAGAAAGACATGAACATCTTGGATGACAAGAGGGTGAGTCCGTTATCTGTAAATTTTTGTTCTGAAAGTGAACTACTCCTTTAATCACATTTACATCACACAATACCACCCTTCAAGTAGGTCTACAACCACCTCCCTCTTGCATGCTCCCTAGCTTACATGTTATCTATTTCTAGAAAGCTCTTAGAATGTCATCACAGCATTACTACGACATCTACTGGTTATCTATAGTACTTCAATTGCCTCGAGTTGCACCAAATACCAAATTATAGCCTATCCATTGCGATGACCACATCATTCGCTGCAATCTGAAACGTTTATTAGACTGACTAGAAAGCACTTGTATGTTCACTGATTCTAACTGTACAGTCTGTGATGCAGCATTGCAGTCATTATTTATTTGTGGTGACAAAAAAAGTCCTACTTTGCAACAGCTGAAATAAACTTTAGATACCAATAAATCATGATCTTATATTGTCAAATCAGAACTGTAAACTTATGTTATGAGCAGGTGCTCAGGGAAGTGACCTGCAACTCTTAGCTTATCTGGATATAAAGAAACGCCTGATGGACGGGAAAGTCCAGCTCAAGACAAATCCCTCTCTCTGGCTCTAGGAAAATCAATCAACAGATGTTTCCCTGGGCTCATGTCCAGAAGAGAGTGAGAAAGGGAGAGAGACTGTTGCTTGCTTAGACATTCTCACAGTTCTTTGGAGACTACAATCTCCAGAGATTTTAGCAGTGCTGGGTGGTTTCTCAGTAGGCTACAAGTCTCATGAGAAGAAAAAAGCAGGAAATACTTCCTGGCTAGCCAGTATGTATGACATATAGTTGCAGTAAAAAGT
Source organism: Garra rufa (assembly GCF_049309525.1). Classification (NCBI taxonomy): domain Eukaryota; kingdom Metazoa; phylum Chordata; class Actinopteri; order Cypriniformes; family Cyprinidae; genus Garra; species Garra rufa. The sequence continues at coordinate 6,594,283 of NC_133382.1, read as the reverse complement.
ATTTCGGATACCTATATCACTCAATATTAGGTCTAGAAAAGCTCGAATAGCCATTTTCACTTTCCAAGCTTGCGAAGAGTTGTAACCAACACATCTCTCCAGATGTTATTTTTAGTGAATGAAGTTAACACAGATCCTTTGGTTTTAAATTCTATAATAACCCAACTTATTTTTAGTACTTAGTATTTTAGCTATCTTAATTTGAAATAAATGCCACCGTTTGATGTTTTGCTAATGCTATTCATTCGTCTTAAAGTGTAGGATAGTTGACGTTACCTACTCCCATTCACTGTTGGCTATACACCATCGCCTGTAGTAACCAAGTACACATGTATTTTTAAACACTCACTTTGTCGATTTTTAGTTTATTGAACGCTGTTTGAACGGTTTATTCTCTCATTCAGAGGAATGTCTCTCTAGCGCCTCCTCTCTTGATCAGGCCGTATTAGAAATGACAGCTTTCGTCGTGTGCGCTCAGTGAGCGACTGCAGCTGGAGAGACAATAACAGCGACTCGTGCACAGGTAAGTAAAACATGTCCAAGCTGTCATTTGTGATCTTTAAATACGATTTATTAACGTGTCCGCTGGTTTCTGTGCACTATATTCGAATGCGATTTGTATCAAGCATAAAACATGCGTACCATAGTCGCAATTTTAAATCGGCGCTGGTCATGTCATGTTCTTAAATCAGGCCTGCGCTGCTGCTCACGTATTAATACACTAATGCTCTGAATATAGAACATGCTCGAATACTCACTCGCTTGTTAAGAAAATAAGGAAGGAAAAAAAATACGTTAGCTGACTAAAAAGATTATTTGACACTAAACCAGTCGTGCATGTAACGGTATTTGTGACGGACTTTTCACTAAATGCCCATATATTAACGTGTTCATTTTCAAGATTAAACCCACAGACGTCTAAAACCTTATCCCTGTATGTTTCCTTTATTTCCTGTCAGCTGAACGCAAATTGCGAGAGCAATGTATCATTTTAATTCTGGCTAAATATTCCTTCTGCACTGATTCCAACTCCATAAAGAATTCGAACATGCGACTAATAACATATAAATGGAATAATGTGTTCATGCGAGGCTGTTTCTAATCAAAAATCTGAATATGTCTGTGAGTTCAAGCTCATTGTAAATCGATTTTTGTTGAGGGATGCTTTGTTGGAACGCACCTCCTCCCTCCATCTCTAAAGAATAGAGATGCGGCCATGATTCCAGCTCTTCACGTCGTCTGTGTTCATGTGTCTGAATTCAGCCATCGCAGTGTCTCTGTCTGCAATTATAGACGAATCATTTTTCGTAGGCTACAAGTCGTTGTTACGCTTAGTCGCTGGCCGAATGCTGATTCGGTGTTCTAATAATGGCATGCAACGCCTTTCTTCTACGACAGTACAGTTGTCTAATCATAGGGATGCATAATTTCATTTAGCCTAGTAACCAGCATTATTTTTTTATGTTCGCCGCTTGCTTTGCACATGCAGTCGTTTTGGTAGCGGAACCTTCAGTATATTATCACCGTGTTACATTGCATCCCTGTGGACTGTAATCCGATTTAAAATGGGGGTTGAGTTGAGGATTTTTTTTTTTTTTTTTTTTTGAATTGCGTGGAAACGCCTCTCTGGTTGTGTTATTGGGTTGCCTCACCTTTATTCTCATTGATTACAGTTGACGTTTTCTATCAGTTGCATTAATTTATCACCATTGCCAGTGGCCGATTGCTGTTAAGTGGTTTAAAATGTTATGAGGCTGTATTAAAGTGACTGGTTCTGGATTAGAGACAAGAGAATCAGACAGGGTGTATCCAGAGGCATTATGCACGTCCCCCCCCCCCCCCACCCCCCCATTCTATTCTATTGTTATTATTATTTTTTAATAAACCAAAAAAGCTTCCAATTGAAATTCTGAAGTTGTCAATAACCACCTTGCACTGGATTATTAATCACTTTTCATGATTAATAATCCACACTTAATGTGTCAAACGTAATTCATAAAGTAGTAAGTAGGCCAACCAATTGGGGAGATTTTCCAACACACCAATGGGGAATTTCAGCAGAAGCCATTGCTACAAAATACTGTATGTAAAATCATACAACATTACAAACCACTGAATCAAAGAATTAAAATGTACTATTATTTATTATTAGCCTATTATATAATTAGACTTGGGGTGTCAAATTGATTAATAGCATTTACACAATATATGTGTGTTTATACAGTAAATACACACACATACATGTATATATTTAAGAAATATTTGCATGTACAGTTGAGGTTAAAAGTTTACGTCCCCTATCAGAATCTGAAAAAAATGTTATTTTACCAAAATAAGAGGGATCGTACAAAATGCATGTTATTGTTTATTTAGTACTGACTTGAATAAGATGTTGCACATAAAAGATGTTTACATATAGTCCACAAGAGAAACTAATCATTGAGTTTATAAAAATGACGCCGTTCAAAAATGTACATCCCCTTAATTCTTAATTCTGCGTTGTTACCTGCATGATCCACAGCTGTTATTTTTGCTTTGTTTAGTGATAGTTGTTCATGAGTCCTGAACAGTTAAACTGCCTGCTGTTCTTCAGAAAAATCCTTCAAGTCCCACAAATTTGTTGGTTTTCCAGCATTTTTGTGTATTTGAACCCTTTCCAACAATGACTGTATGATTTTAAGATCCATCTTTTCACACTGAGGACAACCGAGGGACTCTTTTACAGAAGATTCAAATGCTTACTGATGCTCTAGAAGGAAAAAGATGCATTAAAATGTTTGACCTCGACTGTATATAGACATGATTAATATAATACATCAATAAATAGAAATGTATATTACATATATTTCTTAAATGTATACATGTAGATGTGCGTGTATTTATACATACATATATTAAACACAAACTTTTAGTTGGGATGCAATTCATCTTGATTAACCGATTTGACAGCACTAAATTCGACATGTGTTGTCTTTCCTCTGGAGAAAGAATACCAAAAAACCTAAAGGTCATTTTTGTCCTTAAAGGAGTAGCTCACTTTCAGAACAAAAATTTACAGATAAATGTACTCAACCCTCTTGTCATCCAAAATGTTTGTGTCTTTCTTTCTTCAGCCATAAGGAAATTATGTTTTTTGAGTAAAACATTTTAAGATCTCTCTCCAAATAATGGACTTCTATGGTGCCCCGAGTTTGAACTTCCAAAATGCAGCTTCAAAGGGCTCTAAACGATCATAGCCGATGAAAGTCTATCAAAACGATGGGATATTTTCAAAAAAAAAAGTATACATTTTAACCTCAAATGCTCATCTTGTCTAGCTTGGCAAGACGGGTGTTTGAGATTGAAAAGTATATAAGTTGTAAACGTTTTTAGGAAATAACAATCGTTTCTCTAGATAAGACCCTTTCCTCGACTGGGGTCATTTAGAGCTCTTTGAAGCTGCATTTAAACTGCATTTTGGAAGTTCAAACTCAAGGGCACCATAGAAGTCCATTATATGGAGAGAAATCCTAAAATGTTTTCCTCAAAAAACACCATTTGTTTACAACTGAAGAAAAAAAGACATGGACATCTTGGATGACAAGGGGGTGAGTACATTATCTGTAAATTTTTGTTCTGAAAGTGAACCACTCCTTTAATACATCTTAGTAATTGCTGTTTGTGCTTCAAACATGTCTGTTGCAAAAAAAAAAAAAAAAAAAAAATACAAGATAAACTGTTTAGCTGGAGCATTATAAATATTAGCCGTACAAGCTTATTATTTTTAATGGTCACTAAGCCGCACGAAAACATCTGAGCAAATTGTTGAGGTTTAGTGATGTGGGCAGGCTCACGAAATGCATAAAATCTCTGACATAATGCCATATGAAGTCTCTCATGTGTTGCATGAGTGCTTAATTGGCATGGTCCTGACAGAGGGGTTTAGGCTGCTGCAACACCAGTCTCCCTAGACTAGCTGGCATGAGAGGGTGTGATTGGGATCTCTGCCACAGACCAAGTGGTTTGTGTAATTTGAGGTGAATTTGCAGCTGCAGAGACTTAGGCCATTACCTCTCTGACAGAAGCGTGATGAGCAGAATTCCAGAATTCCATGTCTGCATGCATCCACATGGTCCCTTTGCCCTGAGAACTTGAGCATGACTGTTCTGGAATGCTGTTAGCTATAAACTGAAGTGGGCTGCAAAAGTTTAAGACTAGAAGCTAGAAATATTTGTATTAGCAATTTGATGGTGTTAAATGATTACAAAACAGATCATTGTAAGTGTATAGATGAATTGGAAAATTAATAGTGATTCCAGAATTCAGTATTTAGGTTTGTCTTCTGTTTACTTTAATGAAAGCAGCACTCAAGCTGCATGAATTTCACAAGTCGGTGCAACACCTGATGATCCATCTTACACTGCATGACAAGAGCATTTTGTGAGCTTAGATCTGATAAAAAACTTTATATAATATGTAACTATAAATACAGTTGAGGTCAAAAGTGTACATACACCTTGCAAAATGTTAATTATTTTAGCAAAATAAGAGGGATCATACAAAATGCATGTTATTTTTTATTTAGTACTGACCTGAATAAGATATTTTACGTAAAATACATTTACATATAGTGCACAACAGAAAATAACAGTTGAACTTATAAAAATGATTCTTAATACTGTGTTGTTGTAATACTGTAATTTTTTTCGTGATAGCTGCTCATGAGTCCCTTGTTTGTCCTGAACAGTTAAAGATCCTTCAGGTCTCACAAATACTTTAGCTTTTCAGCATTTTTGTGAATTTGAACCCTTTCCAACAATGACTGTATGATTTTGAGATCCATCTTTTCACACTGAGGACAACTGAGGGACTCATATGCAACTATTACAGAAGGTTCAAATGCTCACTGATGCTCCAGAAGGAAAAACGATGCATTAAAAACCAGGGGTGTAAACTTTTGAACAGAATGAAGATGTGTACATTTTTCTTATGCTGCCTAAATCTAATTTTTTTTTAATCTAGTACTGACCTTCAGATGCTACAGAAGATACTTGCGTGTTTTCTAGAAGAACAAAATAAGTTAAATTGACCCTAATCTTCAAATTCAAAACGTTTTCACCCCCTGGCTTTTAATGCATTATGTTGCCTTCTGAAGCATCAATTAGTGTTTGAACCTTCTGTAATAGTTGCATATGAGTCCCTCGGTTGTCCTCAGTGTGAAAAGATGGATCTCAAAATCATACAGTCATTGTTGGAAAGGGTTTAAATACACAAAAATGCTGAAAAACCAAAGGAGGATTTTTCTGAAGAACAGCAGGCAGTTCAACTCTAAACTAAATCTCTAAAACAAACAAACAAAACAGCTCTGGATCATTCAGGTAGCAACAGTACATTTTCTAAAACGAATATTTGTCTTTCCACCGCAATCATTCTACACCCAGTTCATAAGGGAGTGACTCATCATATGAATCATTTCACATGTTAGTGAGATAATAGAAGTTGCTGATGTCATCACAGCACTCAGAATACATTTTGTGGCATCAGATTTACAGTCTGCATTCTTGTAATCTAATCCAGTGTCAGACTACACGGACTGCAATTATAATCTGGTGGATTTCATTTTTAAGCGTTGTTTTTGTGATGATTCCTGTTGTGGGACTGTGTTTGAATTAGAACATTACTGGCCCTGCCCGAAAGGAGGTGAGGATCGACAGCAGAGAGAAGACATGAGAGAGAGGAGTAAACGTGCTTCACTGCGATGCGGAGCAAATTTAGGTCAGGGATACGAGGGTAGTCAACCGTGATGAGAGCATCACAGACATTCAGCTATTCTAAAGCACAAGCCCAGTGCATGCCAGTGGAGAGTGGCATTTTTCAGTTCAGTGCCAGGTAAACAAGCAAATAACCCCTAAGGAGATTCATTCAGACTTTTCCTAGTGCCATCCATGGATTTATCGTTAATTCCAACCAAGCAGTTTTTGACATGGTCAGATCTGCTGATTATAGATTTGTCTGGTTGCTTAACAAATAATACCTGTTGAGTTGGTATACACACAAACAGTTTTGTTTTTTATTAGAAGTTGTGTAGGTTGTCTGCCTTCTGGACCTCAGTCCAAGTCTGTATCCATCACAGAAAAAAATTAGAAATGACCAACTTTTTTTTTTCAGCGTTTGATCTCTGTGATGCCGCTCTGTTTAATGTTAGGATGACAAAAAGGTTTTTAGACTGTTTTATTTTATTTTTATTTTTTATTTATTTTATTTATTTGTTTTGCACAAATTAAAATAAATACAACACAAAGGACATACTGTAGCATATTCAGTGCCGGAGGAGGCAAAAAGCCAGTATGGCTTATCCAAAGCCTCCACCAAAGAAAAATAAAAAATAGCCAAAGAATGCAAACACAATATAATACAACTCATAAAAAACATGAGGAAAAAAAATATATATATATCATGGTAATACTGGTGATAAAACAACAAGCATTTCTCAGTAAAATGAAAATACACTGAAAAATATAGAATCAACTAATTGCACCAGCTAGTTCATCAGCAGACCTCTTAAAACTCTTTTAAAGCTCTCTATTGAGGTGCATTGTCTTGCCACATGAGAAAATCTATTCCATATCTGTGTACCTTTAAATCTTATTGAAAATTGGCCTCTACATGTGGTGAAGTTTGGAGGATGGAGATCCATTACCTGCCTAGTATTATGGGCATGAACAGCTGAGTTAGCTTTAAAGTATAGCGTGAACTGGCCAGGAATCTTTCCTTCTGATGAAAATAATTTGTACATGAAAACACATATTTGGAAGGTGTTAATGTCAAAAATTGATAAAATCTGCAATTTCTTAAATAGCGGAGCTGAAGATGTGTGTGAACCTGAACGAGCCGCTATCCTGACAAACCGTTTCTGGAGAATTAGAATTCTATGTAGCTTTGTTGGAAATGTACTCCCCCACACCATGTTAGAATATGACAAATACGGATAAATTAAGCTGTAATATAGGGTACGGAGACATTTTGTAGTAATAAAATGGCTAATCCTCCTTATTATACCAATTGACTTGTTAATTTTGCCACAAACATAGTCTATGTGTCCTCTCCAACTCAAACCTTCATCAATAATAACTCCTAAAAATGTTGTTGTTGTTAACTGAAGCATCTCAGCAGGCCCAATTTTAATTTGCGCTAGTTCTTTGTTGTATGTTTTTTTGCCACTGAAAATAACAAAATTACATTTCTTAATATTTAAAGATAATTTATTTAACTTGAACCAAGCAGTGTACGCAACTAAGCCAACATTTGCATTGTTCATTAACGTACTAAAATGTGAATGTGAAAGAATAAGGGTTGTATCATCCGCAAACATGATGGGGGAAAGCACATCTGAAACACTAAACATATCATTTATATAAATGAAGAACAACAGTGGTCCAAGAATAGACCCCTGTGGGACCCCACATTGTAGTTTAGCTTTATTGGAAAAATAACCCTTAAAAGAAACAAACTGTGCTCTATTTGAAACATAACTTGATAACCATTTATAGGTGATATCTTGGAAACCATATTTGTATAATTTAGCGAGGAGGATATTGTGGTTTATTGTATCAAATGCTTTTGAAAAATCCAAAAATATACTGCAGGTGAACTCGTTATTTTCAAGTGCAGAAATAACCTTATCAATAAGATGAAGTAGAGCCATATAAGTTGAATGATTTTTTCGAAAGCCATACTGGTGGTTATAAAGAATCATACTGGAATCTAGATGAGAAATTATCCTTTTATGTATAATTTTTTCTAATATTTTAGAGAAACATGGCAAAATAGAAATGGGTCTATAATTAGTAAAACAACAAGGATCATCAGCTTTAAACAAGGGAATGACTTTGGCAACTTTGAAATCATCTGGCACAACTCCTGTTTCCAGAGACAAAGACATAATATAAGAAAGTGGTTGCAGAATGGATTGCTTCACCTGTTTAACAAGGTATGCTGAAATATTGTCATGGCATTGTCGAGGGTAGTCAACCGTGATGAGAGCATCACAGACATTCAGCTATTCTAAAGCACAAGCCCAGTGCATGCCAGTGGAGAGTGGCATTTTTCAGTTCAGTGCCAGGTAAACAAGCAAATAACCCCTAAGGAGATTCATTCAGACTTTTCCTAGTGCCATCCATGGATTTATCGTTAATTCCAACCAAGCAGTTTTTGACATGGTCAGATCTGCTGATTATAGATTTGTCTGGTTGCTTAACAAATAATACCTGTTGAGTTGGTATACACACAAACAGTTTTGTTTTTTATTAGAAGTTGTGTAGGTTGTCTGCCTTCTGGACCTCAGTCCAAGTCTGTATCCATCAAAGAAAAAAATTAGAAATGACCAACTTTTTTTTTTCAGCGTTTGATCTCTGTGATGCCGCTCTGTTTAATGTTAGGATGACAAAAAGGTTTTTAGACTGTTGGGTACATTATGTAAAAACCACAATTATTTTGGTCAATATTGTAATCACGATTATTTAACACGATTATGAGTGGGTCCGGAACTTTATATGATTGATTCATAAAGATAGCAATACAATGAAAGAAAAGATACAAATGAAACTGTTTTTTTTTTTTTTTGGGGGGGGGGGGGGGGGGTTAAATGTAATTAATATCATGTAAAATAAAACAGCAGTTTTCACTGTAAGAAATAAACATGCTTTTTTCTTATAAAAACTACAAAAGTCCCTCCATCCAGAACAGTGAGTGATCTTGTCTTTGTCTTGTGTTGTTTGATTAACATTAAGCACAGAGACGGCAGAAGGAATATTACTTACACTTATTTTCATTCTCAACTGCTTACTTTGATTTGAGACATAACTGACGAAGGTTTACACGAATGATCTCCAAACGCAGCATTGTGACATTTGCATGTATTAGACCGTTTATGTATGCATCTTAAGCTAAACGTTCACTTTACTTTTCCGTGTTCTGTTCCGTCTCTGAACGCATTCACAGAAATACGAATTCTCTTTCGTGCTTTTAAAAAACATGACATCAAATAAACATTAATAACATCATGTCACATGATTTTACTGATTTGCATGTGAAATCGGGCTTTTATAGAGGAGCAAAAGCGCATAAAGGGGGGCGGAATCGGGAGCCGAAATTGAAATGAATTTCCATTAATTGCGCAGCCCTAGTTCACACATACCAAACTTGGATTCAATGCTCTAGTTTGCTTTAATTTTTTTTAAAGTGTGAGGTAAGAATTAGCCAAACATTTAATATTTGACCACTGTTTATTGACAGAAATGTTGAATTGTGTGGAACTGACAGTAATGTCCAGTGTTTTTTTTGGTCAAATGTCACCATTTTGAAAAGAATATTTGGGCTTGGATGCATTGGGGGTAAGCAGATAAACATCAAATTTTCATTTTTGGGTGAACTATCCCTTTAAAATCTTAAGGCAACTGCTAAACTTACGTTTTTAAGTTGAAACTGGTGAAAACTTTTTACAGTGTAGTGACATAAAAATGTAGGACGCATATATTTTTTGAGCTTCACTTTTGAAAAGAATCAATAAGATACTTCTAAAAACAACAATGGGAAAAAACAGTTGAAATTTAGGGGTTAGGGTTCAGCACAGCCACCTCCCAATTGAAAGTACCCAATAAATGATGATTTTATATATTATGCTTACTAATATTTTATTATATTTTTATTGTGGGTTTCAATAGATAATAGAAGGATCTTAGTAAACATCTAAGATTTGAATATTTAAATGCTTTTTAAATGCGTTTTTTGATTCTGCGGTTTGCACCAATTCTGTAGAATAGCTTGTGTAGGCTAAATCAATAAAGTAATGAGACAAGATGCAAATGCAAGTGCATATTTCAAAATCAAAATATTATTTGCAAATTGATTAACTTGTTTAACTGTTAACACACTTTTTCTTTATTCCCCTAAATCCATTTAAATCATTTAATTGTTTAATTCTTTTAGGTGAAAGGACAGTTACACCCAAAATGGTTACAGCCTTGCCTCAGTGTATATCTTTAATACTGTATATAGAAGACAGCAAGAGAATGACTATTTAAGATGATTTTGAAGCACAGTTTATAATGTCCTGCAAAATGTCAAGCACCACACACGCTGACAAGAGCAGCTTAAAAATTCCAGAAGTTTGTTGACATCCCGTCAGTGTAACAGTGGGAGCTTTGTTTCGTAAGAAGTCTTGATGCTCCGTGAGAAGAATCAAATGCTCCCACGTCTATTTGAACTATCAGTTTCACAGCATTCAATGAAAGGGGAAGTGTATGTTTACAAGGAAGCATTCATCTGCATCTATTAGTAGCATACAGTCTAGTTTGAAGCTGAAGTTCAAACCAGACTGTTGAGATGATTCCGAGCGATGTGTCGTGCTAATTATTCATGTATAGAAGAAAGAAACAAAGTAATAAATAAAAAATCGTATTGATTTTATGAGAGACCAGACCTATCCACCTTTTTTTTTTTCTGTGAGAGCGGGTGCGGCCATTTGTACATTTTATGGGTCTGGCTTCCAGTCTCATCCGCATTCAGCTATTACAAAGCTCAGCTCATTTTGCTGCTTGATATTGCTCATTGACGTGTCTTACCATATTATGTTAATGTATTATCTTAATTATGAACACACTTGTTTGTAATTCAGACAGTTTTACCATTTACTGTACGTTGTTATTCTTCTGTTATTTCCCTATAGCGTCTAGTGAACTGGAAGTCTCACCCATAGGCTTACCTTTGTGTTGAAGAAAAAGATGGATGCTCTGCACAGTATGCAAATTATACTGAATGCATGTATAAGCAGATGGCCTCCCACCATGAGCAGGATATAAGAGAGCACATGGCATGCTCCTGACACTCAAACACTTGTTAGTCTGATCAAATATTGAGACAGACATTTTACACAAAACAAGTGAATACATAAGAAAAAGATTCCTTTTGTTTCTAGAATGTTAACTATACACCATTTACTGGTTCAATGATGCCATGTGACAACAATATAGCATAACACTGTTTGCAATGTTTAATGTGGATTAATGAATTCTGTTTCATTTATAAAGTGTAAACTGCACAATATTCAATAATAAGTTAGTATTCCCCTACTAATCGTTTAACTGTAAAATGAAGAAGACCTTAAAGGAATAATTTACCCGAAAATACACATTCTGTCATTAATTACTCACCCTTCTTTTACTAAAAAGAAGTTTATTCAAGTGTGCTATTAGTGTGCTTCTTTTAAACTTAAAAATAGGAAGTGTTCTTTCAGTCTACGTTTTAGGTATTTCTCAGAAATATACTTAAAATTACATTTAAGTATACTTGACTTATAAAAGTCTAAATATATTTGAGCTATACTTGTGCTCCTAGAATCCGTGTTTTCATTGTTATACGCTAGGGATGCTATTGTACATCTGCACAGACTTTCCAAAACACAAGCGAAGAAGAAACCGAAACAACAGATGCGTCCACATGTAATCTAACACAATCGTCAGACATAAAACAGCATCAAAACCATAGATACTGTGTAACGTTATTGAATAAAATGCCGAACCATGAAGAGGTAATAATGAGTGTTGGGTGGTGATCAATTGATCAATGTTTTGATTATCATGAATAGTCTTTTTTTACCTTTTTGTTCGAAATGTTGTTTATTTATTTATTTTTATTTATGAAACTTACCCACATTCTCGTGTTTATAAAAAAGAATGCATAAATAAAATGGTTTGTTTACAAAAAGATAGCCTGTTCTTTCTTTTGATGTTTTGTATGTTTAGATATTTATATAACAAAATATACACAAATTAATACCTAAATAGGGACATAGTAGTATACTTAAAGTATGATGTAAAGTTCACTAGTAGAAAACTTACGAGTATACTTGCAGTATAATACTACTGAACTAGTAGTTTACTGAGACTCTACTTCAAAGTGGACTAAAGATGCATAAAAATGAATTTAATTAGTAGTAAGATTGGAATACTTTAAATGCTTTTTAAATGCATTTTTGATTGTGGTTCTGCAGTTTGCACCAGTTCTGTAGAATGACCTATATAGGCTGAATCATTTACATTATTTGTGTAATTTATCACTGAAAGTACATAATGTTTTTTTAACCTAGTAGGCATGCAAATGCAAGTGCATAATTTGAAATCAAAATATTATTTGCAAATTGACTGTTAAAACACTTTTTCTTTATTCCCCTAAATCAATTTAAACCATTTAATTGTTTAATTCCTTTAGGTGAAAGGACAGTTACACCCAAAATGGTTACAGCCTTGCCTCAGTGTATGTCGATAATACTGTATATAGAAGACAGCAAGAGAATGACTATTTTAGATAACTACTAGATTTATTGACATTAGAAGCACAGTTTAAAATGTCTGAGATACAACTATTTGACAATCTTAGGGTGCAAAAAATCGAAATATTGAGATGTCCAAATGAAGTTCTTAGCCATACATATTACTAATCAAAAATTACGTTTTGATATATTTATGGTATGATAATTGATTATTATGATTATTTACAAAATATCTTCATGGAACATGATCTTTACTTAATATCCTAATGATTTTTGGCATAAAAGAAAATTGATAATTTCAACCAATACAATGTATTTTTGGCTAATGCTACAAATATACCTGTGCTACTTAAGACTGGTTTTATGGTCCAGGGTCACATTTTAACAATTAGCAAGTCCTTACTATCTTTCTTGAACGTGGTAGTTGCGTTGCTGTCTAGGCAGGGTCAGAAAGCTCTCTCTCTAAACATCTTAATTTGTGTTTCAAGGAGGAATGAAGGTCTTACACGTTTGGAACAACATGAGGGTGACTAATTAATAACAGAATTTACATTTTTTGGGTGAACTATCCCTTTGACTACTGCCACATGTTGTCCGTTTGAAACTCAAAAAGGCAGTGAAGAAGGAAAGACAACTGCGATCTGATCTTGTGTCCAGGCAGCTATCCATGATAACCCTCACCTCACCCTAAAAAAAGCGATTAGTTTGAATTCCTGTGTTGAGTACCGTGTGGTGAATTTGTCTTTGCATAGTATCCTTGGTGCTGTGCAAACATCCATGTTGATCTTGTGCTTTCTCTAGTCGCACACACCCTTGCAATACCCATGTTGATGTGGGTTTGCAGAACAACCATGAGCCGTGCCAAGTTCATCATTCTTGTTTCTTGAACACACACACACACACACACACACACACACACACACACACACACACACACACACACACACACACACACACACACACACACATTAGAGGGCCAACTGTGCACGTTTTTATGCTTTAACAATCTCACTGAGGCACCGCCACACAAAAGACAACAGATGTTAGTGCCTGGTTAGATGGTGCTCTTCAACTGCCCTTGGAGGCATGTGGTGTTACTTGCTAGGTGGAGTCAGGACTTGTTTAAAAGGTCTTTGAACTCAAACTCATTGGGGTCCAAAAGTCACACTAAAAAAATCCTAATTTAATTTGCATTTGGAAAGTTATGGCATAAATAACAAACAGATTGAGATTCTGCACTATTTAGGTCACTAATCAAATAAGCTAATATGTACAAAGGAGTTCACATGATCAGTGTGACTAACGGTCAGATGTTCTTGCTTCTATTGAAGAACTAAACGTTCTTTGGATCATTCTCAAATTTAATGGGATCGCAAATCATTATTTGTTGCTGTAATTAAAGCAAATGGCTGTGACATACCAAATACTGAGATGTTCTGAAATGTCAACTAACTAACTGAAATAAAAAATTAGAAAAGTCTTTTGGATCCCACTGTATCATAGTCTTTTCATACTCTAGAATTTTTTGCTTTGTTTGAAGATAATAGGTAAACAGTACCAAATGTTGAACAGTCATCACATTCTCAGTGTATGGAAAGCTTTGAGCAAAGGTGAGGGAGCAAAGATCCTGAATCCTTGTGCAAACACTGTGTTCCAGACAGCATGTGTGCCAGATGCACATAAAACAGGCGAGATTTTTCCCACTGCCCAATGCAATGACCTGGAGAATCCAGACAAGTTTTTTTTTCTTGGCTGTGGATTTTAGTAGAGTAAGCAGAGCAGGGAAACCCATAAGAAGATGAAAGAGAAGAGCAATTTGTTGATATAACAGGAAAGATATTCAATAAATGCTAATGGGATACAGCAACAGCTGTGTGTTGTATAGTCACACTGTTTGCTGTCCCTGCTGAAAAAAACAGCTAAAACCAGCCTAGGCTGGTTGGCTGGTTGTAGCTGGTTTAAGCTGGAAGTAGCTGGATTTAGCTGGTGGATTCCCAGCCTGACCAGCTAAGACCAGCCTGGCCAGGCTGGAAAAGCGGCCAAAACCCCTCTAAAACCAGCCTGCCGACCAGCTATGACCAGCTAAAACCAGGCAGGCTTTTTTCACCAGGGGTGGCAGTGAAGGTGCTGTTAATGCTGCTATCTTAGGCATATTTCTTCCCTATCTGAATCTATAATTTGCTCCTCATTACTCCAATCAATGTTTGCCATCAATAGCCCCTTTCACAGTGCAATCCCGGTAAATTGCTGTAAAATTACCAGTATGACTTTACCGGAGCTGTTTATTTGATGGCTTTTTACCGGTAAATTCTGTAAATTCATATATCATAGGGAGTCCACTTCCAACCATTGAGGACATCCAGAAGAAACACTGTCTGTGTCGAGCACGCAGCATTTTTAAGGATTCCTCTCACCCCGCCCACAAACTGTTTTCTCTCCTGCCTTCCGGCAGGCGCTTCAGATTAGCGGTCGACCGATATGTGTTTTTCAGGGCCGATGCCGATACTGATGCGATATTTTGAACCGATATGTGTCTACACATTTCCATTAGTTTTAATTTACAGTACAGTGCAAATGAAGGCATAAAAACATTCATTTATCTTTTAATCAAATAAGTTATTTTTTTACAAATGAGTTTACTAATAAAAAAAACATGGAAAACATCCGATCAGAATGCGTCCCCGACTGCCTCTTCTATTCTATGCGCCTTATAATGCGGTGCGCCTTATATATGAAAACAGTTTTAATTTTCACACGTGAATTTAAAATATTCTATCTAACCCCAAAGAGTGAGTTTGGGGCGACCGTTATTTTTTATAATGTTTCGCATTACTGTTTCCATGGTGACGCGTCATGTGACACACCGCAGTCACAATAGCACTGTAAGACACATGGATCGCTTTTATTTCGTTTTTTCTTTATTATTATTAATATTCACAAGCATGCTCACTATATTATGAAATGTCTGATATTCCGATTTCGAAATATGTGCAAGTAAATGTATTTAAAAGTCCAAACACTTTTATAATGACCGCATTAGTTAATCTGTACCGGGTGATGGGCGCCGCCATGTTTGTTTGCGCTGAATCCGAGCTGTGGGATTCACAACACGCAAATTCATCATCTCCTCCCAAAAGACATTAAGGCTCAATCCCAATTCTACCCCTTACCCCTACACTTAGCCCTACCCCTCCGTTTGGCACGTTCACGTGAAGGGGTAGGGGTGTCTCATTTCTCTTTTGGTTGGAGGGGTAGGGGTAAGGGGAAGGGCCAGATAGCCCTCCAAACGAAGATTTTTCAGGACCTCACTTCAAACGAAGGGCTAAGAGAAATTTCCAACATGGCTGCTCACTCGAGCAAGCAGACTCGTAAATATAAGTAATTTTTGCCTTTAATAAGGATTTTCATGACAATGTTTCATTATATGTATATTACCTTCAATCTTGTGTTTGTGTTTATGGTGTTGTTTTGTAAATAAACGTTTGCAAAAAAATCGCTAAAGTTTGCTAGCAGATATCACTGATTGCACGATATTACAAAATATATTTTTATGTCATATACACTTGACTGCATGTTAGAAACATGAAAGACCAGTGGCACGGCAATTTGCAACGGTGGTGTAGTGGAGGGTGTACGCAGGTAACGTATACGGTGTATACACACTTCCACTTTTTAAATCCCCTCTGATGCGCATTATTCAGTGTCCTGCATTCGCCAAAATCATGGCAGTCCACCACATCCAGTCATGTGAATAAATGTAAATATTCGCTCAAAACACCCAATAAAGGCAGTGATGATGCAGTCAGGACCGTGGAGCCGGCTTGCTTTGAAATGTATTTAATGATTGCGCCTAATGCACCTGCGCCCGCTCACCGCACCAGTAATTTAAATCAGTACATAATAATAAAAACGATACCTTACAAATAAAAAGAAGCTGATTTTTTTTTTTTTTTTTTTTTATTGCCAACAAATATACTATTTACAGGTGATACATCAAAGGCCAACAAAACATACATGACTGTAAACATGATTTGTGTGTGCATGTGAGTGTGCGTGTAAGTGGTAATTATAACTGTGTCGAGGTTGGAACACAAGGGAACATGTAGAAAAGTACCACAGACATAATAAAAAAAATAATAAAAATGATGATAGTAGTATTAACAAAAATTAGAGGATGGAGGGTGTGAATGGTACTCAGTGGTCAGGGTGAGGAAGATGATAAATGGCAGTAATAATAATATTAATAATAATAGTAATGATAATAATAATAATAATAACATTTTAAATGAACTACTTTAATCAAGAATGAGGGGAGGTTTGAGGATCAAGAAGAGGGCAATTCTATTAATATAGTAATTTAGTAATATATAGGATATATAAATAGAATATCTATAAAATAAAATAAAAATAAGGTATTCCTTATTATTATAAATATATATATATATATATATATATATATATATATATATATATATATATTACAAAAAAAAAAAAAAAAAAAAAAAAAAACACTATTGAGTTATTACACAGCTGCCCAGTTAATCCCCTGCTCACGTCACCCGGACGAAAGAAGCTGATTTTTACGATCAGAAATTTCTTAAACAAGTGAACCCCTGTAAACATTTTAGTCCAAGGATCCAGAAAACGAACGCGTTCAAATAGAAAGTTGAAAACGAAATTCACAAATGAAGCATATATACTTCTCCAGGCACCACTACACTGATTAGCAATTTGCCGCGCATGTGATAATGCGTTGTTTGTTTTGCTTACGGCCACATGTGAATGAACGGTGCGTAAACCGTACATTTGTACTTTTTGCAACATGACAACATTTTGACATCTTGGAATGAGTGATAAACATCTGCGCATGTCCTCTGACGTAACATTAGGAACTAGCGACAACCTATGATGACGTATCACAGTGTTGTAGTGGTGTCCCATTTCTTAGGGGAAATATTTTAGCCCTTCCCCTTTACACTTTGTTTCAAGGGACAAGGGGAAGGGGCGAGGGGTAGGCGAAGGGGTAGAAAATAGAATTGGGATTGGGCCTAAAGTAAGTCTCTGGTAAGCTGGGAGAAGAGGAGTGTGCACTTTATAGTTACCTACACAATCTGTATATGATATCAATAAAATATGTTGTCAGAATATATTTGTAGGATCATTATTGCCGCTTCCATAGACATCAGTGTGTATTTTACAAACTATAAATGTATGGTTTTGCTAGTACTTATGTGTATTTAAATGTCTGAAACCTAAAATAAGCATGATATGGTTGAAAACACTGAATAGTTGTGATAATATGACAAGCACTCAGCGCGTCCGATCTGGCTCAGCGCCAGCCAACGCGCCAAAACAGATTTGAATTCAGCAGCTGATGACGTGATGCAGCAAACGTTCGAATCACACCGGTGTGATCGTACGCATCAGGGACCAGCCAAGACAAATCACACGGGTGTGATTGTACGTGCTAAAGGGTTAAAATAGGCCGTTCATTGAAGATGCGCCTTATAATCCGGTGCGCCTTATAGTGCGGAAAATACGGTATATGACTGGATTCCGCGATTCCGACCGTGTTTTCCGCATCCGGGAAATCAAGATAACATTGAGGTGTTTTTGCAACTTCACCGTAAAGGATTGTGAATTACTGAAACACAATCAACGTCTGCTGCTGACTTCCCTTTGAGAGACAACTGATTACTGCCGCACGCTGCTCGCAGCTCCAGCAAGCGTTCTGTCTGTGTCTTCAGTGCCTTCAGCCTTGGAGTTGATTGGTCGGACTCGCGACTCCCAACAAATCAGATGCGCGGTGGGCGGAGACTGCTCTAGGGCACAGAGTGGTGAGCTCTGACAGGCTGCGTCGGAGCCAAAGAGCGCATTTCAAAATTAAATTATTTTTATCGGCAAATCGGTTTTGAAAATAACCGATAATCCAATAATCGGTCGGGCCGATAGTCGGTTGACCCCTACTTCAGATGCCCCAAGACAAGAACCAGCAGACTTAGGAACAGCTTCTTTCCCAGAGCTGTCTCCTTATTGAACTCTGCCCCCCACTGACACTCGGCCCCCACCCCCATACACCCCACACTCTCCCAATTACCATTGCACTACCTAATTAATTGCACTACACTGTACATACTCATTTGTAAATGCACATTCCCATTGCACATATACATTTTGTACATTTCTGGTAAATATATCTACACGTCTATTTAGTAAATGGCTACCTGTAAATTATGTTCATACCTATCTGCAATTCCTGATTATAGCTAATAGCAACCTGTATATTATGTTCCTCTATTTGTACGTTGTAATTGTTAATAGCACCTGTTAATTATGCCCACAGTACTTTCATCTGTAAATATTTTCCATAGCTTCTCCCTGCACATATCTCCTATAAGTGCACTTATAACTTATAAATTATACCTATATCCTGCACTTGCTGCTTATTGCACTCCGAGTAGAAGCACTTTAGTTTCACTGTCTGTCTAATTTAACAACATTTTTTTTATATATATATCTGAGTGACAGGCATAAGAGGGGTGATCAAAAAGTACATGTTTTTGCTCTTGGGTTATTCCATGTCAACTCAACCAGAGTTCCCTGGCTCAAATTTTTGATGTTTCTATTTTTTTTTTTTTTTTTTTGAAAAAAAGATAAACATGTATTGTGATGAGAACCAAATGGGGGGGTCAAATGGCAATTTTCACCTGAGAGTCAAATTACAGGGGGGTAAAAATGACTTCAGAAAGATGGCAGCATCATAATGGGTTGGTTAGTCAAATCTGTTGACTTAAGCAATCTTTGTTGCATTATGTGCCAATGGTAACCATTCAAAAATGGGGCATCAGCACTTCCCAAGTTGTTTCTCCAAGTTTGCATGTCTGTAACTCAAGATGTACTGAAGATATTGCAATGCACTTTTAGATACTGGGTCTTAACAAACTTTCCTTTTGGCAGCTTTATTTTTAAGGTCCTGTATGATTCAGTTCCAGAGATATTTTAATTTCAGTATGGCTCCAGAAGTAAATTGTTAAAATGTACACATTTTCAGTGGTCAAAACCCAAATGTGGGTCAGTTTGCAAGAATATGATACTTATTTTCTTTGAAAGAGAAATATCTGAAGAATAAATATTGTTAAAACTAGAGATATATCTTGTTTCCTTCTGTCAAAACAACTGCATTGAACATACCTGTCTGAGTACCATATTCTTTGCATGCCTTTAACTCAAGAACTATTAAAGATATTGCAATATGATTTTAGATTCTACTTGTTAATAAACCTTTCTTTTGGAATCTTAATTTTCAAGGCTTTTCTATATCATTCAGTCTCAGAGATGGGGATCTCAATGAGGCTCCGTGTTGTTGAATATTACCCATTTTCAGTAGTTGAAAACCAAATGTTGGTCTCTTTGTATACAGCTTATACTTATTTTATTTAAAGAACAATATCTGAAGAAGAAATAATGTTGAAATTAGAATTGTATCTTGTTTCCCTCTATCAAAACAATTTCCCCATTTTTAATGAATGATCACCACTGGCACATAATGCAACAAAGATTGCTAAAGTCAACAGATCTCTGTGTAAAATTAACATTATAATGCTGCCATCTTTCTGAAGATATTTTAAGAGATACAGCTATTTGAAAATCTGGAATCTGAGGGTGCAAAAAAATCTATAAATACTGAGAAAATCACCTTTAAATTGTCCAAATTAAGTGCTTAGCAATGCATATTACTAATCAAAAATTAAGTTTTGATATATTTACGGTAGGAAATTCCCAAAATATCTTGATGGAATATTTTTACTGAATTAAAGAATTTAAAATGCACTTCGCGGAGGCAACCACTGTTAGTCTTGACGTCGTGCATTTTAAAATACTTTAATGCACGGCAAACCGTTGATTATCCCTTACATAAATGGTGGTAATAAATGCCGTTCTTTTTACCTTTTTATCCATCAACAAATCTTGAAAAAATGTCACAGGTTCCAAAAAAGAATTTCTGAAGGATTATGTCACTAAAGACTGGAGTAATGATGCTGAAAAATTCAGCTTTGCCACCACAGGAATAAACTATATATTTAAGTATATTAAAACAGAATCCGTTATTTTAAATCATTATAATATTTCACTAATTACTATAGTTTTGATGAAATAAATGCAGCCATTAAAGCCTTCTTTTAAAACATTACAAATCTCAAAATTATGTGTATGTGGGTGTTTAAATGTCATTCTATTCCCATTACACTAGAAAGAATAAGCAAAACACATTGTAAGAACTACAAGCACACACGTCATAATAAGCTGTCAGGATGTCTGCAGGGCTGGGCGCTGTGTAATGACTGTGTGTTTGAATATGTAGGGTAAATAGTGCATCAGGACGGCTGTGAAATAACCAACTTGTGTAATCTACTTTGGGCTGGGTAGCTAACCAAACATGTACCACTAATGAGACAGGTTTTTAATATTAGTCATTACAGTATTACAAAATAATTATGCAGTCATTTGGATTTCCAACACCTCCTGAAACAGGAGTGTCCCATATGAAATCAACAATTCCTGTCAGAGGGAAAAAAGGGTGTTTTCTGTCATTTAACAATTAGATTGTTAATTATATTTTGTTGTTGTGTTAAATACAAGGCGCAAGTCTTTTATCTCGCAAATAAGAACATACCAAAAAAGTTTCACGCATGTCGTGTCAATACAATGGTTTAAATAAAGTGGCTACAGAAAGGATCGCAGGAGGTGCATAGGAACACGTTGGCTTGACTTGCACTATTTTAGGCCACATGGCAGTAACCTTAAGCTGGACCGGCATGTTTGGCAGTATAAATATCCAGGTCCACACCGGCACTCTGGCTCTGTTTACATTGAGCTTGTGACAACCCCGTGTGAAGCCAGAGGAAGAGACTGATCCTGACGATTGGATATTGATTCAACCCACGCAGTCCTTCAGAAAATTTGGTGGACGCCTTACTGTTGACTCACTGAAGCCTTATGCTTGGTCTGACAGTTGTTTCTAAGGTTTCTGCTAATGGACTAAGCAGTTTTTTTTCACAGAAATAACCATTTCTTCTGTCAGTGTGGAAAAGCCATTTTTGCCGGAAGGAATTAGAGCAAAACCATCAGTGCATTTCTCTCGTGCATCCACTAACCTATTCCTATTTTCCCTTTTTCTCTTACCTACCCCCCTCCAGTATCCTCGTTTGGACTTGCTATGGACCAGCAGCACGATTTATTGAGCTCCTCGCCCAATAGCCACACAGCTCACTACAACTCTGGTGATACCATGGCAACCTCCCTTTCTGGAATGACCATCAACGATCATCACCATGGCAACCAGTTCCATAAGGAGAATGGAGTTGCGGTGGGGCTCGTGAGACCGGGGGACTGTCCAATGAAAGGTGAGCTTGCGTCTGTGGGAAAACAGGTCGGTTGCGTCACAGCCGGTCAAAACAAATACACGCTCACTGATTAACTGATTAGTCAGAACTATTAAACAAGCTCTGCGGTGTGAACAGGGTGTGTGTGTGTGTGTGTCATGACAGCATGCACGTGTAGTCGAAGGACAAGTTTAATTGTCCTTGAAGGACATACTGGTATGCAGACGTTCTACTACAACTTAAAGGATTAGTTCTCTCCAGAATTCCCTGATAATTTACTCACCCTTGTGTCATCCAAGTTGTTCATGTCTTTCTTTCTTCAGTCGAAAAGAACGCGAGATTTTTGAGGAAAACATTCCAGGATTATTCTCCATATAGTGGACTTCAATGGGAATTTGATGAAGGTCCAAATTGCAGTTTCAATGCAGCTTCAAAGGGCTCTACATGATCCCTGTTGAGGAATATAAGGGTCTTATCTAGCGAAACGATTGGTCATTTTCTAGGGGTCAAGACAAGACACAAGACTGGGTTAACGAGAACGTGACGAGACAAGATTTTTGAACTTTTTTAAAGAAATCCTAAATTTATAGGGAATAAATAGTATTTTATTATATTATATGGTATTTTAGTTAACTAAAAAACACAAAATGCAAAAAAAGTGTAGGTGCATTTTGATATGAACTTGTACTTTATGAAATTAAACTTCTATTTTAAAGGTGCCAAAGAATGGAAAACTGTATTTACCTTGGCATAGTTGAATAATAACAGTTGTGTACATGGACATGACATGCCACGAGTCTTAAACACCATCGTTTCCTCCTTCTTATATAAATCTGGTGTTTGCAAAAGACCACTGAAAAATGGGCTAAACAATAAGATTTCACTTACCACATAAACAGAGAGCTGGACAGATGACTGCGCGGACGATGGCGAATGATTTACAGATCCTGAGCATCACTAACAAGCATCCAAACTTATGTGTTAAATACTGCCGCTGTAGTATTATGTTTCACAGAGCACGTGCGATCACAAAAGTGAAAGTAAAATGATCGTGCATTCAAAACGGCAGTTTTTAATAAACCGCATATTAATAGCTCCGTGATTAAATATATATTTTCCTCCATGTGCGAACTACTGAAATGAGCCGCTTTGTGAAACAGCCAGTCAGAGCAAAGCTCATCAGTATTATTCATAAACCTTCCAAATAAGGCAATAACAGACCATTTCATTCTAGGGACAATCCTAAGGTTGTAAATGGACCTGTTAAACTGTTTCTGAAGAATTTTTGCCCTTTTCTATGCCATATACCTTCTATGTAGATATCAGAGAACAATTTAAAATATTGTATCAATGCATTCTATGGCACCTTTAATGAATTATATGCAGTAATAAATATGTAAACTAAAGCTGCATGATTCTGGATAAATTGAAAAACAATTTTCTTTTATAAATTGGAGATCACAGTTCTCTCACGATTCTGAAGAAAAAAGGATTAGAAATCTAAACAAAATTACATAATTTACTAGTGGTTCTGACAAAATGTTCATTGCTTAAGTCTAGATTCGAAAAAAAAAAATGAAGGAGTCAGTGTCTCAATTAATAAAGACTTGTTTCACTATTGGAATCTCCTGGCAGAAGAGGATAAGCGTTACAATACATACAAGTGTAAAGATACTTTCGTTTTGATTGCTACTGTAGACAATAAGTGTTTATACCCAAACTAAAAGCTTTTCTCCCAGTACGTATGTTATTTAAGTCTGTAACAAAGAAATAATGATTATTATGTGGTTGAAAAGGCTGTGTCTGTGTTGGACCGTGAGCAACGCGATGTGAAACAGTTGTAATAGACACCGCTGAATCGTTGCCATTCAGGAATAAGTGTTATGAAATAAGTGTTATGAAACGGGGATCATGCCATTTTGGCTATATGGGGGT
Source organism: Garra rufa (assembly GCF_049309525.1). Taxonomy (NCBI): domain Eukaryota; kingdom Metazoa; phylum Chordata; class Actinopteri; order Cypriniformes; family Cyprinidae; genus Garra; species Garra rufa. Next base: position 6,570,658 of record NC_133382.1, on the reverse strand, counting down.
CCTAAATGTCTGATTTCTCATGGAACTACCGGTTTTCTCCCAATAAGATAATATACAGCCTATTATGATAGTGCTGTAAATAAAAATGTGAAAAAAGAAGCTTTTAATAAATATTTTCCATGATCCGTGACAGACAGCATCTTTGCAGCTTCTGCTGGCCAACATTTACACCTTGTCCTAACCAGACGTGACACAACAAGATTCCAGTGACAAGCAATTTGGCTGTCCATACCACGACACAACACCGTGATGCAGAGAGAATCACTGTTATTTCAGCCGTTTGAAAGAGAGAAGCGCACTATATATGTTGCTTTAATTTAACTTTTAAAAAAGTTGCTTTCAGTATGGCTATAAATGTCATGCAATATGATATTCAAATTCACATTAGACACTTTTAACATTGAATAAAGCACATAATCAGTACCTGATGTATGTTAGGATAGGCCAATATTTGAATATTTGAAAATCTGGAATCTGAGCATGCAAAAAATCTAAATATTTAGAAAATCCTCTTTAAAGTTGTCCAAATGAAGTTATTAGCAATGCATATTACTAATCAAAAATTAAGTTTTAATATATTTATGGTAGGAAATTTACAAAATATCTTCATGGAACGTGATCTCTACTTAATATCCTAATGATTTTTGGCATTAAAGAAAAAGCGATCATTTTGACCCATGCAATGTATTGTTGGCTTTTTCTACAAATATACCCGTGCCACTTATGACTGGTTTTGTGGTCCAGAGTCGCATATCTTTTATTGTGCGTTGCCACATTGCATCGCATGTTGTTTCTGTGTGCAGTGTATGAAAAAAATAAACACACACACATGGGATTGTGTAGAGCCCTTTGAATCTGCATTGAAACTGTAATTTGAAACTTCAACCCATTGATGCCCATTGAAGTAAGACATGAACATCTTAGATGACATGGGAGTGAGAAAACTCAAAAAGTTTGGTGCAAACTATTGCGTTATTTTGTAATTTGTTGTTGAGGCAAAATATTTTTTTAGGAGTGTATAAAAAATCCAGAGCCAATAAGGATGAAATACAGTTATGTACATGTAGCGCACACTATTAAATATTACAAGGGCAATGTTATGACAGGCAAAATCAGATATATCTTGGCTGCCAGGGAATGATATTATGAGACAATGTGGTTCTGTATAATACACCAGAGAATGATTTGCACATGTGCCTACTACATAATGAGATTATATTAATGACTTCATTAGCACATGAATTCACATGAATGTGTTATCCCTCCGAGCATCAATTAGCATGACCGCTAACGTGTCCCCCCTCCCCCCGTCTTGAGCAAATAAGAATATCGAATGATCAAAGCCATTGCAGGGCATATGAGCTTTATACATATTTTAGTAATGAATGTGGCTACAGTGGCAGCAACTCTTTGATACAGCCTTGTGTTTTAATTCCTTTACATAAACCACAAGGCTGTGCTTGACTGGGCCCTCAATCCAGGCTTTGCAGCTGCGTTGTGCCGTAATCCAGGCATGTGGGTCACCCTCCGCTCAGGACGTTCTCTGGTACTAATTCAACGCCGTCACACACCCTGCTTTCTTCTGCATGTGTGTGAGGTTTTGTGTTTTTTTTTTTCTTTGCAGACCATTAGGTTTTTTGAAAAGCACACAGTAATTGGTTCTCAGTTGGGTTACAGAAAATGTACAAAGGAAAGCACAGTCGATGGACATTGAGTGAGTTTGAAAACCCCTCATTCACTGTTCCACCAAAAGTATAAACAGTTGTTTTATTCAGTAACCCAATCACACCAATGAAACTTGGCTCATCTGGTGTCTTTACTGTGATTGCTTTAGTCGTTCCAGCATATAGTGTAATCAAAACTAGATTTTGGTTTCTTGAAGGAATAGTTCACCCGATAATGAAAAAGTGGTGAAAATGTACTCAACCTCAGGCCATCCAAGACGTACATGAGTTTGTTTATTCATCAGATTTGGGGAAATGTAACATTGGATCACTTGCTCACTAATGGATCCCCTGCAGTCAATGGGTGCCGTCAGAATGAGAGTCCAAACAGCAGATAAAAACATCACAGTAATCCACACCGCTCTGGTCCATTAATTAACATCTTGTGAAGCCAAAAGCTACATGTTTGTAAGAAACAAAGATTTTTTTTTTTTTAGCTAAAACACAAGTCTCCAGTGAAAAAGTCTGAATTGGAAGAGATCAAGCACTGTTTACAATCCAGAACAGTTTTAAAGAAATACGTGGGTGGATTTGAACCCTCTGGTTGTGTTCGGATTCCTGTCACACCTTTGATGTTCCCAGTCAAAAATGACCGGACTCCAAACAACTGCTTATAAATCTCTCATTATGCTATATTATCACCAAATATTGGATTCAATCTTTTTGTCAACTTGTTTTCTTTCATTTAAGACTGGTTTTGTGTTTCTATTTGCATCTGAATAATCGTAAGCCTCATTTATCCGAAAGTAGGCACTTCATTTTTTGATTAAGAATTTTCACAATATGAGATAAAAAAAAGTATTGAAATTTGCACCGTTTATCACACTAGTGTGCTTTAATGTTTAATCAGGAAATTTGCTTTTAATGCTTTTATTTTGTATAAAATTGCAAAAAAGTCACACTTGTGGTGTTTCCGGTCAAAAATGACGACTGGGATGAGTGCAAATTTTCATAATTTTTTATCTCATATTGTGAAAATTATTCATAAAAAAAAGATTATTCTTTTTTTTTTTTTTTTAATGAGGTGCCTACTTTCAGATAAATGAGAACTACGATTAATCAGATGCAAATAGAAACACAAAACCAGTCCTAAATGAACGAAAATATGTTGACAAAAAGAATGAATCCAATATTTGGTGATAATATAGAAAAATCTGAGATTTATAAGCAATTGTTTGGAGTCCAGTCATTTTTGACCGGGAACACCACAAGTGTGACTTTTTGCAATTCTGTACAAAATAAAAGCATTTAAAAGCAAACTTCCTCATTAAACATTAAGACACATTGGTGTTATAAACAGTGCAATTTTTTAATAATTTTTTGTTTAATATTGTGAAAATTATTCATAAAAACAAATTTCACTCAAAAAATTAGGTTCCTACTCTAGGCCTATGATTAATCAGATGCAAATAGAAACACAAAACCAGTCCTAAATGACTGAAAAGATTGAATCCAATATTTGGTGATAATATAGCATAATGACAGATTTATAAGCAATTGTTTGGAGTCTGGTCATTTTTGACCGGGAACACCTTAAGTGTGACTAGATGAAATAAATACCACAAAAAAAGTTAACTAGTATTTTCGGGGAAAAGAACATCTTTTCCGGGTCAATTTGACCCAATCACAACCAGAGGGTTGATGTGAGAGGACAACAAGCGATGGATTTTTTCACTGGAGGAAGCATTATTATAAACAACAGTAAAAACATCTTAATGATGGATTTGTTTCTTAGAAACACAAGCGTTTCACTTCATAAGATGTTAATTGATGGACTGGAGTTGTGTGAAATACATGTGGATTGTTGTGATGTTTTTATCAGCTGTTTGACGGCAAACATTCACTGAAGAGGATGCTAAATTTCTCCAAATCTGTTCAGATGAAGAAACAAACTCCGATAAACTGAGATGATCTGAGGGCGGGTACATTTTCGGTCTAGTGAACTATTCCTTTAACTTAATGATGTCGCATGATAGTCCTGGGAAAATCCGGCTTTTTTTTTTTTTTGAGAACAGTGTTTTCTAAATGTAGTTGCTTGTTTAAAACCACAGCGAATCATTCTACTCCAAGCATGTGTATGGAAGGAAAGGACAAACACAGCGGTGGTATTGACTGACAGTCTTTTGTAAAGGTGCCAGCTTGCCACAGAGTCTTCCGTTGTGTTGTATGTATTCACATGCCTTAAATGGGGCCATAACACTCTCTCTTTTTTTCCTCCGCGACCCCCTGCATTCTTTAGTGCGTGGCTTATATTTCCCTAGTTTACAGCCTTCACTAGTGCACACTTTCTCCCCGTTTGCTCTTCCTGTAATGCCACACACAAGGCGGAAACACTACTCAGAGCATCTGCCACCAATAAATGGCAGATACTGCAATGGCACAGCAGAGAGTGAGTATGTTATAGATAGTAAAGCTAGTAGTGGCTCTAGAAGCACAGTATAAAACATTTGCAGCTTTAACAGAAGCAAAAGCGTAACATACCATTAAGAAACCATTTAAGGCCTTTCCACACTGAGCGCAATGCGAAATTGTGAGGCGAATCGCTGACGAATGGTGCTTTCACACCGAGCGTGAACCGAATATATATATATATATATATATATATATATATATATATATATATATATATATATATATATATATATACAGTGTTGGGGGTAAAGCATTAAAAGTAACGCAAGTTATGTAATAAAATTACATTTACCAAGTAACTAGTAAAGTAATGCATTACTTTTTAATTGACAAGAAAATATCTGAATTACTTTTTCAAATAAGTAATGCCAGTTATTTTTCCCCCCATTTATTGATTAAAAGCTCTCCTGTCATGTTGAGAGAAATTGTGAGTAACTTTAGTTCTAGAATAAATGTGAACATGCAAAAAAATAATCTCACTCACTAAAAAAAAGATACAGTATTCCTCAAAATGAATAAAAACAGTGAAATTCAACGCAAACCTGCAATAATTAAATATGTTAAATAATACAAATATCCTTCATGTATTTAATCGCATTTTATTAACCGATGTCTTTGCTGCCGGCCTTTGATGATCCAATTCATCAATACTAATAAGCAAAAATTACTCAAGATAATCTAACATTTTGTTTTCCTTTTTTTATTATTGCTGAAGAGTAGACATTTTCTTCTGCGGTCTACTGTACAGACGTGAATTCACTTTTCTCTAAGCCTGAGGCTTTTGGTGTGAAAAGGCTTTTACATTTGCCAAAAATAGAACATTTTAAATTAAAATGTTATACTTTCCATAAAATGTAACTAAGTAACGTAATTAGTTACTTTTTAGGGAGTAACTCAATATTGTAAAGCATTACTTTTAAAAGTAACTTTCCCCAACCCTGGATATATATAATATAACATAATTATACAGTGCCCTCCACTAATATTGGCACCCTTGGTAAATATGAGCAAAGGTGGATGTGAAAATAAATCTGCATAATTTATCCTTTTGATCTTTCATTCAAAAAATTCACAAAATTCTAACCTGTCATTGAAGTAAAACAATATAACCTAGGGGTGAAATCTCATTATAAAATAAATGTTTTTCTCTAGTTCACGTTGACCACTATTATTGGCACCCAATTATTGCAACATCCTTTTCCCAAGATAACAGTTCTGAGTTTTCTCCAACAATGTCTAATGAGTTTGGAGAACACCTGACAAGAGATCAGAGGCCATTCCTTCAAACAGAATCTCTCACGATTCTCCAGAATCTCTGTTTTTCCAGCTTCATTTTGGTGCTTCTTCTCTTCAGTTTCTATACAGGGTTGAGGTCAGGGAACTGGGATGGCCATGGTAGAAGCTTCATTCTGTGCTCAGTGACACAATTTCATGTATCTAAACAAGATGTCCAGGACCTCCAGCAGAAAAATAGGTCCACAACATTAAAGACCCAGCATTATTTTTAACCGTGGGCATGGGGTACTTTTTTATCCCTGTCTGCACCAAAACCATCTGGAGGTTTAGCTGCCAAAAAGCTAATTTTTAGTTTCATCTGACCATAGAAGCCAGTCCTGTTTGAAGTTCCAATCATGTCTGACAAGTGAATATGCTGGAGTTTGTTTTTGGGTGAACCAGGAGGATTTTTTTGCGGTGATGTAAGGGCTGTTTGATCGTTTTATTTTAGGCTTTCTGACCCCAAGACTCAACAATTCTTTGCAATTCTCCAACTTTGATCCTTGGAGAGTCTTTGGCCACTCAAACTCTCCTCCTTATCGTGCATTAGGATGATATAGACACACATCCTCTTCTAGGCAGATTTGTAACATCTTTAGTTGATTGGAACTTCTTAATTATTGCCCTGATGGTGGGAATGGGGATTTTCTTTATGCTTTAGCTCTTTTCTTACAGCCACTTTCTATTTTGTGAAGCTCAACAAACTTGTTCTGCATACCAGAACTACATTCTTTGTTTTTACTCCTTGTGATGGATGATTAAGGGAATTTGGCCTTTGTGTTCCTCATATTTATAATCCTGTGGAACAGAAAGTCATGGCTGGACAATTTTATACTCCTAGCCACCCTGGCGTGCTAAAAAAAATTCAATATTAATGGGAATATACTTCAGAGATATTTTACTTAGACAAATTTCTAGGGGTGCCAATAATTGTGGCCAACGTGAACTAGAGAAAAACATTTATTTCATAATGAGATCCCCCCCCCCCCCCCCCCCATTTTCCATCGTTTTACTTCAATGAAAGGTTTGAATTTTGTGATTTTTTCTAATGAAAGATCTGAAGGATAAACGATGCAGATTTGTTTTCACAGTCACCTTTGGTCATATTTACTAAGGGTACCAATATTAGCGGAGGGCACTGTATGTCTGTTTGCTTTCCTATTTTATGTGTAGAACAGTAGAAAAAAAATTCAATCTTTTGATTGAGAGTGAACACGCTCTGACTCATATTCCATATTCCATATTCCAGCGCGTCATCGCGTGCGATATTTGTTTCGCTTTTTCACGCTCAGTGTGGAAAGGCCTTTCACATCAGCACCAAAATACAGATCAGAAATTGTTTTTTAAAGAGACAGTTTACCAAAAATTTTAATTCTGTCATTAATTACTTACCCTCATGTCATTCCAAATTTGTAAGACCTTCGTCTGAGAACTTTCTGAGGTAGCAGTATGGTAGTGAGGACATCATTAAAATAGTCAATGTGACATCAGTGGTTCTACCTTAATTTTATGAAGCTATGAAAATTATTTTTGTGTGCAAAGAAAACAAAAATAAAAGAAGAATTTGTAAAGTCATTATTTTTGTTTTCTTTGCACACAAAAAGTATTCTCGTAGCTTCATAAAATTCATAAAAAAAAAACATAAAAGTTTTTTTTTTAATTGACATCTATGAAGGGTCAGAAAGATCTTGAATTTCATCAAAAATATCTTATTTTGTCTTCCGAAGATGAACAAAGGTTTTACAGGTTTGGAACGACATGAGGGTGAGTAATTAATAACAGAATTTTCATCTTTGGGTGAAGATGAAAATCCCTTTAATGCCTTTAATCCCTTTAATTTTTTCCATCAGCCCGAATGAGGAGAAATGCTTCAGTTTGACAATTTGACAGCATTTTTTGATTTCCAAATGACAGATGTTAGAGGCTAATCAACACGCTATGACACAACACTCATGTGCAAGATGCAAAAAACAAGTGAGATGTTTTGCAATCATCAAAGATGTTCATCAAGTGCTTGTTTACATAGAAAAACATTAAAAAAGCTGTGCAGTGAAACAAGAAATGTGTTTTGTGTGAACCTTCCTTTTCTGTAAACATTGCAAAGTAATTGCATCATTTCTGGCAGAATGGTCATTTTACTAATAAAGGTACATCAGAAATTTCTAGAACCGATTTACCAGTGTTTCTCAAAAGGTTCTGTTCATAAGTGGTCTCTAAGGGGTAACTTACTGGTAAGTTTCAAACCAATTCTATTTAAAATAACTTATAGGATATAGATAATAGGATAATATGGATGCATAAAATGTTTTAAGGAGTGCTGTCCTATTGTGCATCATTCAAATCATATGCTTCATTGTTGTAATGATCCATTTTTAAATGTCATCAGCTGTCATCATGACTTTTTTGAGCAGTATTAATTCAATTTTGTGTAAAAATGTCTTAACTTTTAGAAGTCTGACTCACATGTGCATACTATATTCAGAAAAAATGGCAGTGGGTTCAAACAGTAACCTTCACTAAAGCAGAATGCCCCTAGTGTTGAGGAGGCACAGGTACTTCAGTGTTTAATACACTCTACTTTTTTGTTTGGGCAACTGATGTATATTGCTTGAATGCCAAAGCTAAATGGACTATATTTCTTTTAGATACTTTGCACAATGTTTCTTATTAGTTCAACAAGCAGTTACTTTCCCGCACTGCAGGGTGTTGCTTTTATGGGTTGCCAGTACATTCATCTGGCATCTGTTTCTTTTCTTTTATTTCACAGTAAAATTAGCAGTGTGTTTTTAAATTTACATGTGTCCCTACAACAAATGAATGAATTAATTTGTTTTGTCGCTACTTCAGGGAGTTCAGGGATTCAGTTACAGGGAATTGCTGTTGAGGTTGCATAGAGGTCACAGTACAGTGTGACTGATTGCTCCAGCTGTTTGATATCAATTTCTTGCCATTGAAAAGCTTAATACTTGAATAGCTTAATACATAAAACAAAATAAAATGTAATTAAATTCAATTAAACTAACTAAATAAATAATGCTTTTAAAACAAAAATGTCTTTAAGTTACCTGTATAAACTAGTAATTTTTGTCAATTAAGATGAAAACAATGTCAAATGGAACAACCGTAACAGATTTTAAATGTCTTGCAAAAATAAACTTAAATAAATAAAACAAAATAAATAAATATTGCTTTTAAAACAAAAATGTCTTAAGTTACCTGTATCTACCTGTACCTCTATAAACTGGTTATTTCTGTCAGTTAAGATGAATACAATGTCAACTGTAACAATCTTAACAGATTTTAAACGTCTTGCAAAAGTAAAATCTAACTAAATAAATAAATACTGTTTTTAAAACAAAAATGTCTTAAGTTAGCTGTATAAACTGGTCATTTTTGTCAATTAAGATGAATACGATGTCAGTTGGAACAACCTTAACAGATTTTAAATGTTTTGCAAAAATAAATTCTAACTAAATAAATTAATACTGTTTTTAAAACCAAAATGTCTTAAGTTGCCTGTATAAACTGGTCATTTTTGTCAATTAAGATGACTGCAATCAATTAAGATGAAAACAATGTCAATTGGAACAACCTTAACAGATTTTAAACGTCTTGCAAAAAAAATAATAAATAAACTAACTAACTAAATAAATAATGCATTTAAAACAAAAATGTCTTAAGTTACCTGTATAAACTGGTCATTTTTGTCAATTAAGATGACTACAATGTCAAATGGAACAACCCTAGCAGAATTTAAACATGTCTTGCAAAAATAAAGTAAAATAAAATAAATATTGTTTTTAAGACAAAAATGTCTTAAGTTACCTGTATAAACTGGTAATTTCTGTCAGTTAAGATGAATACAATGTCAAATGGAATAACCTTAACAGATTTTAAATGTCTTTCAAAATGAAAATAAAATAAATAAACTAAATAAATAATGCTTTTAAAACAAAAATGTCTTAAGTTACCTGTATAAACTAGTAATTTTTGTCAATTAAGATGAAAACAATGTCAATTGGAACAACCTTAACAGATTTTAAACGTCTTGCAAAAAAATTAATAAATAAACTAACTAAATAAATAATGCATTTAAAACAAAAATGTCTTAAGTTACCTGTATCTACCTGTAACTCTATAAACGGGTTATTTCTGTTAATTAAGATGAATACAATGTCAAATGGAACAACCTTAACAGATTTTAAACATGTCTTGCAAAAGTAAAATCTAAATAAATAAATACTGTTTTTAAAACAAACATGTCTTAAGTTACCTGTATAAACTGGTCATTTTTGTCACTTAAGATGACTACAATGTCAAATGGAACAACCTTAGTAGATTTTAAACATGTCTTGCAAAAATAAAATAAAATAAAATAAAACTAACTAACTAACTTAATATTGCTTAAAATGTTTTAAGTTACGTGTGTCTACCTGTACCTCTACAAACTGGTTATTTCTGTTAGTTAAGATGACTACAAAGTCAAATGTACCAACCTTAACAGATTTTAAACATGTCTTGCAAAAATAAAATCTGACTAAAAAAATAACTACTGTTTTTAAAACAAAATGTCTTAAGTTACCTGTATAAATGGGTCATTTTTGTCAATTAAGATGACTACAATGTCAAATGAAACAACCTTAGCAGATTTTAAACATGTCTCTATGAATACTAATTGTCCCAAACAAATGTTAACTCTGCCTTAGTTGTGCCTTATGTGTTTTTTAACCACCATTCTCTCTCACAGAGGAGTTTTCAGAAGATCGGGTGGATGTTGAGCTCAATAATGCTGAAGGCACCTCCTCTCCTGAGGAGAAGCAATGCGGTATGCATTGCTGCACTTATAATAAAGATGCTTTGAAATGCATTTTTTCTTTCCTTTGCCTTTCAGATTGCCTTTTTTATTAACCAAAGATTTTTTATTGTTTTTTTTTATGCAATGAAATGCCTTTTACTAACTATGCCTTGTTATGTTTGTATATATGTTTCCCCCTTCTTTAATTGTTTTTGTGTCATAGTGTTTACATGGGTTAATTATGCAGTTATTTGCTCTCATCAAAGTGCTTTGGAAGCCAACTAAAGCCTCTCCGCAGCCAGTGGTGCACAGTAACGAAGTAGTTGTAATTCGTTACTGTACTTAAGTACATTTTTCAAGTATCTGTACTTTACTGGAGTAGTTTTATTTTGAGTAACTTTTACTTTTACTTCACTACATTCCAAAGCATAATATCGTACTTTTTACTCCACTACATTTAATAAAACATGTCGTTACTCCTTATAATATATTACGTGCTCCGAGACGCAGAAGCAGTGTCTGATTAATGAACAAACTGATTCTTTTCAATCGGTTCGCAAATCGCCACAAGCGATTCATTCACGAATTGGACTGATCCAATTGCAGCTGTTCAAACTCACTGATTCAAATGAGCCGTTTAGAGCGAGTCTCCAGTCATCTGAATTCACAAATAAGAACCGGGAGATTGTGAGCGCGCGCGACTGATGCTGCGAAAAGTAAGATATAATGTCGAGTTTTAGGATTAATTATTGCAATTGTCAGTTGTTTGCGAACTAAATCTGCTGTAAAGGGTGATGTATTTAAGCCCGCTGAAATGATTAAATGCAGACACATCAACATCGTCTCTTTTTAGGTAAAAAAACGAAACATTAAAATATCACAGATTAAATCAAATAACTCATAACGTTACACGTTCATATTCCTCGCTGCTGTAACCTCAACAGTTTTATTAAAATGCTACGCATTTAGCCCTATGTGACGTCTGTTTTTATATTGTTTATTAACGGTATACTTTTTTATATTGTTTGAATCAACTAGCCTAGTATACAGAAATAAATGTTTATTCATAACCATACTGAAAATAAGTAAATATTGTTAGCTGATGCTAACTGTCTAGCTAACAAGCTTGCTGGTGCTAAGTTGAGGTAATTTTCAGATATGAAGTCCAAATATTTATAATCAACCACCTAGACAGATTACATCTTAGGGAAAAGAAAATATGTGATGTTCAGATGGTAACTACAGTAATTATCAAAGTGGGAAGTGATGCCCTCTGGGGACATTTGGCCAGGGGTGTTTTTACACCACAGACAATGTTTGAGAAAAAAGAAAAATATTATGAAAATATAATTACATTTTTCTTCCTAACTTCAGGCCTTATTCTCATATCATTTATAACTGTGCCGTTCCGCAAAATAACAAGCTTTAAAACACTTTTCTTACTGGTGAAAATGAGATGGTTAAATCAGTTTTCTCTCAGGTAACGTTACAATGCAATGTAAGCTTCACAGTGAACATTGTCAACGTAGACCATATCAACAACAAAAATCTATCTTGACTCCATATAGGCTAGTGGTTATTTTGGGAAAAACCAAGGCTTATAGTAGGATTATAAAAAATATATATGCTAATATAAATTTATAGCCTTTATAAAATTGCAAAATATGTCAGTACTTTTTTACTTAAGTACACAAAAAATGTAGTACTTTTGTACTTTCACTCAAGTAAAATGGAAAAAGGAGTACTTTTACTTTTACTGGAGTAATATTCTATTATACGTATCTGTACTTTTACTCAAGTACTTGATTTGTGTACTTCGTCCACCACTGTCCGCAGCTGAGCTGTGAAGCTAAAGCTTTTATTTCTGGCTTGCTTTTTGACAGCAGCTTCACTTTCACAAGTAAATCTGTACTTCCTTTAGTCACTTGGTGTGTAAACTCTTCAAATGATTGTTTTATAGAAAGCCCCCAGGATTCAAGACGGCAAGAGAAAGAAGATCAGTCCCAGCCTGCTGTGGCGAGCGGTACGGACCTTCTGGCTCCATCGACTGCTGCCTCTTTTGACTGACAAGCTTTTTTGTGCTTTAATTTATGTGGATGCCTTTGTGTCTTACATCCTAATGTTTCCAGTTTTCTACAGCATTTTCTTTTCCCCTGATTTGTTGCATATTTTAAGCCTGCAGGATGAATTTGCTTCTGTTTGAAGTGGGCCTACTGGTAACAAGAATGCCATCTTGAATGCAATGCCATTTCTTGCTTTGAAATCCCTTTTATGTTGCGCTTACATTGGGGTGATTTGTAAAGTGTTAAGGTTATACGTACGTCTGCAAGCACACAGTTTGATTTTGACATCACTGCTGAGGCATGCTGACAGGTTTTAGGCTTTTAAATCAAAATAAACTCGAAGGAGACTCCAGCCCCATTCTCAGTTTAGTTCCCATGTGATTAGTCACACAGACCTCAGAGAGCTCAGCTGCCTTTGCCAGGGAAGGTGTGATGTTATGCCAAGTCTGGAATTAATGCTTTGTGCCAAATAGGATCTCAGCCAAAGCTCTTTCCCTCACAGGTCACAATGCTTTAATTGCAAGTATTTGTTGCTTTTGTGATTTCCAAGTGAAGTGTAGTATACTGATGCTGTGATTTCACGCTAAGTTGTAGTGTTTATACTGCATCTCTTCTGCAGAAATTGGCAGTTAATATGCTATGTGATTCTCTAACGTTGTCTTTTATGTTTTTCTCTCTGTTTGCTACATATCACGATCATTAATAAGCTGGAGGAACGGTGACCACAGGTAAAAAACTCAAGTACCACATTAGTGTCATGCTTTGTAGAATAGCAATTTTGCTACATGAATTAGATCACAGATTTTTTTTAAATATTACACAGTTTGTTTTCTCTGTCTTGTTCTGGTAGTACTCCACCTCACTGATCTGTATTTTGTACTGTTATTTGGTTTTGTAAATACACAAAGATATGTCCATTTTATTTTAATAATCAGGAGCAACTAGGTGCTTTTAAAGAGCAAACTCCAATTTTTTTTTTTTACTTAAGTATGTAGAAAAAACTAGTGTAGAACCATTCACTGGTTGCTGTGTTTGTTTAGTAAACAGTTTAGCTCAACCAATGGTGGACTTTTGGGGTGGAATTGTTTCTGTTTTACCAACCAATGGCAGAAGGGAGAAGTACTGACCTTGTGAAAAAGAAGTGCACTTGCAGTGTACTTTAAATCTTAAGATCTTATTAAAAACCTTTACAGTTTCATGATTCTTAACGCTTTTAAATACACTTTTTAAAAGAGCATTTTGTAATAATGTCAAATTTAAGTGTTACTTTAAAGTACATTTAAAATTTTTACTATGCTTTTAAGACGTAGACTTATTTTGATGTCTTGACTTGCATGTAAAATAAGTTATAACTGTTTTAACTGTTGTTATTTGATATCACAGTTAAAAATACTATTTTTTGAATACATTAGAGGTCAAAAGTTTGCATACACTTGTTAATTGTAATTATTTGACCACAATAAAAGGTATCATACAAAATGCATGTTATTTTTTATTTAGTACTGACCTGAATAAGATATTTCACATAAAAGATGTTTACATATAGTGCACAAGAGAAAACAATAGTTGAATTTATAAAAATATTACATACATTACGTTAAGAAGATTACATACACTTGATTCTTAATACTGTTGACACCTGAATGATCCACAGCTTTGTTTTTTTTGTTTTTTTAGTGATAGTTATTATTGAGTCCCTGTTTGTTCTGAATAGTAAAACTCACACTGTTTTTCCTTTAGGTCCCACAAATTATTTGGTTTTTTAGCATTTGAACCCTTTCCAACAATGACTGTATGATTTTGAGATCCATCTTTTCACACTGTGGACCACTCATATGCAACTATTAAAGAAGGTCCAAATGTTCACTGATGTACCAGAAGGAAACACAATGAATTAAGAGCCGGGGGTGAAAACTTTTGAACAGAATGTGTACATTCTTCTTATTTTGCCTAAATATCATATTTTTCATTTAGTACTGCTCTTCAGAAGCTACTTGCATGTTTCACAGAAGACAAAATAAGTTACATTTACCCTGATCTTCAAATTCAAAAAGTTTTCACCCCCCTTAATGCATTGTGTTTCCTTTTGAAGCATCAGTTCATGCAATAATTGCATATGAGTCCCTCAGTTGTCCTCAGTGTGAAAAGATCTCAAAATAATACAGTCATTGAAAAGCCAAAGAATTTGTGGGACCTGCAGTTTAACTGTTTAGGACAAACAAGGGACTCATAAACTATCACTAAACAAAACCAAAAAAACACAGCTGTGGATCATTCTGCTAACAACACAGTATTAAGAATCAAGTGTATGTAAACTTTTGAACAGGGTAAATTTTATAAAAGTGTACTTCTTTTTCACAAGGTTAGTGGTACAAAAACTTTAAAAAGTAAAAAAAAAAAAAAACTTTTTGCAAGCAATCTTGCTCTTTAATTGTACCTATCAGCTCATATTTCTGTGTTCAGTGTGAAGTCTGGTTTCATCACAGCTGTTTGTTTTGTATGTTAACAAAGGCCAGCAAACCAGTTTGTTATGTTTGCCCATTGTCTTTCCTCTACAGTTAGTATTTTTGTTCCCTCCTTATCATGTGACAGTTTCCTTGGGAAAAGTGATATAGATAGATGTTGTCATTGCTTTCTGTAAATCTTGAATGGGACGTGTATTAGTGAAAGGCAAAAGCGGCTTTGTTTCCAGCTTTAGCAGCAGGGTTTTCATCAGATGGTTATGATCAGCACTCGGACTGGAGCTGCGTAGATCCCCAGAGAATACTAGAGCAGGAGGAAGACCTCCTCAGAAGCAGCTGGTCTGGACGACCGGCCCATTCCCATCATCGGCGGACAGCCGTCAGTCCGGACCGCACCAGGAGCCTGTCTCTAGAGAATGAGCCACCTGTGACTTTCCTGGTCCGCAGCTCCGCCCTGGAAGACCTGACATCCGTCGGGGAGAGGATTGCTGAAGCCAGGGCTCCTTACAGCGAGACCCTTCAGGAAGAGGAAGAACTGTCTTTTTATGGCAACGAGAGCCATGTTGAAGAAGAAAAGCTTCCGGCGTGGGCCAGCAGGTCTTTCGCTGAACATGCACCTTCTGAAACCAAAGAGCATAGTTTTACAAAAACTCTACCTCATGAACACATGGAAGCACTGGGCGAAGCACAGGAGAACGTTGATGCTACGTTATCAGAGGTTGATCACATCGTTATCGCTTCCAACGAAGATGCAAAAAAGACAGAATCCACTCCTCCCTGTACAAGCACAGTTGGCTCTCCAAAAGGTGTCCACGTCTCCCCAGCAAGAAAATCCATGGTGCCAGTGGCTCAGTTCAAAGGTCTGTGCAGTTAAGCTCACAGAATCCCAGTGCAGTGTCTCTTCCTTGGTTTGCCTCCACCTATGTTTTACAGAGCCGCTTAGCTATGCACCACTTTCTGTCTATAACGAACATCCTACAAAATGAACGGCGTTGCTGAGGAGAACGATCTGTTGTCCTGCAATTGTTTGCTACACGTCGTCCTTTTTTGGGCACTCAGTCTCACTCTGTCATTCTTTTGTTCCCTCTGGTGGTCTTGCAGCCTGTTTTGCGCCGATTGATGAAATCCATGTTTGCTGGCCGTGTTTCAATGCGTTCATTTTGGCATGTCCGTGTGCATGACCGTGTTTGCATGTGTTCACGACACCATCTGGTGTAGCACTGCTTTAACAGATCCCTTCACTTTCATTTACAGCTTTTGTTTCCCAAATGTTTCTTTAAAACAGTAGAATTAGAATTCACCAGTTAAGAAAAAGAGAGAAAGAGTTAGGACAAAATGTGGAATTTTTGGTTCTCCAAAGAACCTTTCTGTCAACAGTTCTTAAAAGAATCACTTTTTCTTACAGTAAATTTAATTTGAAAATCCAAAGAAACTTTTGTGGAATAGATAGGTTCATGGATCCACCTTGACCAATAAATAACCTTTATTTTAAAGGATTAGTTCACTCCAGAATTAAAGTAATTAAAATAATTTACTTACCCCATGCCATCTAAGATGTGTATGTCTTTCTTTCCTCAGTCGAAAGGAAATTAAAAATTTTGCGGAAAACATTTCAGGATTTTTCGCCATATAGTCGACTTCATTGGTTGTCAAAATGTTGAAGGTCCAAATTGCTGTTTCAATGCAGCTTCAAAATGATATTTTGAACCAAAGTACACAGACGAAGAACTAACCATACATGACCTGTTCAATGTTATCATGTAATGTGTGAAGTCGAGCTAGTGCAAAATTAGCATTTGTGGTTAAAAAGTTTATACTTTTTTTTGAAAATGACCAATCGTTTTGCTAGATAAGACCCTTATTACTTGGTTGGGATCGTGTAGAGCCTTTAAAGCTGCATTGAAATTGCAATTTGGACTTTCAACCCATTGAAGTCCACTATATGGAGAAAAATCCTGGAATTTTTTCTTCAAAAATCTTCTATTCAAATGAAGAACGAAAAGACATTACTATCCTGGATGTCATGGTGGTGAATAATATCAGAATGCATTATGTTGAACTTCTAAATCTAAGATCGTAAGCTAGGTGAGAGAAATTATAAACGAAAATGATTTGATTCAGTACTTAAAATAATTTAAAAAAATAGTATTACGTCATTTTAAACTAATTATTTTATCCAGTAATTGTTATTAGCAAAGCGTTAACATCAAACCACATTGAAATCGATTTGGTAGTCTGTAGTTTTACAGATTAGTCACTTGTGAGGATTGGTAATGATTAGGCAGTTCACTAGGTTCAGCTAAACATTTATTCACATGCTACTTCTGATACACTGATTGTATTCATATTGGTGCATTTTTGCTTCTTCACAGCTCAGTCCAAGGCCAATGGTGATGCTGAGAAGAGGGTGAGTGCTAATAGCTATTTTGCATCATCTTTCTGTTCTCTTCCACTTTCATTGTAGTATTTTGCCTTTTATTTTGCCTCATCAAGTTTTCATCCACTACTGTTTTGCTCTTTATATAAAGACCCCTAAAAACCCGAACAGTAAAGTCAGACCATCCTCCCATAAAACACCCTCCTCCATCCCGAAAAAGACCATGGCCTCCTCTAGTAGATCTCCCTCAGTACCCGCCTCCAGTTCTGGGCCCAAAGAATCCAGGGCAAGAGTGAGTACGGCTGCTGGTGTCGAACCCTGTGTCCTGCTGCTTCTGAGAAAAAGGTTTAACTGGCAGTCCGCGCACTGTCTGGTGTGATTAACAGCATCTTTATCTCTCCTCCTACTAACTGACCAACATCTTATTAACACAAAGATCCATCTTTGATGTTCGTTCTGATTTAGGATGCAGCATCAACACTGACAAGTGAACATAATTTGCATGATTTAAGAATATTTGCAATGCACATCTTCAGCTTCAGCTCTGTTAGTGTGCTTCCAGTGGATGGATTCATAATTATTGAATGTGCTTTCAACAGACTGAATGTTTGAGCAGGCAAACATGCCATTAAGCCTATAATTTAGTTTTCTTATTTGTTAAAGGAGAAGTTCACTTCCAGAACTAAAATTTACAGATTATTTACTCACACCCTTGTCATCCAAGATGTTCATGTCTTTCTTTCTTCAGTCATAAAGAAATTTTAAGGAAAACATTTCAGGATTTCTCTCCATATAGTGGACTTCTATAGTGGCCGTCAGTTTGAACTTCCAAAATGCAGTTTCAAATGGTTAGCTGAGGCAGAAGGTCTTATCTAGCGAAATCATTGGTTATTTTCTGAAATAATTTACCATTTTTATATTTTTTTAACCTCAAATGCTTGTCTTGTCCAGCTCTGCGTGAACTCTGTGTATTTCGGTTCAAGACAGTTAGGTTATGTCGAAAAACTCCCATAAAAAGTATCTAAATTGAAATTTTTTGTTAGAAAATAACCAATCGTTACACTAGATAAGACCCTTCTTCCTTGGCTGAAATTGTTTAGATCCCTTTGAAGCTGCATTTAAACTGCATTTTGGAAGTTCAAACTCTGGGGCACCATAGAAGTCCATTATATGGAGAGAAATCCTGAAATGTTTTCCTCCAGGCTTGTGCACAATTCAGAATTTCAGAATTGGCCGCCATTCAATTCATAAGTTGGAATTTGAATTGAATTGACTCCGCCCCACAGGAAGTTGAATTTGAATTGGAGTTGGAATGACAGGAAGTGGAATTAAATTCATGGCAGTTCAAAGACATTCCACACAGTCATACAACAGAAAGAATCTGTTGAATCTCACACACAGTTACATTAATTTTGTAATTTAATAGCATAATTTCATTATACATAACTAGTCACTCCTCAACCCTGCATACATTTTGTTCCAACATAGATAATGATCAAATTATTGAAATAAATTACTCCCTCAATGTTTGATTAGTTTTGTTCAAAATGTTATTTTCATTTCAAAGTAATCAAATAACACAATGTAATCTGTACAAGTAGTTCAAACTAATATCATTTATAGAATATGTAATGAAATCATATCTGACATATATTGTAAAGCTTCATTGTTAAACACTTTACTTATGTATATGAATTTCTTTGAATTTGTATTGAATTGCAATTCTTCTTCCTTTAATTCAAATTCGAATTGTAATTCTAGATCCTGTATTTGACATCAATTCAAGAATTGAATTGGAATTTAGGAGTCATTCTCAATTCAATTCTGAATTGTGCACAAGCCTGTTTTCCTCAAAAAACATAATTTCTTTATTCATTTTGGGGGCTGAGTTAATTATCTGTAAATTTTTGTTCTAGAAGCGAACTTCTCCTTTAATGAATGCTTCTTCAAATATGAGTGCTTTTGTCCAACAGTGGGCGTACATGTATCGCAAGAAAATTGTTAATTGTTGAACATTTCAATATTTCCACCACATCTTAATGGTGGACATACTGGGCTGAAAATGACATTTTCTAAATAAAAAGCTGATTTTATTTGTGTCTTTTTCAAAGCTTTTGCATTGATTGATTGTGATTCACAAATAATTGGTCGTTTCGATATTTATCTTTAATTTATTTTAAGCTGTTGACAGCTTTTTTTTTTTTTGGTAAACAGAATTTACACTAACTGAAAATGGTTGGTTATGGTGGAAATTGCAGCAAAACTGGGGAGATAATGTGCCGAAAAACTTTTTACACACTAAATATTTAAATATATTTATTTAATATTAATATTATTTTACTCTATTTGCATTATCATAGTTTTCATTATGTTATTAATATTTTATGATGGATTTTCACAGATCTTGGTCAAAGGTATAACAATAAAATATAGTCATAAAAGATTTAAAAAGTATAAAAGAAATGTTATTTATGATTTTCAAAAATTCAGTTTATTGTGACTATACAACAAAGAATAAAAGTAAAGTTTTATTTTATTAGTATTTTTTTTAATTAAAGCTTTATTTTAAAACCAGCCCTTGGGACATAAAAGAGACACTTGTATGTACCTTATTCTTCAGTGTGGAAGTAAGCCTATGGGTGAGACTTCCGGTTTATTAGCCGCTATATCGAAATAATGAGATGAATAACAACATGCAGTAAAATAACAAAAAGTAACAAAACAAGCTGTTTTGTACAGCTTAAAATAGCTGGATGCGGATGAGACTGGAAGCCAGACCCAT
Source organism: Garra rufa (assembly GCF_049309525.1). NCBI lineage: Eukaryota > Metazoa > Chordata > Actinopteri > Cypriniformes > Cyprinidae > Garra > Garra rufa. Next base: position 6,550,768 of record NC_133382.1, on the reverse strand, counting down.
AAAATTGACAATTGGCTGCACCCACTCTTACCGGAAAAATAAGGTGAATAGACATTAGCACTTGAATATAATTATTAATGTATTTCTATTTTGTTTTCTCTGTGTATTCCCGTATATCTCTAGGCTCCTAGTAGCAGTAGACCTCATGCTGCCGGTACAAAGATTCCTGCCATGACTGCGGTTGCCAAAAATGGAAAAGGTAAGTTTTTTTTCACAAAGGAGTTTTTAGAAACAAATCTTGTATATATTTTTGAAAAAAAAGAGAACATTTGATTGCCATCTTAATAATCCTTTACTGTTTCCCAGACTCTCCTAAGACCCCCGAGACCAGCGGGCACAGCAGCCCCGGCACTCCCAAATCCCCTGCCAGCAAGGCTGCGGGTGGCAAGCCTCCAAGCACAGGAAATGAAATCAAGAAGGTCGCAGTGATTCGCTCGACCCCTAAATCTCCGAAGAACCGTTCACCCACATCACTGTCGGCCGCTGCCCCCCTCCCTGATCTGAAGAACGTACGAGCCAAAATCGGCTCCACTGACAACTTAAAGCACCAGCCTGGAGGCGGCCGGGTATTTCATCTTGAGCTCACTTTAATGCTCTGTTTGCAGTTAGTAGGGATGATGCTAAATTCTCACAATACAATTATATCGCCAAATGAACTTGAAATTCACAATACAATATTTATTGCGATACTTAAAAAAAAAAAGACAAATAAAGACTTGGGAAAAATTAAAATGTACATTTTAAAGTAAATTATTCTATTTCATTCACTTTGAGAATTCAAAATTAAGAGCTCCAACCCATGTTCTTAACTACGAAAACTTAAGTCAGAAAAAAGTGAATTGACTGAACTTCTAAGGGGACTCAACTCTCTTTTTATTTGTGATATACTGTCTCAGTCTAAATTACATTCACACTAGTGTTTTAGGAAGCCAAACAAATTAGAATATAAAAATAATACTAACAACAATTTTATATTATTGTTATTCCTATGGCAGTAATAACCATATATGTGACCCTGGACCACAAAACCAGTCTTAAGTCGCTGGGGTATATTTGTAGCAATAGCCAAAAATACATTGCATGGGTCAAAATTTTTGATTTTTCTTTTATGCCAAAAATCATTAGGAAATTAAGTAAAGATCATGTTCCATGAAGATTTTTTGTAAAATTCCTACTGTAAATATATCAAAATGTAATTTTTGATTTGTAAAATGCATTGTTAAGAACCTAATTTGGACAACTTTAAAGGTGATTTTCTCAGTATTTTGATATTTTTGCACCCTCAGATTCCTGATTTTCAAATAGATGTATCTCGGTCAAATATTGTCCTATCCTAACAAACTATGCATCAATAGAAAGCTTATTTATTGAGCTTTCATATGATGTATAAATCTCAGTTTTGTAAAATTTTACCTTATGACTGGTTTTGTGGTCCAGGGTCACATATTGTAAAAAAAAAAAAAAAAAAACTAATGAAAATAGTTATTTCATAGGTATATTATTTTTGGACTCGTTGTAACATTACCCATTTAAACTACTAGCTGTCTGCAATTTATACTGTACTTTTTAGCTTTTATTTTGACGGAAAACTCAGGCTTCAGTGAAAACAGGTTTACAAAAACACATCTAACTGCAAATCTAGTGACATGCTGTAATCATCTGCCACAAAAATAAAGCATAACTGGTGGTCGTTGCATTCCCAAACACGCCATAAACTAAATACAGCCAATAAATGAGTGCACTGCATTGACTGCATTACAGTGCAACTGAGCTGTTCTGAGGCACGGAAAACACTGGATCACGAGCTGATCATCTGAAAGAAGCCAAAAACAGACTTGATAAAGGGATTAAGCCATACTGTGCTTTCGTTTTTGTTTCATCTGACAGATAATGTGCCAAAGCATAATGGCCCAAAACACAACTTTAAAGACCTTTTAAGTTAGAAGTTTTATATATTTTAAAAAACTACACTTTTTGCCCGGAAGACCTATAGTTTCATATCGTCATGTGACCACGATAATATTAAAGGTTGTATCAGCGATTTCTAGCCTAAAACATAAAGTGTCAATTTCAGCTGACCTTTCTTCACGATCCGCTCGCTGCCTGCCCCATAAATTGTCTGTGAAAAAAACGCGTCTCTCTGGTCAGCCTAGGGTCCGAGATATGCCAAAAAAACAACCTTTCCACAGATAAACAAACAGTGTTCCAACCAATCAGCGTCAGGGGTTTGGTGTTGTGGACTTTCCTACTGGTGCTGGGATGTGAGGGAGGCGGAGTGAAAGTCCACAACACCAAACCCCTGACGCTGATTGGTTGGAACACTGTTTGTTTATCTGTGGAAAGGTTGGTAGTGCCGATTGTTTTTTTGGCATATCTCGGACCCTAGGCTGACCAGAGAGACACGTTTTTTTCACAGACAATTTATGGGGCAGGCAGCGAGCGGATCGTGAAGAAAGGTCAGCTGAATTTGACACTTTATGTTTCAGGCTAGAAATCGCTGATACAACCTTTAAGACAGTTTTGCTATAGCGATACCACAATATTGATAATACCGTTACATCCCTAGCAGTTAGGGTTTTGCAGTTCAAAGTATATAATATTGTTTTTTTTTTAAAAGCCCTAAACAAACAGGTAGCTTCTTAAGATTTAAGGCGAGACACTGCAGGTGAATGGGGTAAAAAAAAATAACTAATAGTTATCACCTTACTTATCTAGTTGATTGATTACATTGATTATTGTAAAAAAAAAAAAGTGTATTACAAGTTTTCTAAAATGTTAGGTCTAAATATGAAAATGAGGCATTATTTAATGAAATATGTGTTAATTTGCAAGTCAGTTTTAAAATTCTTGTTTAATTTTTTTTTACATATTAGAGTCAAATGTTTTTTTACAGAGTGAATTTTGGGTATCTCATTTTGTCACTCCATAATTCTCAATAAACTTAGAACAGACAGAAAACAATATATTTTTTACACTTTTTTGGGGAATAAAATGTTGTATAAAATCAAGCTAATTACATATGAACAAATCCCTCAGTAAAAACCTTCAGGATATAGACTGGAATAAAACTGCAAAGTTTGGTGTGTGTAAGTGCTATTGAAGTGGAGATTTATGGCTCCATGTAGGAGAAAAAAAATATTGAAAAAAATAGATAAAGTGTGCTATAGTATAAAAGAAACACTTAACAGTGTTTTTTGGATGTTTTCTTTTCACTAGTGTGAAAAAACACTTTATGGAAAACCAAAAAGGCCAAAATCTTAAACTTGACAGGTGTATGAAAAAAATGTTTTGCCTGCAGTGTCTCCCCTTAAGTATAATCAGATTGGCTGTACAAGTAATTTAATCTAAAATTAGTTCACTCTCCCAATGTTTTCCTTTCACAGGTACAAATTCTTGATCAGAAGGTGGATTTCAGTAGTGTTCAGTCTAAGTGTGGCTCCAAAGCCAATCTCAAGCATGTACCAGGAGGTGGAAATGTGAGTAACTCTGGAATGAATCCAACACATACAATATGTTCCTTTATTACCACCAAACTATATTTGTCATTGGCTGTCTCAGCATTATCAGTAAACTGTCACTGTTTGTCAAATATTAGCTGCACGGTGAGAATTGACTAATATACTCTCTCTAGGTATTGTAATGGTTACACTTCCCCAAGAATGGTAACTATCTGTTTTGGGAAAGCACTTATGAATATGTCTTTATGCTTCATGAGCATCAGGGAACGTTTACCATTTTGCCATTTTTTCTTCATGAAAACTTCAGAACGTTTGCTTTAAACAGGTGCAAGTTTTTGATCAGATGTTGGACTTTAGTAATGTCCCTTCTAGGTGTGGCTCCAAAGACAATATCAAACATACACCCGGAGGTGGCAATGTAAGTTACGTCGGGGTAAAAAAAATCATCCAGACCCGGTTCACTCCTAAATTTACCATTACTCTTTCATTCCTTACTACTGATAGATGGAAGTCAAGACTAATCAAACTCCCAGCATCCCTTACTGACTTGAGATGTTCCTCAGATGTTCCTCATGAAGTTCAAATACTGTGTAACATCAGATGTTAAGTAAACAGTACTTTTGAGGTTCTGTCAGTAGGTTTCTGTTTTGGTTTCACCCCAAAAGGTAATTCTTCTTTTCCTTGACCTCTGCACTTTTTCAGGTCAAAATTCTTGATCAGAAGGTGGACTTCAGTTCTGTCCAGTCAAAGTGTGGCTCCAAAGACAATATGAAACATGTGCCGGGAGGTGGCAATGTGAGTAACTATAGGATGAACTCAACACCCTCTGTCTTGGTTCTTCCTGGAGTTATGACCATTTGTGGAAACCTTGTAAAAAAGTTAAAGCTCTTAGTGTCACTAACTTCTTGTATTGATAATGAACTGTAAAAGAGGGTTTTTACAATTGTTGAGTCAGTTGTTCTACACTGAAAGTCAAGAGTGAGTGGGAGACATTCACATACTAATGACTCTTTCTCAGTGGCAGTTAATTGGAAAGATAACTCCTGCTCTTCCCAACTTGATTTTCCAGGTAAAAATACTGAATCAGAAGGTGGACTTTAGTAATGTCCAGTCAAAATGTGGCTCCAAAGACAATATCAAATACGTTCCAGGAGGTGGCAATGTGAGTAACTATAGGTTGAACTCAACACCTACAGTCTTGGTTCTTCCTGAAGTTATGACCATTTGTGGAAACCTTGGGATTAGCAATTTGGACACCCGTTCCATCTACCCTCTCTAGGTTACTTTCATGGTCTAAAAAGTCTTTCCTAATGATGACTTTCATCTGGTGGCTCTCTGGGTTCCTCTCTGGTCCTGAGTTAAAAAAAAATACAGATAACTCCTTCTCTTCTCCAAACTATTCACTCTTACAGGTTCAAATTCTTGATCAGAAGTTGGACTTAACTAGCGTGCAGGCTAGATGTGGTTCCAAAGATAATATCAAACATGTACCCGGAGGTGGAAAAGTGAGTAAACAGGGACCCGTTTGTTGATGTTAAACCAGAAATCATACTAAAGAGACTTCAATGGTAGGGATGCACTGATACTAATAAGCCAGTTATGGCCAATAACCAATAAATCACATTTGTCTTAATGAAGCAAAAATATAAAATCAGTGCCATTTTGGCATCGTAACATCATAATGCAATATATACAAAATGGAAAATTAAAGATGTTTAAAGATTAAATGTATTAGTATTTTAAAAACTAACTATCTAAATGTTATAATCTATTGCTCACTTAATCTAAATGTAAAAAGACAACTTAAATTTCACAATCAAATGGGTATAGTGTCAATATACTGTGTATTTCTGTTATATATTAATGCCAGGTAAATACTGATTCTGGTTTCTGGTTTCTTAGCTAGGATTATATGATCACTCACCCTCTACATTTGATAAAGTTTGTGTTTTTGTGGTGGTTTAGTAAACTTTTTAGCCTTAATTTGCATTTTTGTTAGCTTTTCATATTTTCTTTCACCCTATGATTTCCGCAATATGGAAAATTATTAATAATTATTAATAATAATAATAATAAATATACATGCTAATACTTAAAAACTACTACTAATTTTTTGCATTGATGTTATTAGCATTGCTGTTTTTGTTTTTTGCTGTTTTTGTGTTTTGTGTTCACCATGTTGTATGTTTTGCACTCCTAATAAAAAAAAAACAAAACAAAATGGTTTCATTAGGTTTCATATTAGTTGCTTGTAATTATACATTACTTACTGTTATTACTATACCAAATATGTAAACCTGTAATGTAACAAGGACACATCAAATAAAGCATTAACATGATTATTGTAAAAATAAATAAAATATGTGGAAAAAGTGGACGGAATCACGGAATCCAGGCATAAAAATGGAATTTACTGTATAACAAGGAATGTCATGGAATTTGCTATTTGAGTTTTGAATTACCAGAAAAATTATTTACCAGAATTTATTTACCAGATGTAATGTAAAATGTAAATAAACAACACAGTATTTCTGAAAAAGAAAGAAATAAAATAATTATTTTTTTTATTAAATCAATGAATGCTTTTGATTATTAAACTTTAATGAAATTATTCAAATGGAATCTAGAAAATGAATGGAAAACAGAATTTGGTAAAAAATAAAAGTGAATTTGAGACAAAATAAAACGTATTCCATAGGGCCTTCAAAATTAAAATTTTGTTAAAACTTTTAACAAATGGCTGGTAAATTATGTTTTAATTAAGCTTCACGATTTAAATCAATTCGCTTTCTGATTAATGTTTTTAATGTAGCCAATAAAGAGTCTGGAAAAAATTTTAATGTAAAAAACAGAATCCAAAAACATTAAAACAAAAAAACATAATTGAATTTGGGAAAAAATATTAATAATTCATTGTGAATCTTTATGTGACCCTGGACCACAAAACCCGTCATAAGGGTACATTTTTTGAGATGAGATTTATTTTTTTATTGAGATTTATACATCATCTGAAAGCTGATTAAATAAGCTTTCCATTATTTTCCAGGACAATATTTGGCCGAGATAAATAGTAATAACATGAAAGGATAAATCATAAAATGAATGTTGTAATTTGTTGAGTTGATATTCCATGCATAAAATCTAATAAAGAAACTTGAGGTATAATATTTGGCCGAGATACAACTATTTGAAAATCTGGAATCTGATGGTGCAAAATATACTGAGAAAGTCGCCTTTAAAGTTGTCGAAATGAAGTTCTTAACAAGGCATATTACTAATCAAAAATTAAGTTTTGATATATTTATGGTAGGAATTTTACAAAATATCTTCATGGAACATAATCTTTACTTAATATAATTAATGTAAAATTATTTTATTTTGTGGTCCAGGGTAGGAGCAATTACATTTTTGCTCAAAACAGAAACCTCCCATACTTCAATTTACCATATAATTATAAGACCAATTTTGACTTTGATTTTTAGGAAAGTCTTCTTACAAAAGCAGATGACCAGACCACCGCTAAAATCCAAACTCTTAATACCAACCGGCCTGTCATTAAGGCCAGTCAGTACACTCATTAAAAGTACCAGCGAGTGATCCATAGAGATCCTTATGCACTCAAGATGAGTCGCTCTCCTCTGCTGTTGAAGGACATCAGCTCTTTAGCACAGAGGGGTCTTGTTGTACCTCTCTGGTCAGCCGAGTGTTCTTTTGTGGTGAGCAATTGGCTAGAGCTGAGAGCTGACCTCACCCTAAAGACACTGAGGCCTTTTTGTACAGAAAAAAACCCAGCAGCTGTGGCTATGAGGTCATTGCTTCTATTTTTGGAAGCAGGGATGGTACACAATTGTACCGTTCTCATGTTGTATCCTCAATCTATAGTCTACACTGAAGAACAAACTTGCTTAGTAGACCGAAAACCACTGAAAATAATTAAAGGGTTATGGTTTATGATCCTTTGAGGTTAGATTAAATCGCTATAAATACAAATTGGTTTTAAAAATGATATTCTCAGAGACGACTAAACCACCAAGAGGGTGTTTTGCGTTCAAGCAACTGAGTTTACTGACCAGTTGCACTTTTGCAACTGTATGCCATTTGGTCACACTTTAATTTAGGGACCAATTCTCACTATTAACTATTAACTAGTTGTTGCCTCAACAAACTCCTAATTGGCTGCTTATTAAGGGAAGACACTGCAGGCAAAAACAGAGTTTTTTCATGCACCTGTCAAGTTTGAGATTTCAGGCTTTTTGGTTTTTCATAAAGTGTTTTTTCAGATTAGTGGAAAGAAAACATCCAAAAGACACTGTTGTTTATTTTATAGCACTTTATCTATTTGTGTCAATAGATTTTAATTACAATACATATTTTTAAAGGTCATTTTTTCAAAATAATTTTTTTCTTCAACGCTGAGCCATAAATCTCCACTTCAGCAGCACTTACAAACACCAAACGTTACATTTTTATTCCTGTCTATATCCTGAAGGTTTTTACAGAGGGATCTGTTCATACAGTGCCTTGCAAAAGTATTCATTTTTTTCACATTTTGTTTTGTTGCATCATTATGTTAAACTGCTTCAAATTAGTTTTTCCCCACATCAGTTTACACTCCATACACCATAATAATGACAAAGCAAAACCCAGATTTGCAAATTTTACAAATTTATTAAAAATAAAACACTGAAATAAGTACATTGCATAAGTATTCATACCCTTAACTCAGTACATAGTTGAAGCACCTTTACAGCCTCAAGCCTTTTTGGGTATGGTGTGACAAGCTTTGCACATCTGCATTTGGCAATTATCTGCCATTCTTTGCCTCACCTTTTCACCTCTCAAGCTCTGTCAGCTTGGATGGGGGCTGGCAGACATTTTCTAGAGTCCTAGTTGTTCCACTCGTCTTCCATTATGGATAATGGAGGCTACATGCTTCTGTGAACCTTCAATGCAGCAGATTTTTTTCTGAACTCTTCTCTAGATCATTGCCTTAACACAAGTCTGTCACTGAGCTCTACAGGCAGTTATCTTGACCTCAGGACTTTTGCTCTGATATGCATTTTCAGCTGTTAGACCTTTTCTGAGAGGTGTGTGCCTTTCTAAATCAGACTCATTCAAATGAATTTGCCACAGTTTAACTCCACTCGAAGTGTAGTAACATCTAGAAGCAATATGAATGCTCCTGAGCTAAATTTCGAGTGTCCCAGAAAAGGGTATGAATACTTATGCAACGGGATCTTTTCAGTTTTTTATTTTTAATAAATTTGCACAAATGTTAAAAACCTATTTTTTGCTTTGCCATTATGAGTAGGGAGTGTAGATTGATGTGGGAAAAAAGTAATTTAAAGTACTTTAACATAAGGCAACATAACAAACTGTGAAAAAAAATGAAAGGGTATGAATAAGTGCAAGGCACTGTATATAATTTTCTTGATTTTAGACATTTTATTTCCCCCCAAAAAAACTGTAAAAAAAAATATATCATTTTCTGAATTATGGAATGATAAAATTAGATACTCAAAATTCCTTCTATAAAAACTTTTGACTCTAATATGTCAACAAAAATTAAACAATAATTTTAAAACTTATTTCATCCATTTAGATTTTTGTACTAGAAATGTATGCAAATTAGCATGCATTTCATTAAATATGCCTCATTTGCATATTAAAACATTTGACAAAAGTTTGCAATTATCAATGTAATGTAAAGTGATAACTATTAGTTATTTTTTTTACCCTATTCGCCTGCAATGTCGCCTTAATAGTAAGGTGTTAAGTTTAGGTATAGGGTGGATTAAGGGATCTAATATGTGCTTTATCTTTGTGCTTTATCAGTAAAAATAAACAGCCAATATGCTAGTAACATGCATGTTTATAAATAACTAGTTAATACTGAGAATTGGTCCCTAAACTAAACTAATAGTTTTTTATCTTCCTTGTGTAAGTCTGTGAAAGTGTGTTTAGAAAGTTTTAAACAGATTTACCTGGAAACATAATAAACTTTTTTTTGCTTTTTTTTTTTGTTCTGAAAAGGTCCAAATCCTCCACAAAAAGATTGACCTGACCAATGTGCAGGCGAAGTGTGGCTCGAAAGACAACATTCGCCACAAACCAGGTAATCCTGCACAATTTTGGATACCTAAGACAACCACAGCTTAATCCTTGGACTTGATTTACTTCGAGTTTTGAATGCATGTAAATAAACAATGCATGTAATTTGGTTAAATCATGAGGAATTTCACCTGCTTTTCCAAGGTGGAGGAAACATTGAGATCAGATCTGAGAAGCTTGAATTCAAGGCTCAGTCAAAGGTCGGATCTATGGACAACATTAAACACGTACCTGGAGGCGGCAGCAGGAGGGTAAGACCACACGTCCTCCACTGATACTCCAATTATTCACTCTCCGCCCTGAAATTAAATAAGAGCATTCATAAATCCTTATCATTTTACAACCAGATGTCTGTAAATCTGTCTCAGGTGCTCTCTAGGTTTGAATCATTTGGTGCTTTGAAAGATCAGGTTTTCAACAAATCCCTTGAACTAATTTCAACTCTTTAAAATCTCATCTCATTGTGCTTTGTTTGGATTCCGTGAGCTACAGAATGACTCTGACTTCAGAAATGTCTCTGCATATTAAAATGGGGTTAAAAAAAGATACAAGCATTACATACTTCATTTTAATTTGAATAATTATTTATTATTTTAAGTTAAGTTTTGTGTTGCCATCATTTTCCTTTCTGTTGAACCCATATCATTTTGTGTTTCTTTCTGTTTTGGTTGACCATGGTGTTCATTTCACCACCCATTGGCCACCCTGGGGTGCGTTTCTAGAGAGAGAAGGGGAGAGGGGCAGATGAGGGCTTCCTCACCCCAGACCCCTCTGATACCCCCACCCTCTCATCTGCCAGTATGTCCCCAGAGCCCATCCTCCTCAGCAACCCCCAGATAAAGATTGAGGACTCCAGTAAGTATTCAAAGAGGGGGAGAGATCCACATCAAACTATCTAGCTCATTACTGTCATATATTTTGAGACACAACAGGGTAGAACTACTGTTTTAACTAATAGATAGGATCCTTCTTTCCCCAGCGGATTAATCACATCACATACACTACCAGTCAAAAGTTTTGGAACTGTTAGATTTGTAATTTCTGCTCACCAAGCCTGCATTTATTTGGGTCAAAGTACAGCAAAAACTGTACAATTTTGAAATATTTTTACTATTTAAAGTAATTTATTTTAAAATGTAATTTATTGCTGTGATCAAAGCTGAATTTTCAAGCATCATTACTCCAGTCTTTAGTGTCACATGACCCTTCAGAAATCATTCTAATATGCTGATTTGCTGTTCAAGAAACTTTTATTATTATTATCAATATAAAACAGGAGAGTACATTTCTGCAGGATTCTTTGATGAATAGAAAGATCCAAAGACCAGCATTTATTTGAAATACAAAGCTTTTGTAACATCATACACTACACTCTTAAAAATAAAGGTTCTTTATTGGCATCAATGGTTAAACATCCATGGAACCTTTCAAATGCAGAAAAGGTTCTTTGTAGTTGAAAAAGGTTCTTTAGATTATTGAAATGTTCTTCAAAATGGTTCTTTAGGGAACTGTTCACTAAAAGGTTCTTTAGGGAACCAAAAATAGTTCTTCTATGACTTCACTGCAAAAACACCTATTTTTTAGAGTGCATAGCATTCAAAAGCTTGGAGTCAGTCAGTATTTATTTATTAGGGAAATAAATTAAAGAAATGTGTACTTTTATTTAGCAAGGATGCTTTATATTGATCAAAAGTGATCATAAAGACATTTCTAATGTTACAAAAGATTTCCATTTCAAATAAATGCTGATCTGAACGTTCTATTCATCAAAGAAAAAAACATAATAATGCTAAATGTTTTTTGAAGAGCGCATCAGAATATTAGAACGATTTCTGAAGGATCATGTGACTGGGGAAATTATGCTAAAAGTTCAGCTTTGAAATCACAGGAATAAATTACATTTTAAAATATACTCAAATAGAAAATGTTTTAAATAGCAAAAATATTTCAACAATGTACTGTTTTTGCTGTACTTTAAATTAATAAATGCAGTCTTGGTGAGCAGAAGAGACTTCTTTAAAAAACATTAAAAATCTTACTGCTCAAAAACTTTTGAATGGTAGTGTATTTTCATGTTGTTTCCTGGTATGATTTGGTAAACATTATTTGTAATATTACCAGATTTGGCAATATTACAAAATATGTATATATCTGACTCTAGTGTAGATAGATAAATTGCATATTGCTTAGAATTGTAATCTTGTAAAATGCATCTTGGGTGCCATCTTCTGGCACAGAGTGACAGGAAATCAACAACACAAAAGAGCAATTGATAAAAAAAATAGTCAGCTTGTTAAAAAAAATTCAAAAATATTTTTTTGTCTGCTTCTTTTTCCCTTTTAACACCATCTTACACCTTTTTATTGTTTGATAATTTAATGAATTATTTGTCCATTGATCATCGATTTTGAGTGTACTCAACACTTACTCTGGCTCTTAAACCAAATATACACTACCAGTTTTTAACAGTAAGATTTTAAACGTTTTTCTAAATAATACTCTTCTGCTCACCAAGCCTGCATTTATTTGATTCAAAATACAGCAAAAGCGGTAACATTGTGAGATATTTTTATTATTTAAAATAACTGCTTTCTATTTGTAATATTTTAAAATGTAATTTATGTTTGTGATCAAAGCAAAATTTTCAGTATCATTACTCCACTCTTCAGTCTCACGTGATCCCTCAGAAATCATTCAAATATGCTGATTTGCTGTTTTTATCAATATTTAAAACAGTTGAGTACATTTCTTTTCAGGATTTTTTTGATGAATAGAAAGATCTAAAGACCAGCATTTATTTGAAATACAAGCTTTTGTAACATTATACACTACACTCTTAAAAATAAAGGTTCTTTATTGGCATCAATGATTCTGTGAAAAATCTTAAACATCCATGGAACCTTTCAAATGCAGAAAAAGTCGAAAAAGGTTCTTGGTTCTTTAGATTATTTAAATGTTCTTCAAAATGGTTCTTTAAGGAACTGTTCACTGAAAGGAAATTATAGAAATGAATACTTTTATTTAGCAAGGATGCTTTATAGTGATCAAAAATGATGATAAATACATTTATAATGTTACAAAAGAATTCTATTTCAGATAAATGCTGTTCTTCTGAACATTCTATTCACCAAAGAAACCTGAAAAAACAACAATAATAATACTAATGTTTTTCGAGCAGCAAATCAGAATATTAGATTTCTGAAGGATCATGTGAATGGAGTAATGATGCTAAAAATTCAGCTTTGAAATCGCAGAAATAAATTACATTTTAAAATGTATTCAAATAGAAATAAGTTATTTCAAATAGTAAAAATATGTCAAAATTTGACAGTTTTTCTGTACTTTGGATGCAGGCTTGGTGAGCAGATGATACTTCTATAAAAAAAAAAAAAAAAAAAACATTTAAAACCTTACTGTTTAAAAACCTTTGACTAATAGTGTACTCATCTAGGATCATTCAGTATTACAAACTTAAATACTTTTTAAGGGGTTTATGGAAAAAGCACCGTTACATTAGATTTTCAGTCGAGAATTCAGTTTTAATCTCCATCCAAGAATCTCAGGTCTGCTCTGATCCAACATAAACCAATGCTGGCTGCTCTCCATTTTTATCTCAGAGGTTTCACACGCAGTCATTAGCTCATATCTATTTCCCTTTCCCAGATTGAGTCGCACAAACTGCTGTTCCGCGAGCAGGCCAAAGCGCGAACCGACCATGGCGCAGAAATCGTGTCTCTGGAGGAGTCGCCACACGGTCTGAGCACTGTCTCCTCTTCTGGCAGCATCAACATGGCAGACCCACCGCAGCTTTCCACCCTCGCTGACCAGGTGTCTGCATCGCTGGCCAAGCAGGGCTTGTGATTGGGCCATACCGCCAGCAAAACCACACCCCCTCCCATTCTCTTCCACATACCTGATGGTATTCTAACCTCTCTCTGAAAGTCATTTTGTGGCCCAGAAAACAATGCCAAGTAACTTTTTTTTTTGTAATACTTAAGATTTGTTATAGGCCAACAAAGCTGTTTGAACTGTGAATCATGTATGAATTTGCCTCGTGTCCAAGGTGGGAATTTAACAATTGGAAATTTCCTCCAACATCCCTCCCTTGACTAATATTTAGTAGCAAAAAATGACATCCATGTATGTTTTTTTTGTATGGCTTTTGTTGACCATTATATATTTCCTTAGACATGCCTCTTTTTTTTTTTTTGGTGACTACTGGATTTAGGACAGAACCCATTTTCAGAGAGGATTGTTCTCATTTTTAAATCAGGTCAAATTTAGATCGAGATTATGAGTAAGTCGCTTAGCAGTGCTTAAATTAAAATTAGAGCGTTGTATCTTGACTTCGAGAAAGAAACGTAAAACCCCACGGTCCATCTTTGAAATGATTCGCAAGGCTTATGTGAAGCAAAGCAGGTGCGTAACAGCTTTGTGTCAAAAGCTGAAAGCTGTTTAGCGTTCTTTAGTTCTGTTGGTCTGAGATTACACTCAATGTCTGAAATGATAATGAGATTCAGAGTGCTTCATAAGGAAACGTCTCTCGCAGTATTATTCTCTGGATGAATATGGGATGTTAATAATATGAAAACACTTTTTTTGTGTGCCTACTGGCAGTCTTAAATGATTGATTTAAATCAGTGCTTCATTGAAAATGCCTCTGTTTTTCTTTGGTGTTCCTGGCAACTAACAGAACATTTAACTTGCATTTATGTTTTTTTAACATAAGCATAAAACAAAAATTGTATTTGGTAACACTTTACAGTTTGTAAGCACGAGTTAATGCATTGAAATACTGAACAATTCTTTTACAGCATTGATTAATCTCGATAAACTAGATATACTAATGCATTTTAAACATTTAATTACTAACAAGGAACAATAGTAAATATACTAACCTAGATAAAAAAATGCTGTAACTTTGTTTGAGTTAAAATGCATTGACTAATGTTATCGTAAAGTGTTTTAAAAATCGTTTTATTAATGACAGGTTGCATGTGAGATATATTTAGTGCACCTGTAAACTTTCTCCATAATACTGCCAACAGTTTCTCTCGTTTCTCGCTATCACTTCCAGTATTAGCGGAGAAATAATTCATGAGATGAATTGCCAAACTGTTGTTCTTCAGGCACACACTGTATTATAAATTCGCCCACTACATTTACAATATCAAGAGTATTGTATTCTTCACGAAAAGCGTCACTGGAGCACAAGCATGCTGTTAAACTTTGATCTGACCACATCATCCGCTTCCACTTTCTAGCTGTAAATGGTATTCTATTTGACTGAATGATGATGTAATGACCTCAGCCAATCATATGGCTTCAATTCTGTCCCCTGCACTACCGCAGAATGTTTAATGAGCTTGGAACCACTCCACACTATCTTTGCTCCTTGCATGCATTTCATGTGAGCAGCGTTGCCTCTTACACGCCTACTTGCGTATATCCCATACTCGCTGATATGCTTATTAGGAATCTATGTAGATAGTAGTGGAAAAAGAGCACTACTCAGACGGCGCCCCCTGTTTCTTTGTGTTGGAGATGGAGCCGTGTAACTACCATTAGATATTTAATGTATGTTTAATTGTATGTTTATGACTGTATGTTTATATGAGGACGAAGAGACTTCAAAAAAAAAAAAAAAAATGAGCAGAAAAGTTCAGAAACCATGCCCGCGACATTTTAATCTGCATGCTGAGTTTTTACATGAATTGGCAACAAGTTTCTGAACGTTTTCTGACTAGAAAAGCTTGGATATTGGATAAGCTGTTTGTTACGATTGTGATGTTGTGTTGAGGGGGGAGGTGAGTGTTTAGCGGACGGGAAGAGGGAAAGAAAGGTCCTTTGGTTTAAATGTCTCACTCTAGAGCACACCTGCGACATGGTTCCAGGTGCAGTTTTGCCATCTTGTTGTCATTGACTCCATGCACCATTTTTGCAGTTGTAAATTTTAGCTTGGGAACTGTGGTTGTCAATATTGTTCGTGCGTTTTATTAATAACTGGTTTACAATGATTCTTGTTGATGTACATGTGAATTTGGAAATAAAGGATATTAAGCAAATGTCATGACGCTTTTGTTTTTATACTTCGGAAGAAAGAACTGACTTAAAAGGGATAGTTCACCAAAAAATGTACAGTGCCTTGCAAAAGTATTCATACCCCTTCATTTTTTTTCACATTTTGTTTTGTTGCAGCATTATGCTAAACTGCTGTAAATTAGTTTTTCCCCACATCAATTTACACTCCATACACCATAATAATGACAAAGCAAAAACCAGATTTGCAAATTTTACAAATGTATTAAAAATAAAACACTGAAATAAGTACATTGCATAAGTATTCATACCCTTAACTCAGTACATCGTTGAAGCACCTTTACAGCCTCAAGTCTTTTTGAGTATGATGTGACAAGCTTTGCACATCTGCATTTGGCAATTATCTGCCAGTCTTTGCCTCACCTTTTCACCTCTCAAGCTCTGTCAGCTTGGATGGGGGCTGGCAGACATTTTCTAGAGTCCTAGTTGTTCCAATCATCTTCCATTATGGATAATGGAGGCTACATGCTTCTGTGAACCTTCAATGCAGCAGATTTTTTTCTGAACTCTTCTCTAGATCATTGCCTTAACGCAAGTCTGTCACTGAGCTCTACAGGCAGTTATCTTGACCTCAGGACTTGGTTTTTGCTCTGATATGCATTTTCAGCTGTTAGACCTTTTCTGAGAGGTGTGTGCCTTTCTAAATCAGACTCATTCAAATGAATTTGCCACAGTTTAACTCCACTCAAAGTGTAGTAACATCTAGAAGCAATATGAATGCTCCTGAGCTAAATTTCGAGTGTCCCAGAAAAGGGTATGAATACTTATGCAACGGGACCTTTCAGTTTTTTATTTTTAATAAATTTGCACAAATGTTAAAAACCTATTTTTTGCTTTGCCATTATGGAGTAGGGAGTGTAGATTGATGTGGGGAAAAAATAATTTAAAGTAGGCAGCAACAACAAAATGTGAAAAAAAGAAGGGGTATGAATAATTTCGCAAGGCACTGTATATTTTGTTATCATTTACATTACGAGTTATAGTCACAACTCCGAGATATAAACTCACAAATCTGACTTTTTTTCTCAGAATTGTGTGATATAAATTCGCAATCATGAGTTACAGTTTCTCAGCATCACAAATTTACGTCTCACAATTGTGACTTTTTAAGTCAGGATATTAATATTAAGTCAGAATTTTGAGATATAAACTTGCAATTCTGAGAACATAGTCTTTTTTTCTCCTTAAAATTTGACTTTTTATATATGGAGTTTATTTCTCACAATTCTAAGAAGAAAAGTCAGATTTCCGAGATATAAACTCACAATTGCGAGAGAAAAAAAATCTAAATTGCATTTTATTTCTTGCAATTGTGTTTATATCACTGAATTGTGAGAAAAAAAAGAAGTCAGAATTATGCATTTATATCTCGCAATTCTGACTTTTATATCGCAATCCTGGTAAAAAAAAAAAAAAAGTCAGAATTGTGAGTTTATATCTCGCAATTCTGAGAAAAAAAGTTAAAATTGCATGAAAAAAATAGAATTATGATATATAAATAAATCTGGATTGTTTTATTTCTTGTAATTGTGAATTTATATCACTGAATTCTGAGAAAAAAGAAGTCAGAATTGTGCGTTTATATCTCGCAATTCTGACTTTTATATCGCAATTCTGCTAAAAAAAAAAAAAACAGAATTGTATGTTTATATCCCGCAATTCTGACTTTATAGCATGCAATTGTGAGATATTAATTTTATGAAGTCACAATTCTGACTTTATAAAATGCAATTGTGAGATACTAAGTCAGGTTTTTGAGATATAAACTTGCAATTCTGAGAAAATAATATCAAGTCAAAGTCAAAATTGCATGTAAAAAAATCAGAATTGCGTTTTATTTCTTGCAATTGTGAGTTTATATCACTGAATTCTGAGGAAAAGAAGTCAGAATTGTGCGTTTATATATCGCAATTCTGACTTCTATATAGCAATTCTGGTAAAAAAAAAAAAAAAAAAAGTCAGAATTGTTAGTTTATATATCACAATTCTGACTTTATAAAATGGTGAGATATTAACTCAGAATTCTGAGATATAAACTTGCAATTCTGAGAAAATGATATTTTTCCCCTCAAAATTGGACTATAACTTTATAACATAATTATAATATAATTGCAAGTTTATATCTCACAATTCTGAAAAAAAAAGTCTAAATTGTATGCAATTGTGAGTTTATATCACTGAATTCTGAGGGAAAAAAGTCATAATTGTGCATTTATATCTAGCAATTCTGACTTTTATATCGTAATTCTGGTAAAAAAAAAAAAAAAAATCTGAATTGTGTTTGTAAATAAGTTGCAATTGCGAGTTTATATCACAAATCTGAGAAAAAAGTCAGAACTGTCAGTTTATATGTTGCAATTCTGACTTTATAACTCTCAACTGCGAGTTTATATATATATAATCCTTATAGCTTATATAGCCTCACGTTCCAAAACTGTAGGAGTTTCTTTCTTCTGCTTAATATAAAAAGATATTTTGATCAAACAGTTGACGGAAGTCATTTACTTAAATATTATGAGGGAAAATACAATAGTAATCAATGGCTATGGTTTGGTTTCCAACATTCTTCAAAATGTCTTCTTTTGTGTTCAGCTATAAAGAAACTCATACAGTTTTGCAACAACTTGAGGGTGAAGGTAACATGAAAAGATTTCTTAATAGTCAACATGAAATCAAAACTGACCCAGTTTACTTTCTTAAAACACATTTTTGATCTCACTGTGTTCATCATTTGACATTCAAAAATGTAGGCCAAAAGGAGCTAGGGAGTACATGTGCATACAAAATATATATATATAAATCTCTCCTTTTCAGTGTACACATTTATAGATAAAAGCGTTTTTCCCCCAACTCATTATTATAGTATAAAATATTTAAAATAAGTAAACATAAATCTAAATAAATTGTATTCAATTTATGTATTGATTTATTTTTGTTCCACCTAAGATTCACCATTTTTTGGCCCAAATAAACAAAGAAAAAAGCTGACATCTTAAAAGCTTGTCAATGAGTTATTGATATAGCAATTAAAAGACTATTTAACATACATATTAGGCTACAACAACAGCAACAATAAAAACCTTACCGTTGGAAAACATCACGATGACCTTGGCTTGTCCCAGTCAGAAAGTCTCGAACAGTTTGCAGTGAGTTTGCAGTGTTTCAGGAGGTAAGTAGCCTAGTAAAGCCGTTTACACCAATAAGGATAACTACAAAGATAATTATAATTATATTAGCGTCCACACCAACGCAAGATATCCTTGCTTATTTTATTAGCGCGTTGCCGTCTTGTCCTCTGCCGCGTTAAATGTTTTGAACGCTTTAAAGTCAGATGGATTCTGATTGGCTGTCAAGGATTTATCGTTCATGAACATTTTGAAAGTGATTCCAAGGATTTTGTTCCTCTGTGTCGTTATCATTGTAACTGTGATGTAGACTTCCCTGTTCTCATAGAAATAGAACAACAATTCAATTTTTTATCCATCTTATTTTTTAAGAGTAGCTGCGGCCATTTGTAAATTGTATGGGCTCTGACTTCCGGTCTCATCCGCGTCTTATTTTTACCTGTACAAAACAGCTTGTTTTGCTGCTTAATATTGTAGATTGGTGTGTCTTACCATATTATTTTAATTTATTATCTTAATGAACACACTGGTTTGTAGTGCAAGCAGTTTTACTGTTTACCTCACATTGTTATTTTTCTCGTTATTTCCCTATACAGCGGCTAATGAGCCAGAAGTCTTGCCCATATGCTTACTTTCACGTTAAAGAATAAGCCAGATAGTTATAGTTGACTGTATTACTATACTGTATAAAGATTTGCAATCATTTAGGTAAGGCTCCATACTCTTATTTGAGAGTAACCTCTTCTATTAAATTGATAAATATTGAATTAATTACAGCACTACGAAATTGTGCTATAAGTTTGATTGCAACTGCATACAATCATTACTGTTAATAGTGTTGGTCTGTTAGATTACATCATTTACTGATTTTACCATGCAGCCATATGTACATCAACTTGACATAGTCACCACTAGTAAGCTACTACATACAAAAAAATAGAATATCGAGGGAAAGTCCATTTATTTCAATAATTTGTTTCAAATAGTGAAACTTGTATGTTATATTAGTTCACTACACACAAAGTGAAATCCTTTAAGCCTTTATTTATTTTAATTTTGATGATTATGGATTAGACAAAAAAAAAAAATCCAGTATTTCACAAAATAAGAATATTTCATGTGACCAATAAAAATAGGATCTTAAACACGTTGGCCTTCTGAAAAGTGTTAATGTACTGTATTATGTCCTCAGTACTTTGTTGGGCCTCCTTTTGCACTATTTCCAGCATCAAGGTGGCGATCAGCCTTTGACAGTTGAGGTGTTATGGAGCCCAAGTCGCTTTGATATTGGCCTTCAGCTCGTCTGCATTTCCCTCATCTTCCTTTTGACAATACCCCATAGATTTTCAATGGGGTTTAAGTCAGGCGAGTTTGCCGCCCGATCATGGCTATTAAACCAGGTACTGGTAGTTTTGGCTTTGTGGGCAGGTGCCAAATCCTGCTGGAAAATAAAATCATCATCTCCAAAAAGCTTGTCGGCAGCAGGAAGCATGAAGTGCTCTAAAATTTCCTGTTAGACAGCTGCGTTGACTGTGGACTTGATAAAAGACAATGGATCCACACCAGCAGATGACATCCAAACCATCACTGACTGTGGAAACTTCACACTGGACTTTAAGCAGCTTGACTTTTGTGCCTCTCCGGTCTTCCTCCTTGGGACCTTGATTTCCAAATGAAATGCAAATTTAGCTTTCATCTGAAAACAGGACTTGGGACCACTGGGCAACAGACCAGTACTTTTTCTCCTTAGCCCAGCATAGACGCTTCTGACGTTGTTTTTGGTTCAGGAGTGGTTTGACGCATGGAATTCTCCAGCTGTAGCTCATGTCATGCAGACGTCTGTATGTTGGTGGTTCTTGATGCACTGACAGCAGCCTCAGTCCACTCCTTATGAAGCTCCCCCAGATTTCTGAAGCGCCCTTGCTTGACAATCCTCTCAAGGCTACGGTCATCCCTGTCACTTGTGCACCTTTTCTGGCCACATTTGTCCCTTCCTCTTAACACTCTGTTAATATACTTCGATACTGCGCTCTGTGAGCATCCAGCTTCTTTTGCAATTGCCTTTTGAGACTTTTCCTCCTTATGGAGGGTGTCAATGATGGTCTTCTGCACAACCGTCAAGTCAGCAGTCTTCCCCATGATTCTGAAGCCTACTAAGCCAGACTGAGACAATTGCTGAGCAAACCTTTGCAGGTGTTTTGCGTTAACTAGCTGACTAGATTGGGACACAGGAAGCCTACAGTGTTGAACTTTCATGATATTCTAATTTTGTGAAATACTGGATTTTTTTTTAATCTTTAATCCATAATCATTAAAATTGAAACACATAATGGCTTGAAATACTTCACTTTGTGTGTAGTGAACTAATATAACATACAAGTTTCACTTTTTGAAACAAATTATTGAAATGAATGGACTTTCCCTCGATATTCCAATTTTTTGGCACATACCTGTATATTGTACAAAACCTAAATTTTCTGTGCAGCTGAAAAGCGCTATACAAATAAACTTCAATTGAATTGAATCTAATGAACTCCTGATGGACAAAACCAAATTCCAAAATCCTGGTATTTTCCTAATGGCCGAATATGCGATTTCTCTCACGTCTGCACCAGGCGCGTCAAAGCAACTGTTGAAAATCCATTTCCTCTTTTGTCAGAAGTAGCACAAGTGCGTAAAAAGGCATCAGTCTGTAGCAGTGTCAGAAACATCACATTACAGAACTAATGTGGTTTGTTGTTTCATGGTAAATGTGTCATGTTGACAGCGTTACACTAACAGTGATGAGACGTACAATCTGAATGGAGTTTGATTTGTTTTAATGGTACTATTTACAAAAGGGTGTTTTTCTTTTTCTTTTTTTTTCTGCAAATGATTTAACATCTGAAACAGTCTGAATTACAATGAAACCTGTCTCAAACAGCTATGAAGAGAAAGACACAAAGAAATAAAAAAAAGACAGTGATTGTATGAAAAAGAAAAAAGGACAGGGCCACAACAATAATGTCGAGTTGCATAGCAAGTAGATTCTCAAAGGGGTGACAGTGCGGAATAAGAACACTAATATGGGGTCACACCGACAAAGCGAAGGAAAAACAGACGCCTTGTTAACACAAGTTTCCATACAACTGCATAACCTGAGAAGGGCAGGTCTGTGTGAAACATCTGGCTCCTTGAAGAAGGAATACAATGTACAATCTCAACAGATGACGTCGAAAGAGCCTGGAACACGTAAGGGCCGAAGTGGGAGAGCTAAACTAATGTGCACTAAAGGCTTCGTTTTGCAATTTCTCCGATAACATTGATACATGATACCATGGACATTAGCATTTGCTGGTGGGAAATTATTAAAAAGAAAGAGAGAAAAGTGAGGGTCGAGGAAGAGAGCAAGATATTGACACTCTGTGAAGTGCTTTATAACTGAGGAGAAGATCTCTGCTTGGTACATGACCGTCAACCGAGAATGCAGACAAGTATTTTTGTCAGGTTTGGGTTTGTCACTTCACAACACAAGCATACATATATAAGTCAGCAGAGAGGCACCCTTTGGTCAAGCCCTCTTAAGTCTGCTACACAGTGCACTACATAGTGTTCACCTGACAGGTTAGAATACCACACTAAGTCCCAATGATATATTTAGCTGACTATGAAAACATTTATGGAAACAACTTTCATACATCTCGTTTACATTTTTTCTTCTGAGAAAAGAGGTTTAGAAGACAGGTTTAGCTTTCTATGTTCGGTAATATTCACTAAAAACTGTGAAAATAATTGGCTGATGTTTGAATATCAAACAACAGAAGTCCCGACAGAATTTTTTTTTTGTTTTGTTTTGATTAGTATGAGTTTTTTCTCAATTAATGCCATAGGAGGTGTGGTTTTGAGGGTCGTTCCCGTTAGTCAATGAGTTCGACGTCACGGCGAGGAAACGTCGCTCTCCGACTCGGCCCTGCATTGGCCGTCGGCTTCGAGGCCTGAAGGAAAGCTCAGTTGACTGCTGTCCGTCTCAGGCTCCACTATCGGGTCCTCGGGTAAAGGAAAACTCCTGGGTTCCCAGGGCTGGACCGTCTGCTAAGAAAACATACCGAGTGTTAAGAATAGCATTTTGTAGTAAAGAAATCAAATGGTGTTTCTGTCCGTTTTCCTATTTGTTTTCTCCAGAGGCTTTAAAAAACCGCTAGTGTGGAACCCAAACTAAGAACAACAAAAAGTTAGAATTTTATAATTTAACATATAAATATGATAATATAAAATATAAAAATACTGTTCAACAGTATTAGAAATGTATACACTTAAGTCAAGGTCAAGACATTTACATTAGGGCTGCAACTAACGATTATTTTAATAATCGATTAATCTGTCGATTATTTTTTCGATTAATCGATGAATCGGATTAAAAAAAACAAGGGATTTACAACCCTTTATTCAAAAACAGAACTAAAATCTTTAGAAAGTGCACGAACATGTTGCTCCTTGAACTGTTATAATAATAATAATAATAAAATAAAAATGGACTAACACAAAAAACATACACATGTATGCTTTACATCTGCCAAATATATAGACTAAATAAACTAAAATTACTATCCGTCAAGACAGCGGCTTGCTGTGGTGTACATGCTGCATTTCCCATCAAGAAGCCTCTCAAATTAAATTCCTCAGTGCGCATTAAAAAAGTCATGTGACTTTGCACGCTGGAACGGGATAACTTGACTAACTTTCTGCTACATTCATTCTGCCATGGCGGTGTTTAGTGTCCTGCCATCAGCAGCGACCAGCTGGAAGATTTCCGCATTCAAATGCACGCAAAACTGGCCTCAAAGCCCCAGCAAAAGTAATTACCATGAATGTGTCAAGGCAAAAATTAAGAAAATATTCGAATTACTTATTAATAAAATCGTATTTTCTGATTCAGTGTTGCAAAGATGAAATTGACGATCCTGCCATCTGCTCATTAATGCCTAATGCATCTTTATGGATTAGCTAATGAAAGAGTTTTGTTTTCGATTTTAATTATTTCGTTTTATAGTAAAATGATAATTTAAAGCTTTCTATAGATATTGTGTTTGTGAGGCAATTACCTGGGTTTCGGTTAATTATTGTGAAGCGCTCCTGTTTAAACCAAAGATATCAAGCGTATTCTGTTTGTTTTCTTTAAGAGCACATTTTGTTGATACTGTTAGTACACACAAACTAAGGTAGACCCTTTACAGTTCCGGCCCGGGTGGTAAATTACTCTTACCTTTATGAGCAAAAAAGAAATTCCACATTGCACTGGCGTCTCCATGCGCTGCAAAGCGCGCTTCTCTCCGCACAAACTTTGGATTTATATTGATTGAATGATTAAACTAATATTGTGATATGTTTTAAGTTTTTTATATCAATGGATTTTAATTTAAATCGCGATGAATTAAGCAGGCTTTTGATCTGTCTGCCGCTGTTTGCTAGGTATAACTTTAAAAAACAAAAACTTGAATTTAACAAACAAAAAGTGTTCCAAATATATCTCTAAATTAACTTTATAAACTAAAGGAACGAAAATAAATGTAATCACTTTGCTATTAAAATCAGCAGCTGTAAAAAGACAGTCGGACTGGAAATTCAGTCGGCCAAAAATTGATGAGCTGTCGGACATTTTTACAAGGAATGTTTGTTTAATAACCTATATAATATTCTTAGGCTACTTTCTTAATTAAATATATTATTTCTTTGATTTATTTTAGCGTTTTTAGGCTGCTTGTTAGCTGACTGAAGTAGGCTATATATAAAAAAACAACGTGCCACCGTCACAGCCCTATTCAAAACTGAGACGATTTCACCTCAGCAGAGCTCCTCTTTCTCCTTACGGTTGTGGTATGTTTTCGACACATTATACAGACAGACAGTGTTACAAAAACTATAGAAGTAGTTTTCTCCATCTCCACTATCCAACGACCCGTACAGCAGCTGTTTTGCGATCGAGCATTGGCTGCTGTGAAAGTACGCTAGCCAAAGTAGGCTTAAATATCAAACATGTTTGATATAAATCGGGGCAGCATATATATATATAATGTAGAAACGGTGCTTTATGCTCAAATGTTCCAGTTTTGCGCATAAGTTAAATTCGCATTTTTGGATGGAAACACAGCTTATGAGGTGCCGAACTCTGCTGGCATCAGTGCGGGAGAGAGACCGAATGTGTCCACTCCGCTCTGCGCTCAATTTTTTTTAAATATATATAATAACAACCAAATGTCTCTGCGTCGCGCGACACAACGAATCGATTATGAAATTCGTTGCCAACGCTTTTAGTAATCGATTTTTATCGATTTTATCGATTCGTTGTTGCAGCCCTAATTTACATTGTTATATTAACATTAAAATTCAAATAATTGCTGCTCTTTTGAATTTCCAGAATTCTGAAGATTAAGCAGTGCAAACTGTCTTCAATATTAATAATAACTTTATTAATACTTTAGAATTCAATAATAATTCAATAATTCAGCAGCAAATCAGTATATTAGAATGATTTCTGAAGGATCATGTTACACTGAAGACTGGAGTATGATGCTGAAAACTTAGCTTTAGCTTCGCCAAAATAAATTTTAAAATAATAAAATAAAAAACAGTTATTTTAAATTGTAATATTATATACACTGCTGTTCAAAAGTCTTTTTAATTAAGTCTCTTATGCTCTATTCCATTTATTGGATCAAAAATACAGAAAAACTTTAAAATAACCGTTTTTTATTTTATCATACTTTAAAATAGAATGTATTCCTTTGATGCAAAGCTGAATTTTCAGCATTACTCCAGTCTTCAGTGTCACATGATCCTTCAGAAATACTAAAGTTCAAATTCAAAATACTAATTTATCATCAGTGTTGTGCTGCTTAACATTTTTCTGGAATCTGTGATACTTTTTCAGCATTCTTTGAAAAATAAAAAATTTAAAAGAACAGCAATTATTAAAAAAAATAAATAAATCACTTTCACTTTTTATCAATTTAACACATCCTTGCTGAATACAACTATTAATTTCTTTCAAAGAAAGAAACATTAAAAAAAGACTGACCCCAAACTTTAAACTGTCATTTCTAGTTTAAATAAATGCTGTCCTTTTTAACATTTTATTCATTAAAGAATCCTGAAAAAATGTCAAAGGTTCCAAACATTGATAATAAATCAGCATATTAGAATAATTTCTGAATGATCATGTGACACTGAAGATTCAGCTTTGCATCACAGGTGTAAATGACCTTTTAAAGTATATTAAAATAGAAAACCACTATTACTATTACTGTTTTTTTATCAAATAAACACAGCCTTGATGAGCAGAAAAGACTTCTTAAAAACAAAATTGATCCTGAAATACTGATCCCAAACTTTTGAACAGCAGTGTATATATTTTTTTTAGTTTTCACTATATTTTTAAAGAGACTTTTTGTAAAAACCAAACCATTGACTAAACCATAGTTTTTCATCAAAATGTAGTTACATATAAAAAAAAGTCGCAAAATAGTGCAAAATCAAATCGTTTACACCATTCCTGTAAGACCAACCAAAGTATTTTAAATTATTTTAATATTTTTTTCCCTTTATATTAAGCTGTGCATTTATTATACCACTATTAAAGGTAAAAATGTTCAGTTAAACGGATTAAGGTGCGACAGTGCTATTCCCAAAATACCAGAGCTAACAATAGAATCATTTGCATTCATTTTCAATTGCTCTTTAGGAAAGCAAAACATTTCTTCTATGGAGAAAATGAATAGGATGATGATCGTGAAAATGTCGTGACAATGCATGTATGTTACCGTCTCCTCAAAGGTGCAGTCTGACGTGGAGCCGCACGTGTCTTCGCTGTACAGCAGTCTGTGTGTGTCTCTGGTGTGAGGTGTGTGTGCGTCGCGGGAGCAGGGCGTGTCGGGGCTGGGTGGGCTCAGGGGAGACGGCACCGGCCCGTAGTCCTGCAGAACGTGGAAGTGACTTGCGTCTGGGGATGAGGGCTGAGGCGTCGAAGGGTTCGTTCCCACTAGTGATGGTGTTGTTCGCCCATCCAGGGATTTATAGGACCTGAGAAAAGACATGGTTAAGTATAAACTCACAAAACCAGAAAAATGTTGTCTGGTATAGATGTAGGGCAGGGCAGGTACCTGCTGCCTCTCCTCTTGGCGGGTGCGAGAGCCGTCCATCGCCAGCGAGATCGCTCCTGATCCTCTAATGGCTGGTGGAGTTTCGTGAACGTAGCATCTGAAAGGTCCTCCACCTACACAAATAAATCATTAGGTCACATCATTAATAAGGATCAAGAACAGGTTGAATTTGAATGAAATGAGTGGAGGAAGAAATAGACGGCCGTTATACCGGAATGTTGTTTTCTTCCTCTGCCAGCGGTTTGGCTAAAATGTCCACTTCCCTCCATCTGAACAACAGAGAAATAAGTGTAAGTAGAGAAAATATATTTGAAATGGAACTGTTTATTAAACCTTTAGACAAAATCTACACAAATAAGTTTGCATGCATGTTTTTGATACATTTGATACATCAGGATTTTATGGGCTCATACTCAAGAAGGAAAAACAGCTTTTTTATTTAGAGGCCCAAACTGATAAAAAAAAAATATGCAACTGGGCCATTTACTAATATTTATATGGCCAAAAATAAAATTCTGATAGCTTATAATGTAAATCAATGAGATCTTTACAAGTATAACTATGGAAGTCCGTTTCCGCCAATAAAACGATGAATAAAATCTATTTTAAAAGAAGGTTATTGTGACTTTTCATCTCAGACTCAGATCGGAACAAATTTTGTTCTTAGAATTTGGTAATATAAACTCACAATTGCAAGAAACAAGGTCAGAATTAGAGGATAAAAAAAAGTTTGTATCTCGCAATTCTGACTTTCTCATAATTGCGAGTTTATATCTCACAGTTCTGACTTCTTCCCGCAACTCTGACTTTTTTCCTCAGAATTGTGATATAAACTCAATTCTAAAAAATAAAAAGTCACAATTGTGAGATATAACCAAAAAAAGTTAGATTTGCGAGTTTCTCACAATTCTGAGAAAAAAAAGTTTATATCAAGCAATTCTGAATTTATTTCTCAGAATTCCAAGTTTATATCTCACAATTCTGACTTTATAACTCACAATTATAACTCACAACATAGAATTCTGAGGAAAAAGTCAGAATTGCCCATTTATTACTCAGAATTGTGAGTTTATGTCTTAAAATTCTGACCTTATAATGCTGCCTTCATGTGATATGGGAAAGATGATGCTTTCCACTTGTGAAGTGGAAATTACCAGTGTGTCGTGTTCAGGTGCTTTTGTTGTCGTAGTGAAGAGAAACATGGCGGACTCGGAATTTGTCCTCACATGCTATTTGGGTAAAAGTTTTAAAACGGTTATAAACTCCCTAATGCATCTGCTACAGGAAGAAGAGGATGCATCAAAACGCAAACGATAAATGATATGCTGTATATCTTATTGATCATGAATAGTATAGTTTTTTTAAAGACAATACTAACTAATGGTTCTGTTTTAGCTAGCCTATATAAGTTTTTATATAAGTATATATATTTTATATAGCCTATATAAGTTTTTTTAACTTTTAACATCATGCAATGTTTACCATTCAGTATAGTTTCGTTGCTGTCCGCCATGTTGAAAGGTCAAAGTTTATCCCATCTCGGCAACTCGGGTCTCATAAAAAATTTCGAGCTTTCCAGTGGAAATTACAACGTGAGTGGTTGTTCATGTGCAATTTCGATGTCGGATTTTGGTATTTACCATAATTACGATAGCACATGAAGGCAGCATAACTCTCAATTGCAAGTTTATTTCATACAATTCTGAGGAAAAGTCAAATTAGCAAGTTTATTTAACAATTTTTACTTTATAACTCACAATTATGAGTTTATCTCATAAATCTGAGAAAAAGTCAGATTTGCGATTTTATATTTCGCAATTCTGACTTTATAACTCACAATTATGAGTTTATATCACAATTCTGAGAAATAAATCAGATTTCCGAGTTTATATTTTGCAATTCTGACTTTATAACTCACAATTGTGAGTTTATATCACAATTCTGAGAAGAAAAGTCAGATTTGCAAGTTTATATCTCACAATTTTGACTTTATAACTCGCAATCACACAATTCTGAAAAAAAATAAATAAATAAATAAAAAATTCAGAACTGCATGGACGTAAACTGACTAAAAAAGTCATAATTACCTTACATTTATTTTTTAATTAAGTGGTGGAAACGGGCTTCCATATATAACAGACTACTAACATAAAATCACATAAATAACAGTTGCCACTCTATATCTCCCAATAATGTCATAAGATAATTTTAATGCTCATTTTTATGATCAAATCTCTGTAGTTTTTATCGTAGGGGGCAAAACATATGACACAATGACTGAGAGATGATACACAATCCTCAAAAGCCTGATGTATCATATTTCGTATTTACATTCTAACATGATTTTTCTTTTAAAAAAAAAAGAAAGAAAGAAATGAATGAATATTTAAGGAAACCCAAAGTCTTAATAAGTGTTTATCTTGAAATATTAGTAACGATATATAAGATATACTTCATAAAAATAATTTCACAGCAAAAAGACACCTGAAGCGGGATGTGTTTACAATTATATTAAAAGGTCTTTTACTTGCTAAAAAGTCTAGACTATCAGTAGGATGACAGAAGGAATGTAGAACATTGTATACAACAGGTTTTTCAGCAAGCTTTGCCTACGTTGATCATTTATAGGCCTTATAAATTTGTGTATCAAATAGGATACAGCCAGCTTTTATAGAGTTAAATAAATGAACGATGGACTAAGAGGCACTGGGAGTGACTTGGAAACACACCTGGGTGTGAGAATTTCCTTGTACTGAAGTTTCTCCACTCTGGTGGTTGCGGCCACTGACATTGGAATGACGATGTTGTTGATATCAAACGGACTCTCGCCTCTTCTTCTCCGAATGGGCTGTATAAAACAACAAAAATACAAGTTAAGAATGAAAAATGAACACAAGCTCTATTAAAAAAAACAAGCAAGAGCACCATATTCCGAGTCTGAATGTACAATGCTGACATTAGTTTAATTTTAAAGTTTATCAGGTTTTTAAGGAAAACATTCCAGGATTTTTCTCCATAAAGTGGACTTTAATGGGGATCAACAGGTTTAATGTCCAAATTGCAGTTTCAATGCAGGTTCAAAGGGCTCTACCAGATCCCAGCCAAAGGCAATTTAGATCTTCAACTATATGAAAAAAAATCCTGGAATGTTTTCCTCAAAAATCTTAATTTCTTTTCGACTGCAGAAAGAAAGACATGAACATCTTGGATGACATGGGGGTGACTAAATTATCGGGGCATTTTTATTCTGGAAGTGAACTAATCCTTTAAGCCCTCTTTTTAAGACTTTAAATTTGATATAACTGAATTAAAGATTTAAAAACACTGTGCACTAAGATGTTTTGGCATATTTTTGCCAATATTAGACAGTATACTGGCAAGTGGACAGGAAGCAAAAGGGAACGCAAGCTGGGATTCAAACTCAAGTCACTCAAAGTTTAACTGCGCTGCCTCTCACAGTCCTTTTGTCTAAGACCAAATCTACTGTAAAGAAAATAATGAACATACCACACTGTTTCCCAGAGGAGTGCTGCTCTCAACGGGGAGGGAGAGCTGTCTGGTCAAGGGACTGGAGGAGTGAAGGCTGGACAGAGACGGACATGGACTGCCTGCATCCATCACCACTTTAGGTGCTATATGAGAAAAGAGAAAAAAAATGGACAAAATATAAGACACCCATATGTGCTTATTGAACATTTAATTTCAAAACTAAGGCTATTAACAGTGAACTGTTTGGTACAAGGGTCAAAACATTTCTATTAAGAGACGATATGTGACCCGGGACCACAAAACCAGTCATAAGGGTCAATTTTTCAAAATTGAGATTTATACATCATCTGAAAGCTGAATAAATAAGCTTTCCATTGATGTTTGTTAGGTTGGGACAATATTTGGCTGAGATACAGCTATTTGAAAATCTGGAATCTGAGAGTGCAAAAAAAAAAATCTTTATGGAACATGATCTTTACTTCATATCCTAGTGATTTTTAGCATAAAAGAAAAATTGATAATTTTGACCCTTACAATGTATTTTTGGCTATTGCTACAGATATACTCGACTTCTTTTGTGGTCCAGGGTCACATATTTGCTTCATGGAATTGATTTCCAGGACCATTTTTGATGCTTGTACGGGCATTTTTTATGAATACATTATTATACAAATCTACCTGTGTTGTATTTTATGGTTTTATGATCTACTTAATCTACACATTTTTGCCCCAAGCTCTTGTTCATTTCCAACCCTGGGTGCAGTGTTGTTTTCGTCAACGATGACGCAATCATTTCGTTGACGCCACTTTTTTTTCATGACGATAATGAGACGATGACGAGATAAAAATGGCTCGTTGATGACTAAAACATGACGAGACGTGTGTGAGTTTTCGTTGACGAGATGAGAATAGACGAAAATGTTAGTGGGTGGTCCGTCAGACGTTGAAAATGCACGACATTTCTGCTTATTGTGCATGCCAATTAAAACCTAAAAAGTATCTGCCGCTATGGCAAGCCGTTTTAGCATTAAATACTCTTTGCCATACTAGTATGGCAAGCCGTTTTAGCATTCTATCCTTGTTTGGTTACGCTCAACACGTCACATTGTTGTCACTCAGACAGACAGACGATTAACCATGATGGCGGCAGTTTGCACACAGGGTGGTCGCAAACGGTGAGAGGACCTATGGGTGTATTTCAAATATATGTCTTTTATGTCTAAAACCATTCCTTCATTATTGTAATTATTGGTGAAAATAGTCGATCCGGAAGCTCACATTGTGCTGAACTATAGATCTGCTATTTTCACAACTTATAAGTGACACTACCAAACAGCAAAATACTTACTGACCTACATTAATTTGTTAAAAGACTTTTTCCCCTTTTTTGACAAAAACTAGACTAAAACCTTTTTGACTTTTCGTCGACTAAAATTGGACTAAGACTATCACATTTAGAAGTGACTAAAATTTGACTAAAACTAACAAGCATTTTAGTCCAAAAGACTAAGACTAAGAATAAATCTAAGATGGTTGTCAAAAACAACACTGCCTGGGTGCTCCCCATTGTACTGAAATGAGATTTTAAGGCTGCATGTTTTATTATGCTGCTGTCAGTAATTAATCAAAAGCATTAATTAGAAAGGCCCATTTAAGACATATATAGACATATTCATGTATGTATGAAAATCAGTGCACTCACAGTCTGCTCTGTCCAGTGAATGCTCTCTGACCCTCTTCCTGCTGTGACTCCGGTCCAGCACACGATCCGGCTGACAGGGTGTGAGTGTGTCCATCTTTGGGACACATGAGATGTTGTCCATCTGCTGCCTATGCAGCCTCTCTGCCCTGCTCTTGTGACGGGCCAAGCCTGACAGAGAGAAAGAATAAAAATTTATGACTCTGGTCACTGTCACAGTCAGTAGCTGTGAGCATCAGTGTGTGTGTACTTACGGACTGCAGCTGCATGCGAGTTTGACAATCTGAATTTGTGTTTGGAGAGGAAGGAGGAAGAGGATGATGGTGCGATGGAGAGTTTGTGTTTGAGAGAGGTCTTCTTGAGCGGTTTGATCCTGTCAAAAGGACGAGTCTGCCAATGAGACCTCAACACCTTCTGCAACTGTAAGTTGAGGGCCACATCTGAAAGACAACCCAAAAAAAAAAGAGAGAGAATTGTTACTATCAATGAAATTTTGACAAATCTAGGATTGAAAGAACTATTTCATAAAACTTTAAATTGCTTCACCGGATGGTGAACTTCTAACAATGATGAGACTTTCTATCTGTTTCTGGTTTGGCTCTTTATACGATACCAGTCAAAAGTTTTTTTTTATGTTTTTAAAGAAGTCTCTTCTGCTCACCAAGCCTTTATTTATTTGATCCAAAGTGCAGCAAAAACAGTAAAACTTCTAAATGTTTTTACTATTTAAAACAACAGTTTTCTATTTAAATATATTTTAAAATGCAATTTATTCCTGTGATCAAAGATACATTTTCAGAATCATTACTCCAGTTTTCAGTGTCACATGATCCTTCAGAAATCATTCTAATACGCTGTTCAAGAAATATTAGAAAATTATTATTATCAATATTTAAAACAGTTAAGTACTTTTTATTTAAGATTCTTTGATGAATAGAAAGATCAGCATTTATCTGAAATACAAAGCTTTTGTAAAATTATACACTATACCATTCAAAAGCTATTAGCAAGCATTATAGAAATTAATAATTTCATTTAGCAAGGATGCTTTAAATTGATCAAAAGTGATGATAAAGACATTGCAATGCTGTTCTTCTGAACTTCAATTCACCAAAGAAACCTGATAAAGTATACCCAGCTAATTTCAACATAATAATAACAATGTTTCTTGAGCAGCAAATCAGAATATTAGAATGATTTCTGAAGGATCATGTGACTGGAGTAATAATTCAGCTTTGAAATCACATTTCAAAATATACTCAATCAGTTATCTTGAATAGTAAAAATATTTCAACATTTTATTGTTTTTGCTGGTAAATTACACTGTATATTTGCATAAAAAATCTATTGTGAAAAAGCTGTGATATCTTATTGCATCTGACTGCATGTGCATCTCACCCGATTGCAAGGACAGAACGGGGTGGATGCTGCGGTCATGATGTGCGACTCTCTCCACCAGAGGGCGATCATAAGGTACGTCAGGTTTGGGGAGGGGAGGAGCAATGCCACACATGAAACAGGAGCCGTTGACATCACACATGCGTGGAGGTGAGTAAGACACTCTTTGAACCTGACAAAAGAATGAAACTCACTTTAGATACATTTCAAAATCAGCCATAAATGCACTCCTGGAATATCAATACATTCATACCAAGAAACTTCACACAAACACACCTTGCCGTTAAGATTGTGGACAGTGTTGGGGTGGATAAGACGTCGTCTCCTGCAGGTCATTACTGGGCGTGTTCGTGCAGACGTACAGCTGCTGTCCAGACTTGACGGGCATGTGTCAGACACTTCTGCCATGCTACTGAAATAGGAAAGAGTGTAAAATTCAGTTCTTGCCAAGTTAGTGGATAATATGACTTCATGTTGATACAAGTCCCATTTGGATTCACTCTGTCTGAGTTCATTTTGCAATAATGACTGGTTGACTGAATTTTATATTTCACTAATAATATTTAAGGGGGGAAGTCACGTAAGAGGCAATGACATTGCGATATGACTAGTTATGTTTGCCTGTGATTGGTTCATGCGATAAACCCCGTCTCTTATGTTCGTGTGCATTCTGCATTGTTGAATTAGTCTGAATAAACAATATAATGGCATTATTGGAAAGACTAATTAAAAAAAAAGTAAGTAAACAACTCACACACTTACAGTTGAAGCCAAATGTTTACATACACCTGACAGAATCTGCAAAATGGTAATTATTTTACTAAAATAAAAGGGATCATACAAAATGCATGTTATTTTTTTTATTTAGTACTGCCCTAAATAAGATATTTCACATAAAAGATACATATAGTCGACAAGAGAAAATAAGTTGAATTTATAAAAATGACCCTATTCAAAAGTTTACATCCCCTCGATTCTTAATACTGTGTTGTTGCCTGAATGATCCACAGCTGTGTTTTTTTTGTTTTGTTTCGTGTTAGTTGTTCGTGAGTCTCTTGTTTATCCTGAACAGTTAAACTGCCTGCCGTTTTTCAGAAAAATCCCTCAAATTCTTTGGTCTTTCAGCATTTTTGTGTATTTGAACCCTTTCCAACAATGGCTGTATGATTTTGAGATCCATCATTTGACACTGAGGACAACTGAGGGACTCATATGCAACTATTACAGAAGGTTCAAATGCTCACTGATGCTCCAGAAGGAAAAACGATGCATTAAGTACAACTTTTGAACAGAATGAAGATGTGTACGTTCTTCTTTTTTTCCTTAAATATCTTAAATATCAGAAGATACTTGCGTGTCTCCCAGAAGAAAAGTAAGTTAAATTTACCTTAATCCTCCAATTTAATTGTTAATGCATTGTTTTTTTCAGTAAACATTCTGTAATAGTTGCATATGAGTCCCTCAGTGTGAAAAGATGAATCTTATAATCATACAGTCATTGCTGGAAACGGTTCAAATACACAAAAATGCTGGAAAACCACAGAATCTGTGGGAGCTGAGTGATTTTCTGAAAAACAGCAGGAAGTTTAACTGTTCAGGACAAACAAGGGACTCATAAACAACTATCACTAAATGAAAAAAAAAAAAACAACAGCTGTGGATCATTCAGGTATCAACACAGCATTAAGAATCAAGTGTAAGTAAACTTTTGAAAGGGGGTCATTTTTATAAATTCAACTATTATTTTCTCTTGTGGACTATATGTAAATGTCTTTTATGTGAAACATTTTATTCAGGTCAGTACTGAAAAAAATAACATGCATTTTGTATGATCCCTTTTATTTGCAGATTCTGCAAGGTGTATGTTAACTTTTGACCTCAACTGTAAATATAATCACTGTTACGTCAAAATAAGACTTAAAATGGCATGAAATCATGTTTTGTGGGAGTTTTCAGTGAGTAACCAGCTTTAAATTTAAAGTAAATCTCTGTGACCAATATTTATTGAGCTTTGATGAATGATGATCAGAAAAAAATCCAAGATAATTAAAAGTTAACAACTAAAAAGAATAGCTGAACATAAGTTGACAAAATAAAATATATTGTTTCAATCTTTACCAACTTACTACCTTATTATTTTGGAATAAATGTAAAATGCTTTAAAACACTAACTTGATGAGATTCATACTTAGCTTTAATAAACAGAATTCTAATTATATTGTTAATGTAAAAAATGTAAAATAGATTTTTTTCTTTTTCTGATAGTGTAAGTAATGTTTATTAATCAGTGTTTATTTTGAGGACCACATTTGTGACCCTGGACCACAAAACCAGTATTAAGTAGCTAAGTAGGGTATATTTGTAGCAATAGCCAAAAAATACACTGCATGGGTCAAAATGACCAATTTTTGTTTTATGCCAAAAATCATTAGATAATAAGATCATGTTCCATGATGATATTTTTTACATTTCCTACTATAAATATATAAAAATTTAATTTTTAATTAGTAATATTCATTGCTAAGAACTTCATTTGAACAAGCGATTTTCTCAATATTTTTTATTTTGTTTTTTTTTGCACCCTCAGATTCTTCAATATCAGAAATATTGTCCTATCCTAACAAACCATACATCAACGGAAAGCTTATTTATTCAGCTTTTGGCTTTGTATAAATCTCAATTCTCAAAAAAAAAAGTACCCTTATGACTGGTTTTGTGGTCAAGGGTCATATTTCAGAAACGCACACCACTGATAGATAACATTAAATTTGTCCGAACCTAATGGAGACGTTGTTCTCAGATGTATCTGTCAAACGAGACTGGGGTTCTGTGAAATTCTGGGATGTTGCTGAGGTCGGGACATTCTCGTTTGTCTCTGTCATATTTATGTTTCCTTGGAAGGAAGAGGCGGAGTCTCCCAACTCCACAGGACCCTGCAAAGAGCATGCAAAAAAACCTTTATATTCAGCCAAATTCCATTAAACTAATTCCCAATGCCTAACATTCCTGACCCTGGATACCCAGCGTCTGCTAACCTTGCTGGCACGGAGCTGGCGGTAGATGTCGACCTGCTGTCGGATGCGGTACTCCAGGTCTGATATCTGAGCCTGCAGCCATGTCCAGTGACTGATGATTGTGGCTCTTTCCTTGGCGAAGCGCCCTTCTGCTCTCCTCCATCTGAAAGAGAAAAGTGAACAATCCAGTTAAACATGTTTTAAGTTAGACATTTGGTGGTTTAGCTAACTAGGAAAGTCATTAGAGGGTTAGCTCTGTTTATTTCAGCTGGCTGTGACAACAGTTAAAACAAACAGGAAACCCTCAGGACTTTTCTTGCTGAATTTTCCAGCCCTGATGGTCCAGATTACAGAAGAAATCAGTCAGCTTGATTGTAATGATGATGTTTAACACATAGAGGGCACTGGTGAATACATTCAGTGCAGAAATCCATCTTGACTTGTCACTTACAGACTCCACATTATGAATCATCTCTTTTTTAAAATACAGTCAGTAGATGGCACAGTCTCACAAAATGACACTTGTCAACATGAATTTAAATAACTTCCTTTGCAATCTAGAGATGACAGGAAGGGGAAATACATCTAGGGGTGGGTGATATGACCAAAATATGAATAATATCAATAATAGAAATCACACATTTATTTAAATTCTTATTTAAATTGATTTACCTTTATTGGCAACAGACACATACTGCCCTCCAAAGGCAAAGTGCAGTAACTACGCATTAGGTCAAAATTGAGGCTTAAAATGGACTTTATGAAAACTGTTTTGTCTTGTGGCAAAGTCTCCTGATCAGTTTTGTCCCAAAGAAACGAGAGTGTTTCCGAGAAACAAGAGTGTCAACATGTTTGACTAGCTGGCCTAAAAACTGTAAAGGCATTTTTCTCTGTTTCAGTGTTGGTGTAGTTACTGCACTTTGCCTTTGGAGGGCAGCATAGGTGCAGATGGTGCACAATGCTTCCCATTTATCACGACCACGAATGAACATCGGGTATTTTTTTTGCAATTCGTCTGTGAAACTACATTTGCGTTTCGGCATGTTAGTGACACACAGCTCTTGCAGCGCAGCTCCTCGTTTGTTTTGTTTTGACAACTGGGTCTTTCGCGTCATCAGACAGGTACCTCAGAATAATGCCGGTGGGCAGTGGCTGCATTTAAAGTGTTGAATTAATGACGGTCATTAGTGAAATGAGGTAAAAAAAACCCGGACATTTTATGATATTTTACAAAATCCCCCCGGACATAATTTTATAGCCAAAAAGGAGGACATGTCCGGGTAAAAGAGGACGTATGATCACCCTAGTAAGTAGCATAGGTATATTTGTAGCAATAGCCAAAAATACACTGTATGGGTCAAAATTATCGATTTTTCTTTTATGACAAAAATCATTAGGATAATGTGTAAATATCATGTTACATTAACATATTTTGTCAATTTTCTACTGTATATGTATCAAAACTTAATTTTTGATTAGGAATATGTATTGCTATGAATTTCATTTGGACAAACTTAAAGGCGATTTTCTCAATATGTAGATTTTTTTGCACCCTCATATTCCAGATTTTTAAATAGTTGTATCTCAGCCAAATATTGTCCTATCCTAACAAACCATTTTCAAGAAATTGACCGTTATGACTGGTTTTGTGGTCCAGGTTCACAAGTTACAAACAATAGATCAAATATACAAATCAAATAAAGAGAGGACTATCAAACAAAAGTTAAAAATACTATAGAAACTAAATATAGTATTCAAGGCAAAATAAAATATTGCATACTCTTCACTGTATGACAATGATTCTTATTAAAGTCCATCATGTTCAGTCAAGGGCAATAAGCGACTCTCTTTATCTTTTGTCGTATGATTATCATGGTTTAAGCACAACAAATCACAAAAAAAAAAAAACTATTTATAGGTAATTTATACCTATAAATATTTTTTTTTTTGTGAATTACAATGTGTAAAAATCTGTCAGAACTGAACACTTCTAATTTTCATTAATGGGACCCTGGACCACAAAATCAGTCATAAGGGTCAGTTTTTGGAAATCGAGATTATATACATCATCTGAAAGTCAAATAAGTAAGCTTTGTTGGGATAGAACAATATTTGGCCAAGATTCAACTGTTATATTTCACCTTTAAAGTTGGTCCAAATTAAGTTCTTAGCAATGCATATTATTAATCAAAAATTAAGTTTTGATATCTTTACAGTAGGAAATTTACAAAATATCTTCATGTAACATGACCTTTACTTAATAACCTAATGATTTTTGGCATGAAAGAAAAATCAATAATTTTGACCCATATGGTTTTGTGGTCCAGGGTCAAAAATGTATTAAAAAAAAAGAGAAAAGAAAGCAAGTCACCCACTCCCATGTAAGATCATTATCATGATTTGCTGTTAATAGTCAGTGGTTTCAATAACTTAGCAGAGGATGAGCTTTTTATTGGGCAAAAATGTATGCAGCGTAAGGTGTATTTTTGTGTGATGGGCTGGTGTTGTGACTACAAACGTGAAAATGGTTGCCTGTACTGGTCTATCAGGGTTTGTGTGTACTGTGTAGGGTGTACTGCTCACACAAGCACACCACCATCTAATAACAAAGTCCCTCTCAGCACATTCCCACACAGAGCACGCCTTCAAACGCAGCCGCTCACATTTGCCCACGTGGAACCCGGCAACTCGCTGTGACAAGATAGATGGGGGAAATTTACACATGCACCACTGAGCCCTATGAACCACCATCACACAGGAGATATTCAATATGATCACACTGCTCTCTGGAATACTTCGCTCTGATTGGTCAGTCTCAACTCAAATGTTTTTGTATTGTACAGGGTTATTATAGATAACTAAAACACTAAACTTGAAAATAAACTAAACTTATTTCAGCTGATCTACTTGCCAAAGCAACCTCTTATTTCATTTAGTTTAACCTGAAATACTAAAAAAAAGTACTAAAACCAATCTGGTTTCTGGCTTCCGGTCTCAAACGTGCAAGTTATTTTTAGAAAACCAAACAACTCATTTTGCTGCTTGATATGGCAAATTGGTGCGTCTTACCATATTATTTTAATGTATTATCTTAATCATGAACACACTGGTTTGTAGTGCAAACAGTTTTACGGTTTACTGCGCATTGTTACTCTTCTCCTTATTTCCCTATAGTGGCTAAAAACTGCAGAACTGACATAAATCATACTACTAAATTACTACAACTTTACCTGAAATTAAAGTGAAAACAGGAAACCAAAAAAACAGTAAAAAAAAACAGTCTAGTAATCATTAAAACAACACTGTTGTATAATGACTGTAAAATTCACTGAGTATCATGTGTTGTCTCTTTCTTCACACAAAATGCATTCATTTAAACTCAAATCAACTTCTATTTAGATAATTACTCAATGAGTATGGGGATAATGTAGTTAGGTCATCATATAACATTTATTTTGTATTAATGGTCAAAGTGTACACTTCCATGTAGTATAATTTCAAGAACCAGGCCTACAGAGGGCAACATTGAGTCCTGCTATAAATGAAGTGACCAAATTATTCATGCTAGTTTATTGAAGCAAATTTTCATCATGTGATGCTCTCCGGCGTATTTAAAAAACAAACAAATTTAAAGCTGTCACTAATGATTATTTCGGTAATTGAGTAATCGGTCGACTATTTTGACGATTAATCGAGTAATCGGACAATTATCATTCGATTTTTTTTTATGTGCGTGTGGTAATAAAAATAGACCTAAGCGAACAACAGTCTTTTAAAAGTACCTGAATTCTGTAATAATTAACGATTAACTACATTATCACTTCCATCTAGTATAATTTCATAAGCCAGAACTACAGAGGGCAACACGGATTCCTGCTACAAATAAAGTGACCAAATTATTCATGCTAGTTTACTGAAGAACATTTTAGTTGTGTGATAACGTCTCGCTCTCTGGTGTATGTTTAAAACAAATTTAGAGCTGTCACTAACAATTATTTTGGTAATCGAGTAATCGGATATTCTAATATTTTATTTTGTTTGTTTGTGGTAATAAAAATAAACCTAAGCGAACAACATTCTTTTAAAATTACGTTAAATCTGTAATAATTGACGATTATTACGATTGTACATTATCACTTCCATGTAGTAGAATATCAAGAGCCAGGCCTACAGAGGGCAACATCGAGTCCTGCTACAAATGAAGTGACCGAATTATTCATGCTAGTTTACTGAAGCAAAGTTTAGTTGTGTGATATAACATCTCGCTCTCCGGTGTATTTAAAAAAATTTTTTTTGAGCTGTCACTAACAATTATTTTGGCAATCGAGTAATCTGTCGATTATTCTAAAGATTATTCGAGTAATCGGATCATTCTAAAATGTGTGTGTGTGTGTGTGTGTGTGTGTGTGTGTGGTAATAAAAATAGACCTAAGCGAACAATAGTCTTTTTAAAAACATAAAATTAGAGCTGTCACTACCGATTACTTTGGTAATCAAGTAATCGGTTGATTATTTTGATGATTAATTGAGAAATCAAATTTTTATAATTCAATTTTTTTGTGTGTGTGCATGTGGTAATAAAAATAGACCTAAGCGAACAATAGTCTTTAAAATTACCTTAATTTTGTAATAATTGACGATTAACTGTACATTATCACTTCCATGTAGTAGAGTTTCAAGAGCCAGGACTACAGAGGGCAACACTGAGTCCTGATAAAAAATAAATTTACCTAATTATTCATGATAGTTTACTGAAGCAACTTTTAGTCGTGTGATATAATGTCACGCATTTTTAAAAACATAAATTTAGAGCCATCACTAACAACTATTTTGGTAATCGAATAATCTGCCGATTATTCTAATGATTAATCGAGCAATCGGATATTCTAATATTTAATTTTTTCTGTGTGTGGTAATAAAAACAGACCTAAGCGAACAATAAGCCTTTAAAATTACTTAAATTTTGTAATAATTGTTGATTAACTGTACATTATCACTTCCATGTAGTATAATTTCAAGAGCCAGGCCTACAGAGGGCAACACCGAGTCCTGCTACAAATAAAGGGACAGAATAATTCATGCTAGTTTACTGAAGCAAATTTTAGTTGTGTAATATGTCACGCTCTCCGGCGCATTTTAAAAAACATAAATTTAGAGCTGTCACTAACAATTATTTTGGTAATCGAGTAATTGCCGATTATTCTAATGATTAATCGAGTAATCGGATACTTATAATAATTTGTGTGTGGTAATAAAAATAGATCCAAGCAAACAATAGGCTTTAAAATAACTTAAAATATATATACAATTACAGCGAGGCAATAATAATTAGTTCAAATGAAGTATCAAAAGCAAGTACTCATGGTTTTATTAAAGAAAATTGTTAAAATAAAACAGAACTAATGTACATTATGAATTAGAGCAAAATACTGCAGGCCGCGTCAGCAGCCTGACGATTGATTTTACACTTAACAGCGCAATCTAATCCTTGTTTAATATTAACTAGGGGTGGGCATAGATTAATTTTTTTAATCTAGATTAATCTAGATTAAATCTTGGAATTAATCTAGATTAATCTAGATTAAAATGGCTAATTTGAATTCTGCTGAAGGCATTCAGAATATGTGTGCTACCATAGGCGGAGTTTGGGGGGGGCAGGGAGGGGCACTGCCCCCCCAGACCAGAGCCAAT
Source organism: Garra rufa (assembly GCF_049309525.1). Taxonomy (NCBI): domain Eukaryota; kingdom Metazoa; phylum Chordata; class Actinopteri; order Cypriniformes; family Cyprinidae; genus Garra; species Garra rufa. The sequence continues at coordinate 6,508,549 of NC_133382.1, read as the reverse complement.
TGATTTTGCCAAAGCCATTATTAAAAATATATTTTCACATTTTCTCAATTTTATTTATATTATCTAATTATTTTAGTGTGTAGAATTAGTAAGTTAAGGTTAAATTATTTTTAAAAATGCTGTTTTTTGGTGGACTGTGGTATAAAAAAATCTGAGCTTGCGTTCTGCCGGTAGGTGCCCCTCCAGGCAAAAATGTGAAACTCCGCCTATGTGTGCTACCCAAATAATGACTAAACATGTTACGCCGTACTTTTATTTTGACAGGTTGCCGTCATGTCATTCTGTGTATACAGTATGACATGATGCGAGTTTTCTCAAATGAAACGGTATAAGTGACACTCACAGCAGTTTTGGAGATTGAGTTTATCTGTTCATGTGAGATGAAAATGCCAAAAATTACCGGGAGCGTCACGTGTGTTTCAGTATGCGTGTAGTAAAAGCGCGTCTCCACCATTCATAGTATGAATTTCATACATACAGCTAGGCAAACGGAACATACCGGATTCATATTAAAACGGTCTTTTTGCATTTCAGTTTTCACAGACACTAGTCCATATCGCGATTTTGAATTAAGTGACAGACCATATTTGATTTATGAATCCAAAAAACGACGAATTTACGTGGCATTTCGCGCTATAGTAGATTCGGTTTTTATGAATGGAGGACGACGTGATCCCGTCTGTGTTTTGGCGGAGGAGACATAAACGCGCGACCATATTCTATAGTCTTTGGTATACATCCGCGTTAAACTATCAAGGTGAAAGTCATCATAGCTTGCGTAGTTTAGACCCAGCTCCCAACCCAATTTTGAGAATAGATTAACGGCGATATTTTTTTTATCGCCCGATAAAAGTCTCACGTTAACGCAGCACGTTAACGCCGATAACGGCCCACCACTAATATTAACTAAACATTTAATTCAAGTGTCTACTTAATCTTTAATATTTGCTTATTTCTTTATGACAGAAATGCTATAGCCACTGTAATTTCTTTAATATGTGGACATCAAAATGTGCAAACTCAGAGTGAGGGTTTGAGCTTTTATTTGGAACAGTTAGCATGTTTAAAAAGGTATTGATATTAGATATTATCAGCAACTATATTTACTATATAGACCAGGGGTCTTCAACTAAAACGGCTTGAGGTCCAGTAATGAACCCTGCTCACCAGCCGAGGTCCGGACAATTATATATAAAAAAACTATTTATGTTTTTTGCAAGACCAGGGTATCTGCAGCATATTTTATCTTAAATTCTAGACATTTAAATACCTTTTTTAAAGACCTGAACAATAAATAAATAAATAAATAACTGTAAAAAAAAACATGATTTACAATTTAGATGCAGGTTTCACAAAACAAAAAAGATTTCTTAAATTATAAACTTCACATTCCAGCCTTCAAGAATCAAAAGTATCAATTCTTATATTAATTTAAACAATTATTGTCAATCAAGTATTTAACATATACATATATTTTACTGCCTTAATTGTTTAAATTTGTATAATACATTATCTTGTCGATCCATCAGTTTACATTTACAACTCTGCATGTTTGCTGCTTAAAACCATGGACTGATTTTTTTTAGATTTGTCTTTTTGACAACAGCAGACGTTTGAGCTGATTAAAAATGGCAGATCATTCTCTTCCATCAGGAGGCGCTATCAGAATGGTACACAAAGCAGCGCCGCAGCTTACTTTCAAACGTGCAGCGCTCATGTTTATTCAATGGATAGCCGTTTAAAGTTTCATCGCAATTCTTTCCTTTTAGTCAGCAATTTAAGACAACCTGAAATCATAATTAAGACTTTCTTACCAACTAATAATAATCATTAATGAAAATTAAGAGCTTTATTTTAAACACCGACTTTCAAAAACAACCCTTAGCCTTCACAAAATACGTTTCTTTTTATTTTTTCCCCACTGTGTTCGGCGCACAAGAGAAATATTAGGAAGTAAATTAATATCAGCATATGAAGTATATTCGTCTATCATTGTCTCTGAGAGAATGTGCACGTCAGATGCTGAAGGCGCTGTTTTTACTTTCACTTTAACATATTGCGCAGTTTTCACTTTGCTTGTGTGATATCCATTGGCTCACCTTCATGCTTTAAAACATAAATATGTATAAAAATACAGTATAAAAAGATATATTTACAATATTTTGCGACGTAACCCCAACATAGTGCGTTTTCCATCAACATTTTTCACTCACTGAAAGCTACATCTGTCTGTACGCAAAGCGCAGATCTCTGCCCTCATCACTGCACGGAAGATTGCACCCAAACGCTGACCCTGGTGTGCTTGATATAAATTTATTTATTAGAAATTAGCGTTTGGCATTTTTTAATTTAATTATGTCAAAAGCTTTCACGGTGCGCATGGACGCATCTTGCAGTCCGGATCCGCCAGTTGACGACCCCGGATATAGACTATATTCAACAAACAGTTGACGGTAGCCATTGACTTCCATACTATGAAAGCCAATGGCTACCGCCAACTGTATGGTTACCAACATTCTTCAGAATATCTTCTTTTGTGTTCAACAGATGAATGACACTCATACAGGTTTGAGGGCGAGTAAATGATAACAGAATTTACATTTTTGGATGAGCTATTCCTTTAACTGTTGTCATCTGTCCATCCAAACGTGCACGTGAGCGTTTGGACGACGGGGGGAGCGACAACAAAGGAGCCGTCCTCCCTTACTGCGCCTGCTGTGAAGTGAATCATCTCGTAATTGTGTTTCATAAATCACATTGGGCTGATGGAGGGAGTACAAAGACAGAGTCGTTTAGCATAAATGTTCTGCTGCCTTTGTTCTTGGGTTTCAGACTGTGAGACGGAGGGACTGGATGAACCAAAACACCGATAAATACCAGCCGACTGACACACTGGCTTAGCAAACTGTTTTATATGGAGCCCTGCCTGTTATTTTTCACTCATACAGATCAAGGGCTACACTGTATTTTAGGTTAAGGAGAAAATGAAAGCAATTATAACAGGGAGGAATGAACTTCTATGATATGATAGTGTGTCTACTGACTGCATAAGCAGTTGGCTTTCAAGGCAGCATGCTAACTGAAATAAAAGCTGAATAAATGACAGACTCTGCATGGGAGACTTGACTTCCAAGTGATTATGATATTTAACATTAGCAAATAACTCGATTCTGGAACAGAGCTGCACGCAGGGCTGCAAAAATGAATCACTGTGTTCATTTACACGTGAGCTGAATTTAAATTTTAATATTATATATTACTATATTATATAGTTTAAATATATCTTTTCGATATTACAGATATTACAATAGCTATAATTCTTATTTTGCTTTTATTTAGTAATTTTTATTTAGTAGTAGTCATTATATTGTTATTTTATTAAACTTTAATTGTAATATTTTCATTATTTATCATTTATTATTAGTTTACAATACATTTTAAATCACAATTTGTAATCTGAAAAATCACTTTTTTGTATCTATGTTCTTTCTATATTTGGGGAATTATTATAAATTATAATTATAAATAATATATTTTTAATTGTACAGTTAAATATTATTCTTATTATTCAATTCTTATGCTTTTATTTAGTCATTTTAATTTTACAATTATTTGCATTATTTATTACAGGTATTATATTGCTTTACAATAAATTTTTAAATGCCAATGTTTAATTAGAAAAAAACATTTTTGTATATTTCTATATTTGAGGAATTATTATAAATTATACATTATAATTATAAATAATAATAAATATGTTTTTAATTGTACAGTTAAATATTACAAGTAACAATTCTTATGGTTTTATTTAGTAATTTTAATTTTACAATTATTTTTATTATTTATTACAGGTATTTTATTTTATTACTTTTCAATACATTTTAAAATCCAAATTTTTAATCGGAAAAATCAAAAAACATTTTTGTATTCATGTTCTTTGTATATATTAAAAAATTTTAAGGAATTAAATATAATTATAAATTGTAACAGTTAATAATAATAATAATAATAATAATAATAATAATAATAAGTATTTTTAATTCTTTAGCTAAATATTACATAGTAATAGTAGTAATTCTTATTTTGCTTTTATTTAGATTTTTTTATTTATTAGTAATAATCAGTAAACATTATTTTATTAAATTATAATTTTAATATTTGTATTATTTATCATTAATTTTATATCACAATTTTTAATAAAAATAATCGTATTTTTATTTACTTATTTTTTCTATTTATGTTCTTTGTATATTTCTATATTTGGGGAATTAATTGTAAATATAAATTGTAATAGTTAAAAATAATAAATATATTTTAATTCTACAGCTAAATATTACAATATTAGTAATACTTATTTTGCTTTTATTTAGTTTTTTTTTTTATTTAGTAGGAATAATCATTAGATTGTTTTAAAATTGTAATATTTTATTATTGATCATTTGTTTTCTATTACTTTATAATTAATTTTAAATCACAATTTTTAAATTGTTTATTTATTTATTTGTATGCATGTTCTTTGTATATTTCTATATTTGAGGATTTTACTTCCCCAAATACAGACCAAGCTGTACGTGTAGGCTCGTAGTATGTGCAAATATATGAATCAGAAAGAATCCACGCAAACTGGATGCATATTTTCTATGGGGGTCGAAAGCACAGCTGTAATTCTTGAGTCATGACGCGAAGCAGAGCAAAGACGAGAGCAAGAATGGAACAGATGGATGGAGAGAAAGAGAGAGGGGGATAAATAGAGAAGTATGTGAGGTGGTTAGGCTTGGCAGAGAAATGCAGAGGAATTATGGGGGAAAGATGGTGAAAAAGGGGTGGAGGAATGCAAGACGAAAAGAAAGAGTGAGTGAGAGAGGAAAAGGTTACGTAACATGAGTGGGCTCGGCTCAGACGGCGAGAATGGGAGGAGGAAGAACATAAGAGGACAATAGTGAAGAAAGACTAGAATGAAGAGAGAGACAGACATGACAAAGGAGACAAAAGAACAGAAAAAAGGAAAATCCTGAAAGTCCTAACAAGTGTTTATGATGGTTTCCAAACATCTAGAGGCATGCATACCCACATAATCCCGGACGAGCCCCCACTTGTTACGCGCCCCTTTTTAAATTTAAGGGTAAGAAATGGTGTGTAACTAAAATAGGTCCCAGGGAAAATCCACAAAAATGCTCAGCAACATGAGTTTTAAGGAAAAAAGAAAGAAATTTTAATAAATGGACTGTGGGAAACAATCAAACAAAGGCTTCAGGAAGGGGAAAGGCCAAAACAATAAACAAAAAGTATATTTTTCTACCAAAATAAAATACAGAGATCCTTCCCTGACTCCCTCTCTGATTTGAATGAAGCTTTTGTCAAAGGCCAACAGCAAATATAGGGATATTATGAATAGCTGAATTATTTTTGTCCACAGTTTGTGCATGAAGGACTGAATCTGGTTAATATTTCTCAAACACAAACATACTTGTCTTTATCAGATCGAAAAGACACTTCCTGATCAGCTTGTCGTTTCTCACATACATGCGTGAATCTAATGGAAAGAATACGTCGGGTTAACTTTTAACAACATTTTAAACTCTTTTGTATTTTTTATTTAATGGTAGAAAAATGGCACTGGAAACATTTATGACTTTCTTTCTTCTGTAGAAGGCAAAAAATAAATATTTTGAAGAAGTTTGTGACCACTGACTTTTTTATTGTAATTGACATTTCTCAATTTCTTCTTTTAGGTTCCACAGAAGAAAGACAGGTTTAGAGTTACATGTGTATGAGAAAATGATGACCAAACTTTCATTTTTGGTAGCCCTTTATACACTACCAAAAGATTTGATATTTTTTAAAGAAGTCTCTTCTGCTCACCAAGCCTGCATTTATTTGATCCAAAGTACAGCAAAAACAGTAAAATTTTGAATTATTTTTACAATTTAAAATGGCGGTTTTCTATTTGAATATATTTTAAAATGAAATTTATTCTTGTGACCTCAAAGCTGAATTTTCAGCATCATTACTCCAGTCTTCAGTGTCACATGATCCTTCAGAAATCATTCTAAAATGCAGATTTTCTGTTAAAGAAACATTATAATAATAATAATAATAATAATAATATTTAATCCAAAGTACAGCAAAAACAATAAACAAAGAAATATTTGTACTATTTAAAAAATGTTTTCTATTTGAATTTTTAAATGTAATTTATTCCTGTGATTTCAAAATTGTATTTTTAGCATCAAGTCAGTCACATGATTCTTCAGAAATCATTCTAATATTCTAATTTGCTGCTCAAAAACATTTATTATGTTAAACAGCCAGGTCGAACTTTTTCAGGTTTCTTTGATGAGTAGAAAGTTCAGAAGAACAGCATTTATCTGAAATACAAATCTTTTGTAACATTATAAATGTCTTTATCATCACTTTTAATCAATTTAAAGCATCCTTGCTAAATAAAAGTATTCATTTCTATAAATTCAATAATGATCTTTCTATTCAAAGAATCCTGAAAAAAAAAAAAGTACTCAACTGTTTTAAATATTGATAATAATAGAAAATCCGCATATTAGAATGATTTCTGAAGGATCATGTGGCACTGAGAACTGAAGTAACGATGCTAAAAAAAATTCAGCTTTGATCACAGGAATAAATTAATTTTAAAATATATGCAAATAGAAAGCAGTTATTTTAAACAGTAAAAATATTTCACAAGATTACTGTTTTTGCTGTACTTTGGATCAAACAAATCCAGGCTTGGTGGGCAGAAGAAACTTCTTTAAAGTCCAAAAACTGGTAGTGCAAGTCGTATTTGCTTTATGCAAATGTATTCTTATTTATTTCATTCTGATTTTGAAGTGAAACGTGACCAACATTGTTTTTGAGAGATTCAGCCACATTATTATGTCTTTACTAGCCAATAACTGTTCCACAATCCATCAACATACTCGTAAAAGAAAAATAAACAATTGTGTTCTCAATATTTTTAGCGACTTTTTGAGCACAGACCATTAAAAAACCCCATCTCTGGATTAAAGTGCTCTTTAAATTGCAGTAAAAGTAAATCTTCCATTTGCATAGCAGCTGTGTTCCATTAAAAGCCTCCAATAATGAGTGTGGGTGTTTGGGATCAATGTCCCTGGATGCACAAAGTTTAAATTCATCTTGATTTAACTGCAGTCAGAGGTCAACAAGCAGCAGTTCCTCATTCTCTAATTTCCCAACCATCACAGCGTGATGTCACGAACAAGTGCCGAGAAAGATTAGTCAGAGAGCGCTGCGAAGGACGAAACGGAGCTGAACAAAAATCACTTATTTAGTAGAGCAGGATCATCACAACACACACCCTGAATGGATTCAAGTGTGTGATACGAGAAACTGGAGCTTGTTTCAGTGCGCTCGAATTTGACATCCAAAATCTGCATTCACGGATGCCTGATTATTTAGGTCAAAGGTGCAAAACCAAGTCAGCAAGCTGCTAAATGGCTCCTTTCGAACAGTTTGCATTAATAAATCAACCTAGAATTTTACCTGCCACGTATCTCCCTAAATTTTAAATCAGCAAAAATGCTCATTGTGCTAAACACCAAAGGAAAATGTGAAAAATCTAAAATGCATTCTGTTAAGCAAGAGCTCACATTGTTGCTCAGGAAGTAGGAACAAGAATTACACATGAAAGTGAAACAGCGTTTATTTAGCAAACTGTATTTTTTTTTTTTTTTTTTTTTTTTAATCCCTCACCTGTGGTTTACTTTGATTTTAATATTAACCAAAACATCAGGGTTCTCGGTTTCACCCTCTCTATTTTCACCTACGATGAATCAGACTCTCCCTCGGGGGCCGAACAGGAAATTTAACCTCGCTGAAGTTTTCAAATAAGACCACAGCCGAGGAGGACAGCTGAAATGACTTTAGACTAGACTGCGTTATGACAACAAGATCTATGATCTCACTGTACAAACAAGGTCGGACTGGAAATTAACAGTGACTCTCTACAAGGTTCAGGGCATGAACACACAGGCCTACAGTCACAAACATGCCCCCACACTCCCTTGGGACTCCTGTGAACAGCCCACATAACGTGCCTGCTTCACCATAGCAATGCTGTAACAGCTTAATAAGACTAAATCAAGAAGTGCGTCCCACATCACATACTTATGCATTTTTGCAATGAGTGCGAGTAAAAAAAAATAACACGTGTACTTCAAATATCTGGAGGGTGTGCTTAGTTAACCAAAAATGCTTTGTGTGCTCAACTGTTGCAGCTTTCTTTACCTCACAAAAAGGGAGGGATATCAGATTTTTGGTGCTAGATGACAAAATAGCTTTATATAATTCACACACTACAGGGTGGAGTACATTGTGTAACATTTTTACACTTTTAAAAAGGATTTTTTTTTCTTCACACCAATGCCATTGAAGAACCATTTTGGGCTCCCTAGTTTTTAAATGATTTTTTTTTTTTTAGTGTGAAGAACTTTCTTTTCACTTGTAGATTTTTCACTTGGAAAGATTCCAGGGATATTAAAGGCTCTTGATGGAACCACAGATGATAATAAAGAAGCTAGTAGTGTATATAGGACATCTAGGGACATGATAGTTGACACAAAAATGAAAATTCAGTCATTAATTACTCACCCTCATGTCGTTCCAAACCTGTAAGATCTTTGTTCATCTTCAGAACACAAATTAAGATATTTTTTAATGAAATTGTTGAATAAAGTTATTATTTTAGTTTTCTTTGAGCACAAAGTTTTCTCATAGCTTTGTAAAATTAAGGTTGAACCACTGATGTCACATGGACTATTTTAATGATGTCCTTTTATCTTTTTGGGCCTTGAATGTGTCAGTTGTGTTGCTGTCTATGCAGAGTCAGAAAGCTCTCGGATTTCATCAAAAACATCTTAATTTGTGTTCCGAAGATGAATGAAGGTCTTTTGGATTTGGAACAACATGAGGGTGAATAATTAATGACAAAATGTTCATTTTGGGGTGTACTATCCCTTTAAAAGTACGCCCACTACCAGTCAAGATTTGAATGTGTTTTTTTTTAAGTCTCTTCTGCTTACCATGCCTGCATTTATTTAATCCAAGGTACTCTTTGAAATATAATTTTGAACAAGGTAATTTTTCTATTTAAAATAACTTTTCTATTTGAATATATAATTCATTCCTGTGATTACAAAGCTGAACTTTTAGCATCATTCTTCAGTCTTCAGTGTCACATGATCCTTCAGAAATCATTCTAATATTCTGATTTGCTGCTCAAAAAACATTTATTATTATTATTATGCTGAAAACAGCTGAGTAGAATTTTTTCAGGTTTCTTTGATGAATAAAAAGTTCAGAAGAACAGCATTTATCTGAAATAGAAATCTTTTGCAACATCATAAATATCTTTATCATCACTTTTGATCAATTTAAAGCATCCTTGCTACATAAAAGTATAAATTTCTATCAATAAATACTGACTAAAAGGCTTTTGAGCGGTATAGAGTAATAATGTTACAAAAGCTTTTATTTCAAATAAACGCTGATCTTTGGATCTTTCTATTCAAAGAATGCTGAAAAAATGTACTCAACTGTTTTAAATATTGATGATAACAGCAAATCAGAATATTAGAATGATTTCTGAAGGATCATGTGACTCTGAAGAGTTGAGTAATGATGCTAAAAATGTAGCTTTTTTTAAATACTAAAAATATTTTACAATGTTACTGCTTTTGCTAGATTTTGGATCAAACACATGCAGGCTTGGTGAGCAGAAGTGCAACAGATTATCATGAAATTAAATATGTTGGGTGGGACACGGCTATTAATTGGATTTTGAGGTGTGGGCGCAAAAGTTGAAGCAGATAATGAGCCTGCTGGACAGGGTTTAAGGAGACTTAATGTTAAAAAACAAATCGCATATAAATACTTGGCTTACAGTTTAATGTGACGCTGTTCAACATCCGCCCTGGCCAGCTCCTCCTCCTCGACATCACTCTCTCCTCCCGAACTGCTCTCTGTGGCGTCCGAGTCGAACTGAGCCTCCGTCGCTCGCAAATGCGTGGATCCACTGAGATGCAGTTGCTCCAGCTCTGTCGCCACCCTACCGCCCTTCAAAAACCGACTCAGATGATGTGCATGGGTGTCCACGGAAGCGCGGGACCCTCTCCATGCCCCTGGATCCGCCCTGCGGCTAGATGTCGGGGTCAAAGAGCGGTCCAGAAAGCCAGAGAGCTGCTGTTTGAAATGCCGTTCCACCTGTTTGGCCTGCACCACCTGCAGCCGCTTGCGCAGACGCAGCAGGCGGCCTTCGATGTCTGTTTGCCTGTGTTGGCTCTGCTGAGCCCGATCTCGGAGCAGAGTCTCCAGGTTGGGAGCCGAAAGGGACGAGTCATCAGGGACTGGGGAAGAGCTAAGGGACGAGGGACAGTCAACGATGGTGTTACTGTTTGTTTCAACCACCATTGCATCAACAGGACTCTCCGGTTCTGTTTTAACCTCTGCGCTTTCAGACAAAGCTGTGAGCTCCCTATGTGATGACACACCGTTCTGTCCACCGGTCGTAAAGGTACCGAAAGACTTGGAGGACACAGATAACAACGCTTCCCCATTGGTGGAAGGCTGGTTGCTGTCTCCGTTCACGGTGGCCACGCTGCCTTTCTCAGCCACGGCGGCACTAGGTACGGCCACTTTCTTAGAGAGTCCGTTCACAGGCACCATGGTGCTCCCAGCGTTGACAAGGCTCTTCAATTGACCTCCGGTCAGCTCGAGTGCGTGGCGCTTGCGCAGCAGGAAGTCGCTGCCCGCGGCAGCGCTCGGGAATATGGAGCCGCTCAGCAGTCCGTGGTTTTTCAGCACCGACTGCTTGATGAGGACACCTTGCAGCTTCAGCGACTCCTTGACTTTGGCGGACGATGGTTTGACATCAGAGCACAAGTAAGGTGCCAGCTTGCCCAGAGACGGGGCTTTGGACAGGGGGTCCTGCTCCTGACCCTTGACGCTGTGGTAATGGGCGAAGCTCTGTCCGTCGTCGGCGTTGACGTGACACTTGCCGTTGGTGTGGCTGCCGGCAGAGTCCGAGTCGGAGATGAGGATGTTGCTGGCGTTGCTGTTGTTCTCGGTGCTGCCGGGGGACAGGGTGGATGAGGGAGAAGCGAGTTTGAAGCGGATGTGGCGGGCTTCGGCTGGGGCGTCGGTCAAAGCGGGCGCCATCGCAGCCATGCAGGGCCGAGGAATGGGCACGGCAGCCTGCACCTCCAAACCTTCACTCCAGCCCACCTACACAGCCTGGCTACAGAAGAAAAAAAGAAAATTAATAGATTGCAAATATACAGAAGATAATAAAAATGAAGATAATTTACATAAGTTTTAAATCTGAGAAAAAAAGCCATTTAAACACTTTTACCAGAAAACACTAAAATACACAGTTTGCAACCCATTGCACTTGTGCAATCATCAGATGTATGATTAAAACAGGATATTCAATGGGAGGAGCACGATTTTATCCATTTATATGGGCCATTCTACAGAATTGGTGCAAACTGCTGTCCCACAACCAAAAAACACATTTAAAAAGCTTTTAAGTATTCAAATCTTAGCTGTTTATTAAAGAGCTACTTCACCCCAAAATGAAAAGTCATTAATCACCAATGTCGTTCCAAACCCGTAAAAGCTTTGTTCGTTATTTTGAATGAAAACCAGGAGCTTTGTGGCCGTCCCATTGACTGCCAAGTCAAAAACACTGTCAAGGCTCAGGAAAGTATGTAAGACGTCATCAAAACAGTCCATCTGCCATCAGTGGTTCAACCATTTTAAAGTTTATTTACATTTTGATTCGAACAAAAACAGCGTACCCACATGACGCAGCTGACAGAGAACAGCGTACGCCAAAATGGCGCTACGGTGGCACGGAGGAGACTAAATGTTGAATAAAGTTGTTACTTTTTTTTTCTTTGCATACAAAGTATTCTCGCAGCTTCGTAAAATTATGGTTGAACCACTGATGGCAGATGGAGTGTTTTGACGACGTCTTTTATACTTCTCTGGGCCTTGACAGTGTTTTTTACTTGGCAGTAATGGGACAGCCACAAAGCTCCTGTTTTTTTTTAATCCAAAATATCTTAAATTGTGTTCCGAAGACGAACAAAGCTTTTACGGGTTTGGAACGACATGGGGGTAATTGATTAATGACAAAATGTTCATTTTGGAGTGGAGTAATCCTTTAAGATCCTTCTGTTATCTATTGAAACCCACAATAATTTTTTAAATATTAGGAAGGAGCCCATCCCTAACCCCTAAATTTCACTAAAATTCATTGAACTTATGAAAATTATATTGAAATATCTTTTGTATTTTTTTCCATTGTTGATTTTAGAAGTATCCTTTTGATTATTTTATCAAAATATATATAGTTTTTTCTTTGTAAGTTATAAAACTTCATTTTAAAAAATGTGTCCCGCATTTTTCATGTCACTACCGAAACGGTTTATATTTTCAGTCTGTTGGCTGAGACTGATTTTAACTAAACCCATACATTTATGATCATGTGTGGGAGAGGACAAATTTCCCAAAACTTCTGATAAATACAATATGAGAATAAACTGCAATTACTAGAAATGTGTACCTTGGATATTATACAATTTCTGTGCATACATATTTTTTGGAAAAAGACATTTTATTTCAAGCTGTTTCCAACGCCGTTCTGTAGAATGGCCCACAAAGCCCAGAGTTTCAGCAAACCTCCTTTTGTGCCTCAAAATTTGGGAAATAAGCAAACATGAAACATAAATTCAATCCAGAAAGGCCTTCAATAAGATTTTTTGTTCCCTAGCCTATTCATTAAACTTTAATAATAGTCTGGTGAGACAAGCTATTTAGTCCACTTACTGTCTAATAATGAAATAACCATTGCACTTGTGTAATCTGCCTATTTATGACTGTAACAGGATATTCAGCGGGTGGGGCTTTTTATTCATTTTTCCACATGGATTGTCTAAGGAGCTTTCTTATCTTTAAGGTTTTCTTACAACGGCCCATTTCAAGGCATTCATGAGTAAAATACCTGAAACACAACTACAATCTCTGTCTGATAATCCTTCTTCAAAATTTAAGACAGAAGGCCTCCAATAGGATTAGTTTTTGGGATAGGGAATATTGTCTTGGGAGGGAAACTCCCTGGAATAAAATGCGCTGTTGAATCATTTACAGTATAACCAAGAACGTACATTACACCATATTGACTTTTATTTTAGTCACAATACACTGAATAAACAAAAATAAACACACCAGAAAATAACTAGTGATCGAGTGAGTTGACACAAACCGGAATCTGCATTATCAGTATTTCCTGAACACGAAGGCTCTTCGAATGCTCAAAGCAAAAAAGGGAGTGAGAACTCATTGACCTCAAGTGAGCGGGGACCATTTCCATAGTCGTTAGTAGGGAAAGACCTACTCTATTCAAGCTTACGTAACAGCAAGCCTCCTCATTGTCCCCTCCTCCTCAGCAGACCATCTGTGTCAACGGAATTAGGGATATGCCTTTAGGCCTCAACAGATAAGAGACTATCTTTTCATAAGTACATGTAGATGGTTCGACTCGTGAGTTACCAAGATACAAATACCATACCTCAGCTCCGAGGAAAACAGCTGTAGAGTGTTTTACTACTAACTAAACATCTCAGTGTGGCTTCATAACTATTTTAACAGCCATAGCGACATCAAAGGAAGTATACTGATACATTGACGGAGCGTGAAGGATGATATTTCATTTTACTGATGATATATTACTTGCCAGGAGTCTTGCATGAAAAGTACACTCAATAAGGTTTAAATTGAGCTAGCTTTTGTCGCAATAGAGTGTTTTCACAATGGAACTGATTGTAAACTATGCCATTGAACCAAACGAAACTCTCATATTTAGCTGATTGTCACTGCTGAAAATGATCAATTGTCATCATGTTTTGGGCTGTACTAATCGGTTGGACCAGGAAAAACATTTGGAGTACTACAGACTGCCAAAGGTTAAAACAAATCAAGGAACAAACGGTGTTTGTGTTTGGCCAAACTGTACCAGGATTTCCAGGTCAAGAATCCTGACAACATTTGTGTCTGTTCTTACCATTCCCAGTCAGGCGAGTGAAATATTAGGCTAATAATTAATACTGCTCGTATGTATCTTTACCCCCTATTGATTTTAGTTTGTCAAAATATTGCACCCTTTCCTGCTTACAAAGTCCTTCTCTATATGTTTTAGCAGCTTCCACACATTTTTTCTAGTGGTTTAGACTGCATAAATTTGCAGAACAACGTATTCAGTAGTACATTAACCATGCAATCCGAGTATCACCAATATGGCCATGCATTCGGGTAACTGACCAAACCTTAAGTGCAAACCCTCTACCAATGGTGACAAATTATAATAGAGGGTTTGCACTTATGCCACGGTTTGGTCAGTTACCCAAATCCCCGGCCATATTGGAGATAATTGGATGTAAACAACAGCAAGGGTTGCACGGTTAATGTACTACTGTTTAATGTACATGTTTATGCTATATATGGAAGCTGCTAAATCATATAGAGAAGGACTTTGTAAGCAGGAAAGGGTGAAATATTTTGACAAACTAAAGTTAATAGGTGGTACAGATACGTATGAGCAGTATGAATTAAAATATTAGCCTAATATGTCACCTAAATGACCAGAAATGATAAGAACAAACACGAATGTTGTCAAGATCCTTGCCCTGGAAATCCTAGTTCAGTTTGGCCAAACACAAATGCATTTTTGCACTCTTCCCCTTGACTTTTGGCCGTCTATAGTACTCCGGTCCAACCGATTAGTACAGGCCAAAACATGACAGTAATTGACATAATTGAAATAATCAGCAAAATATGCAAGTTCTGTTCGGTTCAATGGCATTGTTTACGTTTTGTGAAAACACTATTGTTTACTAACTGCTGCAACTTCACACAAAGGCGTTTTGTTTTTGTCCCTGCTGTTAATATATTATTAATAAATGTATTATTAGTAGTAACTCGGTCAACTGCATTACGAAATGACCTGGTCATGTGATCACAACACTTTTTTAGAACACTGACGTTTTAATTTCAAAAAGTAGTGTTCGATTTTTTTAATTAGCAATTAAGTAATATAATCTTTAATCTAAAAGATTAAAACAAACCACCGTGTCTGTTATCAGACAGTTAAAGATTTAGAAAAGCCTAACTAGGTTAATATGTTAAAGGTAAGGGTTAAGGTTTAACAAAAAACGGTCGAAGGTTAGCGTAAAGAACGTTTTGCGTAAATAAAAATCAAACAATCGCGCGTTTTCTCCGCATGACTGCGATAACAAGCTAAGTCCTCCAGTACACACAATACAGGAAATACCGGTATAAATA
The DNA here is from genome assembly GCF_049309525.1 of Garra rufa. Classification (NCBI taxonomy): domain Eukaryota; kingdom Metazoa; phylum Chordata; class Actinopteri; order Cypriniformes; family Cyprinidae; genus Garra; species Garra rufa. Next base: position 6,493,174 of record NC_133382.1, on the reverse strand, counting down.
CGCACTTTAGATCTACAGCAGCTAATGTGCATTGGGTTAATGTTAAATTCGTTCACACAGATGCCTAACGTTAGCTGCTTACAACCATAACGCACAAGTGCAATTTTCCGCTTTAACAAACATATGCTGAACAGACCACATGAACATTCACACCACTTCCGTGCATAAACGAAGGAGCTTTTCAGCTCAGACTCGAAGGCTAGACGTAGAAGCTCATAAAATCCACTGTATGTCGTTTTTAATGCATTGCTAAATGCCTCTCAAGTCTCATGCAGTAAATAGAAGCATTACAAATCTCGTAGCATGCTCTCAAACGGCCTTGCTTGCGTTATGCAAGTCATTTTAACCACCAATTTAAACTAGAACCGGCTTTAAACGGAGTTAGTAACGTAACTAAGTAAGGTTGCGAGTTGTATTATCAAAAACGAGGAAGATAGGCTATATAACGTAGTTAAATAGAGGGGGGTCATAAATAAGCAAGCGAGTTTATTGCATGGGAAAGTAAACCGACCACAAGCCTTCAAACCAGCATAAATAAAATAAACATGGAATGATTTCAAATAGATCAGTTTACGGTAAAATGAGTTAAACTGGGAGTTCAAACAGGTTTGCAGGATTAGGTTTATGTAACATAAGTGCTGCTGCTAGAGATCGTCCACTAACAAAGAAAAAGGAGGAACCTACCACGTGACGGGCGCGCGATCCGAGGGAATTTCGGCAACTATTCCACCGACCTTTGGCTTCAATAGCACAATAATGTCACGAAAGCACGAAATAAGCCGTTTGGTCAAGCAGCCCCGCCGCCTTTGCCATATCCGTGTCCGCTTGGTGAAAAGCAGCCCGGTTTCAGGAACCCTTTTCGTTATCGGCTCCGGAATCACGAAATGGGCGATACTAGACAACACCTTGCTGCTGCTGTCCCCTTCAGTGGATTATGGATAGCAAATGTATATTTTTTTTCTGTATATTATGAGTCGATGTTTTGCTCGGGTACGAGTTCTTTTCATATACGCCTTTATTTACAGATTGGAGGTGGCGTAGACCACCGGTTTCGAGATCATTTTCTCATCGTTGCAGGGAGAAACGCACGAAAGATGGCGCCTCGTTCGTCTCCCTTGGATTTGAGCCTGACAAATACAGATGCAGAGCGTGTAGCGAGAAGCCTGTAGGCAGGAGACATTCTCACGCCCGCCGCTAGAGCGAACGCAGAGCAGCCGTTCACCGACCGGACACTAGAGGGAGACTGTCAATGCACTCAAATGTAACAAAAACGTGGTAGACGTATTTTTTTGACAAGCTCAGTCGTACCAGGTCGTACTGAAAGAAAATTATTCGAACAAATAAAATATTTAAATATTGTTTTATTTATTCTTAATTGTTCTTATAAATAATTAAATATGCATAATATTGGAGTTTAATGTCACATTTTCTAAAAATAACTCACAACAGACTTCATGTAGGCGTACTTCCTGTTCTCGACAGAGCTGCATGTTGTCAGTGAGTCTCTCTCTCTCTCTCTCTCTCTCTCTCTCTCTCTCTCTCTCTCTCTCTCTCTTGTTTATGTTTTACTGTTTTCTCTTTCTTTCTAGGTACTGGAACTGGTTTGCTATAGTTTATTACTAGTTTTAAAACCCATTCATGTCAATTTACTTTACAAAATGTGATTTTTCTGAAAAATAAATAAAATAAAATAAAAATAAAATTACAAGGCAGACCTTCTGTAATAACAATAATAATAATACAGAAATAAAGATGAAAATAAAGTTATATCAAATATTAAATTGTTTACAGATAACACATTTTGCAGCTTTTTATTTTTCAAATTTAAAATTGTTATTATTTTTTTAATAAGTATTTTTAAAACTGTCTTTAAAATGTATATATAAAGGCAAATAATTATATCTGAGATGTTAAATTTCTATATTTCATTTTGCAGTTTGTTCTTGTTCCTAGTGGCCCTTGTAAAGCTGCGCCATCTAGTGTTTGTTTGGGGTCTTTCCTACCATGTCCACATTATATGTTTTAATACTGTATATTTGAAGTCAAAAATGTAAAAAATTATATTTATTAAACATAACAGTAAACAAATATATAATAATTTCTGCTTCAGGTTGAGAATGTCCCTGGGGACTATGCATTTCTAACATAAAATTGACAATTGAAAAGGACAGATAACAAAAAAAATATTATATAATACTATTTTTTTTTAGTAATAAACACTAGAAATATTAAATATGGAAAACATTTTGTAATATTTTTACCAAATCATACCAGGAAACAACATGAAAATACACTACCAGTCAAAAGTTTTTGAACAGTAAGATTTTTAATGTTTTTAAAGAAAGTCTTTTCTGCTCACCAAGCCTGCATTTATACTATTTAAAATAAGTGTTTTCTATCTGAATATATGTTAAAATTTAATTTATGATTTCAAGTTATTATTCTGATTTGCTACTCAAGAAACATGTATTATTATTATTATTATTATTATTATTATTATTATCATCGTCATCATTATCAATATTTTAAACAGTTGAGTAAATTTTATCAGGATTCTTTGATGAATAAAAACATCCAAAGATCAGCTTTTATCTGAAATAAAAAAGCTTTTGTAACATTATACACTATACCATTCAAAAGCTTGGAGTAAATTATTTTCTTATTTTTTTTTATTTTAATTAAATTATAGAAATGATCGCTTTTATTTAGCAAGGATGCTTTAAATTGATAAAGTGATTAAAGTGATGATAAAGGCATTTATAATGTTTTATCATATAAAAGATTTCTATTTCAGATAAATACTGTTCTTCTGGACTTTCTATTCATCAAAGAAACCTGAAAAAATTCTACTCAGCTGTTTTCAACATAATAATGATAATAAATGTTTTTTGAGCAGCAAATCAGAATATTTAAATGATTCCTCCTGAAAGATCATGTATCTGGAGTAATGATGCTAAAAATTCAGCTTTGAAATCACAGGAATAAATTACATTTCAAAATATATTCAAATAGAAATTAGTTATTTTAAATAGTAACTATATTTCAAAATGTATGTTTTTGCTGTACTTTGGATCAAATAAATGCAGGCTTGGTGAACAGAAGACACTTCTTTAAAAAAAAAACATTAAAAATCTTACTGTTTAACAACTTTTGACTGGTAATGTATATGCAGTATTTACCTTTTTTATTATTATTTAAACTCATCACAGACTACTTTCACATAGTATATTGAAAATGCTCTGAGTGTTCAGGATAATTTCGTTCCGAGTCACCTTTACTTTCATTCCTGCCCTCTCTGACACTTTTGCAACCTGTTCCTCCTCCCTCTCTTCCTCCTCCTTCCTGCACAGACTGGGAAGTAATCCTATATATGTTCGTTCACCCTGTACTTCCTTAAAGACTCTTCTCAGCTCACCGACATTGTGTCACACAAAGAAAAATGCCAAAAGAAGTTCCTGCTCAGTGCAAGGTTCCCAAAGAGGAGCTGGACAAATGGTGAGTCATATTTTAACAAGGAAATAGTGCATTAATGCAACACTGAGCTTTAAATACTTCAAACATCCGGTGTTTCTTTTTTTTATTTAACTGTTGCATGTTTTATACCTCAGCATGAATTTGTTTTAATTATAACATCTGTATGTATGTTATCTGTAGTGGTTTGTGAATGAAACTATGTGAAAGACTAGTTAAAATGTGTGTTGGATACAGGACTGAGCACATGGTTTGGGAAGTGATGATGCATGTGGAAAATTACCCATGTTAGCCATCATGTTGCTAAGTTTAAGCATGTCTCTGGAACACACACTCCCCTTGGTGCTTGCATTTGATGTCAACAGAGCTTTGGAGAAACCTATTACAACAGTTTCGTCATTTTCCAGCATCGTAGGCTTTCATGCACAAATGATGAACCTCCATCTATCATTGATAACAAAGCAAAGTGCTCTCTTTCTAGGTCAAAAGGTCAGAGGTCAATGCACTCACATAATGACACAATATTGTTAACTTTACGGTTGGTTGCACAAGTTGTACCATTTACAAGAGAAGTGCTATCTACTTGCTATCTATCTCTTAACTGATTTAGTCAAGAGGTTATCATTTGTGGTGCATCACTTTTGGCTTAGTTGCTTGCACATAAAATGTACCAAGTATTGCGTTATGTATTAAATTAATTAAATAATCATTCAGAGATCAACAAAATGAACAATGCATGAATGCATACAAGTCAAAATATAATTATAAAACATGCCTCATATTTGTATGCACCATTCAAAGCTATATGCCAAATGCCAAATATAGCATGCACTTTAGTAATGTAAAGCTGTGATGTAAATATAGCCCGGTTTAAAATAGGCTCACACATGGAATGGTTGAGGGAGTGGAGGTGTGCTCACAGCTCACATTACTTCGCCTGTATAGCAATGACTGTGTTATTTATGAGGGTAATATTTGGCATCACGTGCAAATCTGGTCTAGACTTTAAAGTCACCTAGTGTGTGAGAATTATATATTGTCTTTTTTTATAAGATCTTAGCTCAGTGAGAGACTTCAAACTAGTGAACTAAGCTAGCAATAGTTCTTCCAAAATTGAAAATATGTTGACATTTACTCACCCTTAGACCGTCCAAGATGTAGATGAGTTTGTTTCTTTATCAGACTTGGAGAGATTTAGCATTCCATCACTTGCAGTGAATGGGTGCCATTAGAAAGAGAGTCCACATTGCTGGAGATAGATAATAAAAACATCCACAAGTAATCCACATGAATTTAGGCTAAAATACAAGCCCTCAAAAATGATGGAAATAAGTGAAAAAATGGTCTCATCTGAATCAGGGGAGAAGTATGCTCAGATAAAGTATTGTTTATAACAGTCCAAAAAACAAATATGGGTTGATTTTGATGTGAGAGAATAACAGTGGATGGGCTTTTTCCACCGAAGGAAGGATTATTATGAATTAGAGACCATATTTTGGCCAGAAGCAACAGTTTTGTAGTTGAAACACCTTTATGATAGATTTGTTTCTCAGAAACAAGCAGCTTTTCACTTCAAAAGATGTTAATTGGTGGATTGGAGTCATGTGGATTACTTGTGGATTATTGTGATGTTTTTATCAGCTGTTTGGACTCTCATTCTGACGGCACCCATTCGCTCCAGAGAATCCATTGGTGAGTAAATGATGTAATGCTAAATGTCTCCAAATCTGATTTGATGAAGTAACAAACTACATCTTGGTTCATTTTGGGGTGAAATATTTCATCAGTGAGGTCCTAAAAGTATAATGTTTTTACAACAATTAAAAAATACAGTTTACAACAGTTTTAGTTCACTTTCTAAACTAAAGTAGAATCTGCAAAATGATAAATATTTTACCAAAATAAGAGGGATCATACAAAATGCATGTTATTTTTAATTTAGTACTGGCCTGAATAAGATATTTCACAAAAAAGACGTTTACATATAGTCCACAAGAGAAAATAATAGTTCAATTTATAAAAATGACCCTGTTCAAAAGTTCACATAACTTGATTCTTAAATACTGTGTTGTTACCTGAATGATTTTTTTAAGTAATAGTTGTTCATGGGTCATTTGTTTGTCCTGAACAGTTAAACTGCCTGCTGTGCTTCAGGAAAAATCCTTTAGGTTCCACAAATTCTTTGGTTTTTAAGCATTTTTGTATATTTGAACCCTTTCCAACCATGACTTCAGATTTTGAGATCCATCTTTTTACAAAACCCTAACTGGTGCACTTATATGCAACTATTACAGAAGCTTCAAACGATCACTGATGCTCCAGAAGGAAAAACGTAGCATTAAGAGCCAGGGGGTGAAAACTTTTGAACAGAATGAAGATGTGTACATTTTGCCTAAATATATATATGTATATATATTTTTTTTTTTTTAATTTATTACTGGCCTATAGAAGCTACAGAAGCTACATACATATTTCCCAGAAGACGAAATAAGTTCAATTTACCCTGATCTTCAAATTCAAAAAGTTTTCACCCCCTCGGCTTTTAATGCATTGCTTCCTTCTAAAGCATCAGTTAATATTTGAACCTTCTGTAATAGTTGCATATGACTCCCTCAGTTGTCCTCAGTGTGAATAGATGGATC
>NC_133382.1:6294757-6486561 GCF_049309525.1 Garra rufa | reverse complement strand
CAAGCCTCCAAGCACAGGAAATGAAATCAAGAAGGTCGCAGTGATTCGCTCGACCCCTAAATCTCCGAAGAACCGTTCACCCACATCACTGTCGGCCGCTGCCCCCCTCCCTGATCTGAAGAACGTACGAGCCAAAATCGGCTCCACTGACAACTTAAAGCACCAGCCTGGAGGCGGCCGGGTATTTCATCTTGAGCTCACTTTAATGCTCTGTTTGCAGTTAGTAGGGATGATGCTAAATTCTCACAATACAATTATATCGCCAAATGAACTTGAAATTCACAATACAATATTTATTGCGATACTTAAAAAAAAAAAGACAAATAAAGACTTGGGAAAAATTAAAATGTACATTTTAAAGTAAATTATTCTATTTCATTCACTTTGAGAATTCAAAATTAAGAGCTCCAACCCATGTTCTTAACTACGAAAACTTAAGTCAGAAAAAAGTGAATTGACTGAACTTCTAAGGGGACTCAACTCTCTTTTTATTTGTGATATACTGTCTCAGTCTAAATTACATTCACACTAGTGTTTTAGGAAGCCAAACAAATTAGAATATAAAAATAATACTAACAACAATTTTATATTATTGTTATTCCTATGGCAGTAATAACCATATATGTGACCCTGGACCACAAAACCAGTCTTAAGTCGCTGGGGTATATTTGTAGCAATAGCCAAAAATACATTGCATGGGTCAAAATTTTTGATTTTTCTTTTATGCCAAAAATCATTAGGAAATTAAGTAAAGATCATGTTCCATGAAGATTTTTTGTAAAATTCCTACTGTAAATATATCAAAATGTAATTTTTGATTTGTAAAATGCATTGTTAAGAACCTAATTTGGACAACTTTAAAGGTGATTTTCTCAGTATTTTGATATTTTTGCACCCTCAGATTCCTGATTTTCAAATAGATGTATCTCGGTCAAATATTGTCCTATCCTAACAAACTATGCATCAATAGAAAGCTTATTTATTGAGCTTTCATATGATGTATAAATCTCAGTTTTGTAAAATTTTACCTTATGACTGGTTTTGTGGTCCAGGGTCACATATTGTAAAAAAAAAAAAAAAAAAACTAATGAAAATAGTTATTTCATAGGTATATTATTTTTGGACTCGTTGTAACATTACCCATTTAAACTACTAGCTGTCTGCAATTTATACTGTACTTTTTAGCTTTTATTTTGACGGAAAACTCAGGCTTCAGTGAAAACAGGTTTACAAAAACACATCTAACTGCAAATCTAGTGACATGCTGTAATCATCTGCCACAAAAATAAAGCATAACTGGTGGTCGTTGCATTCCCAAACACGCCATAAACTAAATACAGCCAATAAATGAGTGCACTGCATTGACTGCATTACAGTGCAACTGAGCTGTTCTGAGGCACGGAAAACACTGGATCACGAGCTGATCATCTGAAAGAAGCCAAAAACAGACTTGATAAAGGGATTAAGCCATACTGTGCTTTCGTTTTTGTTTCATCTGACAGATAATGTGCCAAAGCATAATGGCCCAAAACACAACTTTAAAGACCTTTTAAGTTAGAAGTTTTATATATTTTAAAAAACTACACTTTTTGCCCGGAAGACCTATAGTTTCATATCGTCATGTGACCACGATAATATTAAAGGTTGTATCAGCGATTTCTAGCCTAAAACATAAAGTGTCAATTTCAGCTGACCTTTCTTCACGATCCGCTCGCTGCCTGCCCCATAAATTGTCTGTGAAAAAAACGCGTCTCTCTGGTCAGCCTAGGGTCCGAGATATGCCAAAAAAACAACCTTTCCACAGATAAACAAACAGTGTTCCAACCAATCAGCGTCAGGGGTTTGGTGTTGTGGACTTTCCTACTGGTGCTGGGATGTGAGGGAGGCGGAGTGAAAGTCCACAACACCAAACCCCTGACGCTGATTGGTTGGAACACTGTTTGTTTATCTGTGGAAAGGTTGGTAGTGCCGATTGTTTTTTTGGCATATCTCGGACCCTAGGCTGACCAGAGAGACACGTTTTTTTCACAGACAATTTATGGGGCAGGCAGCGAGCGGATCGTGAAGAAAGGTCAGCTGAATTTGACACTTTATGTTTCAGGCTAGAAATCGCTGATACAACCTTTAAGACAGTTTTGCTATAGCGATACCACAATATTGATAATACCGTTACATCCCTAGCAGTTAGGGTTTTGCAGTTCAAAGTATATAATATTGTTTTTTTTTTAAAAGCCCTAAACAAACAGGTAGCTTCTTAAGATTTAAGGCGAGACACTGCAGGTGAATGGGGTAAAAAAAAATAACTAATAGTTATCACCTTACTTATCTAGTTGATTGATTACATTGATTATTGTAAAAAAAAAAAAGTGTATTACAAGTTTTCTAAAATGTTAGGTCTAAATATGAAAATGAGGCATTATTTAATGAAATATGTGTTAATTTGCAAGTCAGTTTTAAAATTCTTGTTTAATTTTTTTTTACATATTAGAGTCAAATGTTTTTTTACAGAGTGAATTTTGGGTATCTCATTTTGTCACTCCATAATTCTCAATAAACTTAGAACAGACAGAAAACAATATATTTTTTACACTTTTTTGGGGAATAAAATGTTGTATAAAATCAAGCTAATTACATATGAACAAATCCCTCAGTAAAAACCTTCAGGATATAGACTGGAATAAAACTGCAAAGTTTGGTGTGTGTAAGTGCTATTGAAGTGGAGATTTATGGCTCCATGTAGGAGAAAAAAAATATTGAAAAAAATAGATAAAGTGTGCTATAGTATAAAAGAAACACTTAACAGTGTTTTTTGGATGTTTTCTTTTCACTAGTGTGAAAAAACACTTTATGGAAAACCAAAAAGGCCAAAATCTTAAACTTGACAGGTGTATGAAAAAAATGTTTTGCCTGCAGTGTCTCCCCTTAAGTATAATCAGATTGGCTGTACAAGTAATTTAATCTAAAATTAGTTCACTCTCCCAATGTTTTCCTTTCACAGGTACAAATTCTTGATCAGAAGGTGGATTTCAGTAGTGTTCAGTCTAAGTGTGGCTCCAAAGCCAATCTCAAGCATGTACCAGGAGGTGGAAATGTGAGTAACTCTGGAATGAATCCAACACATACAATATGTTCCTTTATTACCACCAAACTATATTTGTCATTGGCTGTCTCAGCATTATCAGTAAACTGTCACTGTTTGTCAAATATTAGCTGCACGGTGAGAATTGACTAATATACTCTCTCTAGGTATTGTAATGGTTACACTTCCCCAAGAATGGTAACTATCTGTTTTGGGAAAGCACTTATGAATATGTCTTTATGCTTCATGAGCATCAGGGAACGTTTACCATTTTGCCATTTTTTCTTCATGAAAACTTCAGAACGTTTGCTTTAAACAGGTGCAAGTTTTTGATCAGATGTTGGACTTTAGTAATGTCCCTTCTAGGTGTGGCTCCAAAGACAATATCAAACATACACCCGGAGGTGGCAATGTAAGTTACGTCGGGGTAAAAAAAATCATCCAGACCCGGTTCACTCCTAAATTTACCATTACTCTTTCATTCCTTACTACTGATAGATGGAAGTCAAGACTAATCAAACTCCCAGCATCCCTTACTGACTTGAGATGTTCCTCAGATGTTCCTCATGAAGTTCAAATACTGTGTAACATCAGATGTTAAGTAAACAGTACTTTTGAGGTTCTGTCAGTAGGTTTCTGTTTTGGTTTCACCCCAAAAGGTAATTCTTCTTTTCCTTGACCTCTGCACTTTTTCAGGTCAAAATTCTTGATCAGAAGGTGGACTTCAGTTCTGTCCAGTCAAAGTGTGGCTCCAAAGACAATATGAAACATGTGCCGGGAGGTGGCAATGTGAGTAACTATAGGATGAACTCAACACCCTCTGTCTTGGTTCTTCCTGGAGTTATGACCATTTGTGGAAACCTTGTAAAAAAGTTAAAGCTCTTAGTGTCACTAACTTCTTGTATTGATAATGAACTGTAAAAGAGGGTTTTTACAATTGTTGAGTCAGTTGTTCTACACTGAAAGTCAAGAGTGAGTGGGAGACATTCACATACTAATGACTCTTTCTCAGTGGCAGTTAATTGGAAAGATAACTCCTGCTCTTCCCAACTTGATTTTCCAGGTAAAAATACTGAATCAGAAGGTGGACTTTAGTAATGTCCAGTCAAAATGTGGCTCCAAAGACAATATCAAATACGTTCCAGGAGGTGGCAATGTGAGTAACTATAGGTTGAACTCAACACCTACAGTCTTGGTTCTTCCTGAAGTTATGACCATTTGTGGAAACCTTGGGATTAGCAATTTGGACACCCGTTCCATCTACCCTCTCTAGGTTACTTTCATGGTCTAAAAAGTCTTTCCTAATGATGACTTTCATCTGGTGGCTCTCTGGGTTCCTCTCTGGTCCTGAGTTAAAAAAAAATACAGATAACTCCTTCTCTTCTCCAAACTATTCACTCTTACAGGTTCAAATTCTTGATCAGAAGTTGGACTTAACTAGCGTGCAGGCTAGATGTGGTTCCAAAGATAATATCAAACATGTACCCGGAGGTGGAAAAGTGAGTAAACAGGGACCCGTTTGTTGATGTTAAACCAGAAATCATACTAAAGAGACTTCAATGGTAGGGATGCACTGATACTAATAAGCCAGTTATGGCCAATAACCAATAAATCACATTTGTCTTAATGAAGCAAAAATATAAAATCAGTGCCATTTTGGCATCGTAACATCATAATGCAATATATACAAAATGGAAAATTAAAGATGTTTAAAGATTAAATGTATTAGTATTTTAAAAACTAACTATCTAAATGTTATAATCTATTGCTCACTTAATCTAAATGTAAAAAGACAACTTAAATTTCACAATCAAATGGGTATAGTGTCAATATACTGTGTATTTCTGTTATATATTAATGCCAGGTAAATACTGATTCTGGTTTCTGGTTTCTTAGCTAGGATTATATGATCACTCACCCTCTACATTTGATAAAGTTTGTGTTTTTGTGGTGGTTTAGTAAACTTTTTAGCCTTAATTTGCATTTTTGTTAGCTTTTCATATTTTCTTTCACCCTATGATTTCCGCAATATGGAAAATTATTAATAATTATTAATAATAATAATAATAAATATACATGCTAATACTTAAAAACTACTACTAATTTTTTGCATTGATGTTATTAGCATTGCTGTTTTTGTTTTTTGCTGTTTTTGTGTTTTGTGTTCACCATGTTGTATGTTTTGCACTCCTAATAAAAAAAAAACAAAACAAAATGGTTTCATTAGGTTTCATATTAGTTGCTTGTAATTATACATTACTTACTGTTATTACTATACCAAATATGTAAACCTGTAATGTAACAAGGACACATCAAATAAAGCATTAACATGATTATTGTAAAAATAAATAAAATATGTGGAAAAAGTGGACGGAATCACGGAATCCAGGCATAAAAATGGAATTTACTGTATAACAAGGAATGTCATGGAATTTGCTATTTGAGTTTTGAATTACCAGAAAAATTATTTACCAGAATTTATTTACCAGATGTAATGTAAAATGTAAATAAACAACACAGTATTTCTGAAAAAGAAAGAAATAAAATAATTATTTTTTTTATTAAATCAATGAATGCTTTTGATTATTAAACTTTAATGAAATTATTCAAATGGAATCTAGAAAATGAATGGAAAACAGAATTTGGTAAAAAATAAAAGTGAATTTGAGACAAAATAAAACGTATTCCATAGGGCCTTCAAAATTAAAATTTTGTTAAAACTTTTAACAAATGGCTGGTAAATTATGTTTTAATTAAGCTTCACGATTTAAATCAATTCGCTTTCTGATTAATGTTTTTAATGTAGCCAATAAAGAGTCTGGAAAAAATTTTAATGTAAAAAACAGAATCCAAAAACATTAAAACAAAAAAACATAATTGAATTTGGGAAAAAATATTAATAATTCATTGTGAATCTTTATGTGACCCTGGACCACAAAACCCGTCATAAGGGTACATTTTTTGAGATGAGATTTATTTTTTTATTGAGATTTATACATCATCTGAAAGCTGATTAAATAAGCTTTCCATTATTTTCCAGGACAATATTTGGCCGAGATAAATAGTAATAACATGAAAGGATAAATCATAAAATGAATGTTGTAATTTGTTGAGTTGATATTCCATGCATAAAATCTAATAAAGAAACTTGAGGTATAATATTTGGCCGAGATACAACTATTTGAAAATCTGGAATCTGATGGTGCAAAATATACTGAGAAAGTCGCCTTTAAAGTTGTCGAAATGAAGTTCTTAACAAGGCATATTACTAATCAAAAATTAAGTTTTGATATATTTATGGTAGGAATTTTACAAAATATCTTCATGGAACATAATCTTTACTTAATATAATTAATGTAAAATTATTTTATTTTGTGGTCCAGGGTAGGAGCAATTACATTTTTGCTCAAAACAGAAACCTCCCATACTTCAATTTACCATATAATTATAAGACCAATTTTGACTTTGATTTTTAGGAAAGTCTTCTTACAAAAGCAGATGACCAGACCACCGCTAAAATCCAAACTCTTAATACCAACCGGCCTGTCATTAAGGCCAGTCAGTACACTCATTAAAAGTACCAGCGAGTGATCCATAGAGATCCTTATGCACTCAAGATGAGTCGCTCTCCTCTGCTGTTGAAGGACATCAGCTCTTTAGCACAGAGGGGTCTTGTTGTACCTCTCTGGTCAGCCGAGTGTTCTTTTGTGGTGAGCAATTGGCTAGAGCTGAGAGCTGACCTCACCCTAAAGACACTGAGGCCTTTTTGTACAGAAAAAAACCCAGCAGCTGTGGCTATGAGGTCATTGCTTCTATTTTTGGAAGCAGGGATGGTACACAATTGTACCGTTCTCATGTTGTATCCTCAATCTATAGTCTACACTGAAGAACAAACTTGCTTAGTAGACCGAAAACCACTGAAAATAATTAAAGGGTTATGGTTTATGATCCTTTGAGGTTAGATTAAATCGCTATAAATACAAATTGGTTTTAAAAATGATATTCTCAGAGACGACTAAACCACCAAGAGGGTGTTTTGCGTTCAAGCAACTGAGTTTACTGACCAGTTGCACTTTTGCAACTGTATGCCATTTGGTCACACTTTAATTTAGGGACCAATTCTCACTATTAACTATTAACTAGTTGTTGCCTCAACAAACTCCTAATTGGCTGCTTATTAAGGGAAGACACTGCAGGCAAAAACAGAGTTTTTTCATGCACCTGTCAAGTTTGAGATTTCAGGCTTTTTGGTTTTTCATAAAGTGTTTTTTCAGATTAGTGGAAAGAAAACATCCAAAAGACACTGTTGTTTATTTTATAGCACTTTATCTATTTGTGTCAATAGATTTTAATTACAATACATATTTTTAAAGGTCATTTTTTCAAAATAATTTTTTTCTTCAACGCTGAGCCATAAATCTCCACTTCAGCAGCACTTACAAACACCAAACGTTACATTTTTATTCCTGTCTATATCCTGAAGGTTTTTACAGAGGGATCTGTTCATACAGTGCCTTGCAAAAGTATTCATTTTTTTCACATTTTGTTTTGTTGCATCATTATGTTAAACTGCTTCAAATTAGTTTTTCCCCACATCAGTTTACACTCCATACACCATAATAATGACAAAGCAAAACCCAGATTTGCAAATTTTACAAATTTATTAAAAATAAAACACTGAAATAAGTACATTGCATAAGTATTCATACCCTTAACTCAGTACATAGTTGAAGCACCTTTACAGCCTCAAGCCTTTTTGGGTATGGTGTGACAAGCTTTGCACATCTGCATTTGGCAATTATCTGCCATTCTTTGCCTCACCTTTTCACCTCTCAAGCTCTGTCAGCTTGGATGGGGGCTGGCAGACATTTTCTAGAGTCCTAGTTGTTCCACTCGTCTTCCATTATGGATAATGGAGGCTACATGCTTCTGTGAACCTTCAATGCAGCAGATTTTTTTCTGAACTCTTCTCTAGATCATTGCCTTAACACAAGTCTGTCACTGAGCTCTACAGGCAGTTATCTTGACCTCAGGACTTTTGCTCTGATATGCATTTTCAGCTGTTAGACCTTTTCTGAGAGGTGTGTGCCTTTCTAAATCAGACTCATTCAAATGAATTTGCCACAGTTTAACTCCACTCGAAGTGTAGTAACATCTAGAAGCAATATGAATGCTCCTGAGCTAAATTTCGAGTGTCCCAGAAAAGGGTATGAATACTTATGCAACGGGATCTTTTCAGTTTTTTATTTTTAATAAATTTGCACAAATGTTAAAAACCTATTTTTTGCTTTGCCATTATGAGTAGGGAGTGTAGATTGATGTGGGAAAAAAGTAATTTAAAGTACTTTAACATAAGGCAACATAACAAACTGTGAAAAAAAATGAAAGGGTATGAATAAGTGCAAGGCACTGTATATAATTTTCTTGATTTTAGACATTTTATTTCCCCCCAAAAAAACTGTAAAAAAAAATATATCATTTTCTGAATTATGGAATGATAAAATTAGATACTCAAAATTCCTTCTATAAAAACTTTTGACTCTAATATGTCAACAAAAATTAAACAATAATTTTAAAACTTATTTCATCCATTTAGATTTTTGTACTAGAAATGTATGCAAATTAGCATGCATTTCATTAAATATGCCTCATTTGCATATTAAAACATTTGACAAAAGTTTGCAATTATCAATGTAATGTAAAGTGATAACTATTAGTTATTTTTTTTACCCTATTCGCCTGCAATGTCGCCTTAATAGTAAGGTGTTAAGTTTAGGTATAGGGTGGATTAAGGGATCTAATATGTGCTTTATCTTTGTGCTTTATCAGTAAAAATAAACAGCCAATATGCTAGTAACATGCATGTTTATAAATAACTAGTTAATACTGAGAATTGGTCCCTAAACTAAACTAATAGTTTTTTATCTTCCTTGTGTAAGTCTGTGAAAGTGTGTTTAGAAAGTTTTAAACAGATTTACCTGGAAACATAATAAACTTTTTTTTGCTTTTTTTTTTTGTTCTGAAAAGGTCCAAATCCTCCACAAAAAGATTGACCTGACCAATGTGCAGGCGAAGTGTGGCTCGAAAGACAACATTCGCCACAAACCAGGTAATCCTGCACAATTTTGGATACCTAAGACAACCACAGCTTAATCCTTGGACTTGATTTACTTCGAGTTTTGAATGCATGTAAATAAACAATGCATGTAATTTGGTTAAATCATGAGGAATTTCACCTGCTTTTCCAAGGTGGAGGAAACATTGAGATCAGATCTGAGAAGCTTGAATTCAAGGCTCAGTCAAAGGTCGGATCTATGGACAACATTAAACACGTACCTGGAGGCGGCAGCAGGAGGGTAAGACCACACGTCCTCCACTGATGCTCCAATTATTCACTCTCCGCCCTGAAATTAAATAAGAGCATTCATAAATCCTTATCATTTTACAACCAGATGTCTGTGTAAATCTGTCTCAGGTGCTCTCTAGGTTTGAATCATTTGGTGCTTTGAAAGATCAGGTTTTCAACAAATCCCTTGAACTCATTTCAACTCTTTAAAATCTCATCTCATTGTGCTTTGTTTGGATTCCGTGAGCTACAGAATGACTCTGACTTCAGAAATGTCTCTGCATATTAAAATGGGGTTTTAAAAAGATACAAGCATTACATACTTCATTTTAATTTGAATAATTATTTATTATTTTAAGTTAAGTTTTGTGTTGCCATCATTTTCCTTTCTGTTGAACCCATATCATTTTGTGTTTCTTTCTGTTTTGGTTGACCATGGTGTTCATTTCACCACCCATTGGCCACCCTGGGGTGCGTTTCTAGAGAGAGAAGGGGAGAGGGGCAGATGAGGGCTTCCTCACCCCAGACCCCTCTGATACCCCCACCCTCTCATCTGCCAGTATGTCCCCAGAGCCCATCCTCCTCAGCAACCCCCAGATAAAGATTGAGGACTCCAGTAAGTATTCAAAGAGGGGGAGAGATCCACATCAAACTGTCTAGCTCATTACTGTCATATATTTTGAGACACAACAGGGTAGAACTACTGTTTTAACTAATAGATAGGATCCTTCTTTCCCCAGCGGATTAATCACATCACATACACTACCAGTCAAAAGTTTTGGAACTGTTAGATTTGTAATTTCTGCTCACCAAGCCTGCATTTATTTGGGTCAAAGTACAGCAAAAACTGTACAATTTTGAAATATTTTTACTATTTAAAGTAATTTATTTTAAAATGTAATTTATTGCTGTGATCAAAGCTGAATTTTCAAGCATCATTACTCCAGTCTTTAGTGTCACATGACCCTTCAGAAATCATTCTAATATGCTGATTTGCTGTTCAAGAAACTTTTATTATTATTATCAATATAAAACAGGAGAGTACATTTCTGCAGGATTCTTTGATGAATAGAAAGATCCAAAGACCAGCATTTATTTGAAATACAAAGCTTTTGTAACATCATACACTACACTCTTAAAAGTAAAGGTTCTTTATTGGCATCAATGGTTAAACATCCATGGAAACTTTCAAATGCAGAAAAGGTTCTTTGTAGTTGAAAAAGGTTCTTTAGATTTAACAAATTATTTTAAGTTGACTCAACAAATAGTTTTTTACAGTGTATTTAAAACAGTAGAGTACATTTCAGCAGGATTCTTTGATGAATAGAAAGATCCAAAGACCAGCATTTATTTGAAATACAAAGCTTTTGTTACTTTACACTACACTCTTAAAAATAAAGGTTCTTTATTGGCATCAATGGTTAAACATCCATGGAACCTTTCAAATGCAGAAAAGGTTCTTTGTAGTTGAAAAAGGTTCTTTAGATTGTTGAAATGTTCTTCAAAATGGTTCTTTAGGGAACTGTTCACTAAAAGGTTCTTTAGGGAACCAAAAATAGTTCTTCTATGACTTCACTGCATACCATTCAAATCTTGGAGTCAGTCAGTATTTATTTATTAGGGAAATAAATTAAAGAAATGTGTACTTTTATTTAGCAAGGATGCTTTATATTGATCAAAAGTGATCATAAAGACATTTCTAATGTTACAAATGATTTCTATTTCAAATAAATGCTGATCTGAACGTTCTATTCATCAAAGAAAAAAACATGATAATACTAAATGTTTTTTGAAGAGCGCATCATAATATTAGAACGATTTCTGAAGGATCATGTGACTGGAGAAATTATGCTAAAAGTTCAGCTTTGAAATCACAGGAATAAATTACATTTTAAAATATACTCAAATAGAAAATGTTTTAAATAGCAAAAATATTTCAACAATGTACTGTTTTTGCTGTACTTTAAATTAATAAATGCAGGCTTGGTGAGCAGAAGAGACTTCTTTAAAAAACATTAAAAATCTTACTGCTCAAAAACCTTTGAATGGTAGTGTATTTTCATGTTGTTTCCTGGTATGATTTGGTAAACATTATTTGTAATATTACCAGATTTGGCAATATTACAAAATATGTATATATCTGACTCTAGTGTAGATAGATAAATTGCATATTGCTTAGAATTGTAATCTTGTAAAATGCATCTTGGGTGCCATCTTCTGGCACAGAGTGACAGGAAATCAACAACACAAAAGAGCAATTGATAAAAAAAATAGTCAGCTTGTTAAAAAAAATTCAAAAATAATTTTTTGTCTGCTTCTTTTTCCCTTTTAACACCATCTTACACCTTTTTATTGTTTGATAATTTAATGAATTATTTGTCCATTGATCATCGATTTTGAGTGTACTCAACACTTACTCTGGCTCTTAAACCAAATATACACTACCAGTTTTTAACAGTAAGATTTTAAACGTTTTTCTAAATAATACTCTTCTGCTCACCAAGCCTGCATTTATTTGATTCAAAATACAGCAAAAGCGGTAACATTGTGAGATATTTTTATTATTTAAAATAACTGCTTTCTATTTGTAATATTTTAAAATGTAATTTATGTTTGTGATCAAAGCAAAATTTTCAGTATCATTACTCCACTCTTCAGTCTCACGTGATTCCTCAGAAATCATTCAAATATGCTGATTTGCTGTTTTTATCAATATTTAAAACAGTTGAGTACATTTCTTTTCAAGATTTTTTGATGAATAGAAAGATCTAAAGACCAGCATTTATTTGAAATACAAGCTTTTGTAACATTATACACTACACTCTTAAAAATAAAGGTTCTTTATTGGCATCAATGATTCTGTGAAAAATCTTAAACATCCATGGAACCTTTCAAATGCAGAAAAAGTCGGAAAAAGGTTCTTGGTTCTTTAGATTATTTAAATGTTCTTCAAAATGGTTCTCTAAGGAACTGTTCACTGAAATGAATACTTTTATTTAGCAAGGATGCTTTATAGTGATCAAAAATGATGATAAATACATTTATAATGTTACAAAAGAATTCTATTTCAGATAAATGCTGTTCTTCTGAACTTTCTATTCACCAAAGAAACCTGAAAAAACAACAATAATAATAATAATGTTTTTCGAGCAGCAAATCAGAATATTAGATTTCTGAAGGATCATGTGAATGGAGTAATGCTGCTAAAAATTCAGCTTTGAAATCACAGAAATAAATTACATTTTAAAATGTATTCAAATAGAAATAAGTTATTTCAAATAGTAAAAATAAAAATAAAAAAAAACATTTAAAACCTTACTGTTTAAAAACCTTTGACTAATAGTGTACTCATCTAGGATCATTCAGTATTACAAACTTAAATACTTTTTAAGGGGTTTATGGAAAAAGCACCGTTACATTAGATTTTCAGTCGAGAATTCAGTTTTAATCTCCATCCAAGAATCTCAGGTCTGCTCTGATCCAACATAAACCAATGCTGGCTGCTCTCCATTTTTATCTCAGAGGTTTCACTCGCAGTCATTAGCTCATATCTATTTCCCTTTCCCAGATTGAGTCGCACAAACTGCTGTTCCGCGAGCAGGCCAAAGCGCGAACCGACCATGGCGCAGAAATCGTGTCTCTGGAGGAGTCGCCACACGGTCTAAGCACTGTCTCCTCTTCTGGCAGCATCAACATGGCAGACCCACCGCAGCTTTCCACCCTCGCTGACCAGGTGTCTGCATCGCTGGCCAAGCAGGGCTTGTGATTGGACCATACCGCCAGCAAAACCACACCCCCTCCCATTCTCTTCCACATACCTGATGGTATTCTAACCTCTCTCTGAAAGTCATTTTGTGGCCCAGAAAACAATGCCAAGTAACTTTTTTTTTTTTTTGTAATACTTAAGATTTGTTATAGGCCAACAAAGCTGTTTGAACTGTGAATCATGTATGAATTTGCCTCGTGTCCAAGGTGGGAATTTAACAATTGGAAATTTCCTCCAACCTCCCTCCCTTGACTAATATTTAGTAGCAAAAAATGACATCCATGTATGTTTTTTTTGTATGGCTTTTGTTGACCATTATATATTTCCTTAGACATGCCTCTTTTTTTTTTTTTTTTTTGGTGACTACTGGATTTAGGACAGAACCCATTTTCAGAGAGGATTGTTCTCATTTTTAAATCAGGTCAAATTTAGATCGAGATTATGAGTAAGTCGCTTAGCAGTGCTTAAATTAAAATTAGAGCGTTGTATCTTGACTTCGAGAAAGAAACGTAAAACCCCACGGTCCATCTTTGAAATGATTCGCAAGGCTTATGTGAAGCAAAACAGGTGCGTAACAGCTTTGTGTCAAAAGCTGAAAGCTGTTTAGCGTTCTTTAGTTCTGTTGGTCTGAGATTACACTCAATGTCTGAAATGATAATGAGATTCAGAGTGCTTCATAAGGAAACGTCTCTCGCAGTATTATTCTCTGGATGAATATGGGATGTTAATAATATGAAAACACTTTTTTTTTGTGCCTACTGGCAGTCTTAAATGATTGATTTAAATCAGTGCTTCATTGAAAATGCCTCTTCTGTTTTTCTTTGGTGTTCCTGGCAACTAACAGAACATTTAACTTGCATTTATGTTTTTTTAACATAAGCATAAAACAAAAATTGTATTGGTAACACTTTACAGTTTGTCAGCACGAGTTAATGCATTGAAATACTGAACAATTCTTTTACAGCATTGATTAATCTCGATAAACTAGATATACTAATGCATTTTAAACATTTAATTACTAACAAGGAACAATAGTAAATATACTAACCTAGATAAAAAAATGCTGTAACTTTGTTTGAGTTAAAATGCATTGACTAATGTTATCGTAAAGTGTTTTAAAAATCGTTTTATTAATGACAGGTTGCATGTGAGATATATTTAGTGCACCTGTAAACTTTCTCCATAATACTGCCAACAGTTCCTCTCGTTTCTCGCTATCACTTCCAGTATTAGCTGAGAAATAATTCATGAGATGAATTGCCAAACTGTTGTTCTTCAGGCACACACTGTATTATAAATTCGCCCACTACATTTACAATATCAAGAGTATTGTATTCTTCTCAAAAAGCGTCACTGGAGCACAAGCATGCTGTGAAACTTTGATCTGACCACATCATCCGCTTCCACTTTCTAGCTGTAAATGGTATTCTATTTGACTGAATGATGATGTAATGACCTCAGCCAATCATATGGCTTCAATTCTGTCCCCTGCACTACCGCAGAATGTTTAATGAGCTTGGAACCACTCCACACTATCTTTGCTCCTTGCATGCATTTCATGTGAGCAGCGTTGCCTCTTACACGCCTACTTGCGTATATCCCATACTCGCTGATATGCTTATTAGGAATCTATGTAGATAGTAGTGGAAAAAGAGCACTACTCAGACGGCGCCCCCTGTTTCTTTGTGTTGGAGATGGAGCCGTGTAACTACCATTAGATATTTAATGTATGTTTAATTGTATGTTTATGACTGTATGTTTATATGAGGACGAAGAGACTTCAAAAAAAAAAAAAAAAAAGAGCAGAAAAGTTCAGAAACCATGCCCGCGACATTTTAATCTGCATGCTGAGTTTTTACATGAATTGGCAACAAGTTTCTGAACGTTTTCTGACTAGAAAAGCTTGGATATTGGATAAGCTGTTTGTTACGATTGTGATGTTGTGTTGAGGGGGGAGGTGAGTGTTTAGCGGACGGGAAGAGGGAAAGAAAGGTCCTTTGGTTTAAATGTCTCACTCTAGAGCACACCTGCGACATGGTTCCAGGTGCAGTTTTGCCATCTTGTTGTCATTGACTCCATGCACCATTTTTGCAGTTGTAAATTTTAGCTTGGGAACTGTGGTTGTCAATATTGTTCGTGCGTTTTATTAATAACTGGTTTACAATGATTCTTGTTGATGTACATGTGAATTTGGAAATAAAGGATATTAAGCAAATGTCATGACGCTTTTGTTTTTATACTTCGGAAGAAAGAACTGACTTAAAAGGGATAGTTCACCAAAAAATGTACAGTGCCTTGCAAAAGTATTCATACCCCTTCATTTTTTTTCACATTTTGTTTTGTTGCAGCGTTATGCTAAACTGCTGTAAATTAGTTTTTCCCCACATCAATTTACACTCCATACACCATAATAATGACAAAGCAAAAACCAGATTTGCAAATTTTACAAATGTATTAAAAATAAAACACTGAAATAAGTACATTGCATAAGTATTCATACCCTTAACTCAGTACATAGTTGAAGCACCTTTACAGCCTCAAGTCTTTTTGAGTATGATGTGACAAGCTTTGCACATCTGCATTTGGCAATTATCTGCCATTCTTTGCCTCACCTTTTCACCTCTCAAGCTCTGTCAGCTTGGATGGGGGCTGGCAGACATTTTCTAGAGTCCTAGTTGTTCCAATCATCTTCCATTATGGATAATGGAGGCTACATGCTTCTGTGAACCTTCAATGCAGCAGATTTTTTTCTGAACTCTTCTCTAGATCATTGCCTTAACACAAGTCTGTCACTGAGCTCTACAGGCAGTTATCTTGACCTCAGGACTTGGTTTTTGCTCTGATATGCATTTTCAGCTGTTAGACCTTTTTTGAGAGGTGTGTGTCTTTCTAAATCAGACTCATTCAAATGAATTTGCCACAGTTTAACTCCACTCGAAGTGAAGTAACATCTAGAAGCAATATGAATGCACCTGAGCTAAATTTCGAGTGTCCCAGAAAAGGGTATGAATACTTATGCAACGGGACCTTTCAGTTTTTTATTTTTAATAAATTTGCACAAATGTTAAAAACCTATTTTTTGCATTGCCATTATGGAGTAGGGAGTGTAGATTGATGTGGGGAAAAAAATAATTTAAAGTAGGCAGCAACAACAAAATGTGAAAAAATGAAGGGGTATGAATAATTTCGCAAGGCACTGTATATTTTGTTTTCATTTACATTACGAGTTATAGTCACAACTCCGAGATATAAACTCACAAATCTGACTTTTTTTTCTCAGAATTGTGTGATATAAATTCGCAATCGTGAGTTACAGTTTCTCAGCATCACAAATTTACGTCTCACAATTGTGACTTTTTAAGTCAGGATATTAATATTAAGTCAGAATTTTGAGATATAAACTTGCAATTCTGAGAACATAGTCTTTTTTTCTCCTTAAAATTTGACTTTTTATATATATTTGGAGTTTATTTCTCACAATTCTAAAAAAAAAAAAAAGTCAGATTTCCGAGATATAAACTCACAATTGCGAGAGAAAAAAAATCTAAATTGCATTTTATTTCTTGCAATTGTGTTTATATCACTGAATTGTGAGAAAAAAGAAGTCAGAATTATGCGTTTATATCTCGCAATTCTGACTTTTATATCGCAATCCTGGTAAAAAAAAAAAAAAAAAAAAAAAGTCAGAATTGTGAGTTCATATCTCGCAATTCTGAGAAAAAAAGTTAAAATTGCATAAAAAAATAGAATTATGATATATAAATAAATCTGGATTGTTTTATTTCTTGTAATTGTGAATTTATATCACTGAATTCTGAGGAAAAGAAGTCAGAATTGTGCGTTTATATATCGCAATTCTGACTTTTATATCATAATTCTGGTAAAAAAAAAAAAAAAAGTCAGAATTGTTAGTTTATATGTCACAATTCTGACTTTATAAAATGGTGAGATATTAACTCAGAATTCTGAGATATAAACTTGCAATTCTGAGAAAATGATATTTTTCCCCTCAAAATTGGACTATAACTTTATAACATAATTATAATATAATTGCAAGTTTATATCTCACAATTCTGAAAAAAAAAAGTCTAAATTGTATGCAATTGTGAGTTTATATCACTGAATTCTGAGGGAAAAAAGTCATAATTGTGCATTTATATCTAGCAATTCTGACTTTTATATCGTAATTCTGGTAAAAAAAAAAAAAAATCTGAATTGTGTTTGTAAATAAATTGCAATTGCGAGTTTATATCACAAATCTGAGAAAAAAGTCAGAACTGTCAGTTTATGTTGCAATTCTGACTTTATAACTCTCAACTGCGAGTTTATATATATAATCCTTATAGCTTATATAGCCTCAAGTTCCAAAACTGTAGGAGTTTCTTTCTTCTGCTTAATATAAAAAGATATTTTGATCAAACAGTTGACGGAAGTCATTTACTTAAATATTATGAGGGAAAATACAATAGTAATCAATGGCTATGGTTTGGTTTCCAACATTCTTCAAAATGTCTTCTTTTGTGTTCAGCTATAAAGAAACTCATACAGTTTTGCAACAACTTGAGGGTGAAGGTAACATGAAAAGATTTCTTAATAGTCAACATGAAATCAAAACTGACCCAGTTTACTTTCTTAAAACACATTTTTGATCTCACAGTGTTCATCATTTGACATTCAAAAATGTAGGCCAAAAGGAGCTAGGGAGTACATGTGCATACAAAATATATATATAAATCTCTCCTTTTCAGTGTACACATTTATAGATAAAAGTGTTTTTCCCCCAACTCATTATTATAGTATAAAGTATTTAAAATAAGTAAACATAAATCTAAATAAATTGTATTCAATTTATGTATTGATTTATTTATTTTTGTTCCACCTAAGATTCACCATTTTTTGGCCCAAATAAACAAAGAAAAAAGCTGACATCTTAAAAGCTTGTCAATGAGTTATTGATATAGCAATTAAAGGACTATTTAACATACATATTAGGCTACAACAACAGCAACAATAAAAACCTTACCGTTGGAAAACATCACGATGACCTTGGCTTGTCCCAGTCAGAAAGTCTCGAACAGTTTGCAGTGAGTTTGCAGTGTTTCAGGAGGTAAGTAGCCTAGTAAAGCCGTTTACACCAATAAGGATAACTACAAAGATAATTATGATAATTATATTAGCGTCCACACCAACGCAAGATATCCTTGCTTATTTTATTAGCGCGTTGCCGTCTTGTCCTCTGCCGCGTTAAATGTTTTGAACGCTTTAAAGTCAGATGGATTCTGATTGGCTGTCAAGGATTTATCGTTCATGAACATTTTGAAAGTGATTCCAAGGATTTTGTTCCTCTGTGTCGTTATCATTGTAACTGTGATGTAGACTTCCCTGTTCTCATAGAAATAGAACAACAATTCAATTTTTTATCCACCTTATTTTTTAAGAGTGGCTGCGGCCATTTGTAAATTGTATGGGCTCTGACTTCCGGTCTCATCCGCGTCTTATTTTTACCTGTACAAAACAGCTTGTTTTGCTGCTTAATATTGTAGATTGGTGTGTCTTATCATATTATTTTAATTTATTATCTTAATGAACACACTGGTTTGTAGTGCAAGCAGTTTTACTGTTAACCTCACATTGTTATTTTTCTCGTTATTTCCCTATACAGCGGCTAATGAGCCAGAAGTCTTGCCATTATGCTTACTTTCACGTTAAAGAATAAGCCAGATAGTTATAGTTGACTGTATTACTATACTGTATAAAGATTTGCAATCATTTAGGTAAGGCTCCATACTCTTATTTGAGAGTAACCTCTTCTATTAAATTGATAAATATTGAATTAATTACAGCACTACGAAATTGTGCTATAAGTTTGATTGCAGCTGCATACAATCATTACTGTTAATAGTGTTTGTCTGTTAGATTACATCATTTACTGATTTTACCATGCAGCCATATGTACATCAACTTGACATAGTCACCACTAGTAAGCTACTACATACAAAAAAATAGAATATCGAGGGAAAGTCCATTTATTTCAATAATTTGTTTCAAATAGTGAAACTTGTATGTTATATTAGTTCACTACACACAAAGTGAAATCCTTTAAGCCTTTATTTATTTTAATTTTGATGATTATGGATTAAAGACAAAAAAAAAAACAAATCCAGTATTTCACAAAATAAGAATATTTCATGTGACCAATAAAAATAGGATCTTAAACACATGTTGGCCTTCTGAAAAGTGTTAATGTACTGTATTATGTCCTCAGTACTTTGTTGAGCCTCCTTTTGCACTAATTCCAGCATCAAGGTGGCGATCAGCCTTTGACACAGTTGAGGTGTTATGGAGCCCAAGTCGCTTTGATATTGGCCTTCAGCTCGTCTGCATTTCCCTCATCTTCCTTTTGACAATACCCCATAGATTTTCAATGGGGTTTAAGTCAGGCGAGTTTGCCGCCCGATCATGGCTATTAAACCAGGTACTGGTAGTTTAAACCAGGTACTGGTAGTTTTGGCTTTGTGGGCAGGTGCCAAATCCTGCTGGAAAATAAAATCATCATCTCCAAAAAGCTTGTCGGCAGCAGGAAGCATGAAGTGCTCTAAAATTTCCTGTTAGACAGCTGCGTTGACTGTGGACTTGATAAAAGACAATGGACCCACACCAGCAGATGACATCCAAACCATCACTGACTGTGGAAACGTCACACTGGACTTTAAGCAGCTTGACCTTTGTGCCTCTCCGGTCTTCCTCCTTGGGACCTTGATTTCCAAATGAAATGCAAATTTAGCTTTCATCTGAAAACAGGACTTGGGACCACTGGGCAACAGACCAGTACTTTTTCTCCTTAGCCCAGCACAGACGCTTCTGACGTTGTTTTTGGTTCAGGAGTGGTTTGACGCATGGAATTCTCCAGCTGTATCCGCTGTCACGCAGACAGTTCTTTGGTGGTTCTTGATGCACTGACAGCAGCCTCAGTCCACTTATGAAGCTCTCCCAGATTTCTGAAGCGCCCTTGCTTGACAATTCTCTCAAGGCTACGGTCATCCCTGTCACTTGTGCAGCTTTTCTGGCCACATTTGTCCCTTCCTCTTAACACTCTGTTAATATACTTCGATACTGCGCTCTGTGAGCATCCAGCTTCTTTTGCAATTGCCTTTTGAGACTTTTCCTCCTTATGGAGGGTGTCAATGATGGTCTTCTGCACAACCGTCAAGTCAGCAGTCTTCCCCATGATTCTGAAGCCTACTAAGCCAGACTGAGACAATTGCTGAGCAAACCTTTGCAGGTGTTTTGCGTTAACTAGCTGACTAGATTGGGACACAGGAAGCCTACAGTGTTGAACTTTCATGATATTCTAATTTTGTGAAATACTGGATTTTTTTTTAATCTTTAATCCATAATCATTAAAATTGAAACACATAATGGCTTGAAATACTTCACTTTGTGTGTAGTGAACTAATATAACATACAAGTTTCACTTTTTGAAACAAATTATTGAAATGAATGGACTTTCCCTCGATATTCCAATTTTTTGGCACATACCTGTATATTGTACAAAACCTAAATTTTCTGTGCAGCTGAAAAGCGCTATACAAATAAACTTCAATTGAATTGAATCTAATGAACTCCTGATGGACAAAACCAAATTCCAAAATCCTGGTATTTTCTTAATGGCCGAATATGCGATTTCTCTCACGTCTGCACCAGGCGCGTCAAAGCAACTGTTGAAAATCCATTTCCTCTTTTGTCAGAAGTAGCACAAGTGCGTAAAAAGGCATCAGTCTGTAGCAGTGTCAGAAACATCACATTACAGAACTAATGTAGTTTGTTGTTTCATGGTAAATGTGTCATGTTGACAGCGTTACACTAACAGTGATGAGACGTACAATCTGAATGGAGTTTGATTTGTTTTAATGGTACTATTTACAAAAGGGTGTTTTTCTTTTTCTTTTTTTTTTCTGCAAATGATTTAACATCTGAAACAGTCTGAATTACAATGAAACCTGTCTCAAACAGCTATGAAGAGAAAGACACAAAGAAATAAAAAAAAGACAGTGATTGTATGAAAAAGAAAAAAGGACAGGGCCACAACAATAATGTCGAGTTGCATAGCAAGTAGATTCTCAAAGGGGTGACAGTGCGGAATAAGAACACTAATATGGGGTCACACCGACAAAGCGAAGGAAAAACAGACGCCTTGTTAACACAAGTTTCCATACAACTGCATAACCTGAGAAGGGCAGGTCTGTGTGAAACATCTGGCTCCTTGAAGAAGGAATACAATGTACAATCTCAACAGATGAGGTCGAAAGAGCCTGGAACACGTAAGGGCCGAAGTGGGAGAGCTAAACTAATGTGCACTAAAGGCTTCGTTTTGCAATTTCTCCGATAACATTGATACATGATACCATGGACATTAGCATTTGCTGGTGGGAAATTATTAAAAAGAAAGAGAGAAAAGTGAGGGTCGAGGAAGAGAGCAAGATATTGACGCTCTGTGAAGTGCTTTATAACTGAGGAGAAGATCTCTGCTTGGTACATGACCGTCAACCGAGAATGCAGACAAGTACTTTTGCCAGGTTTGGGTTTGTCACTTCACAACACAAGCATACATATATAAGTCAGCAGAGAGGCACCCTTTGGTCAAGCCCTCTTAAGTCTGCTACACAGTGCACTACATAGTGTTCACCTGACAGGTTAGAATACCACACTAAGTCCCAATGATATATTTAGCTGACTATGAAAACATTTATGGAAACAACTTTCATACATCTCGTTTACATTTTTTCTTCTGAGAAAAGAGGTTTAGAAGACAGGTTTAGCTTTCTATGTTCGGTAATATTCACTAAAAACTGTGAAAATAATTGGCTGATGTTTGAATATCAAACAACAGAAGTCCCGACAGATTTTTTTTTTTGTTTTGTTTTGATTAGTATGAGTTTTTTCTCAATTAATGCCATAGGAGGTGTGGTTTTGAGGGTCGTTCCCGTTAGTCAATCAGTTCGACGTCACGGCGAGGAAACGTCGCTCTCCGACTCGGCCCTGCATTGGCCGTCGGCTTCGAGGCCTGAAGGAAAGCTCAGTTGACTGCTGTCGGTCTCAGGCTCCACTATCGGGTCCTCGGGTAAAGGAAAACTCCTGGGTTCCCAGGGCTGGACCGTCTGCTAAGAAAACATACCGAGTGTTAAGAATAGCATTTTGTAGTAAAGAAATCAAATGGTGTTTCTGTCCGTTTTCCTATTTGTTTTCTCCAGAGGCTTTAAAAAACCGCTAGTTTGGAACCCAAACTAAGAACAACAAAAAGTTAGAATTTTATAATTTAACATATAAATATGATAATATAAAATATAAAAATACTGTTGAACAGTATTAGAAATGTATACACTTAAGTCAAGGTCAAGACATTTACATTGTTATATTAACATTAAAATTCAAATAATTGCTGCTCTTTTGAATTTCCAGAATTCTGAAGATTAAGCAGTGCAAACTGTCTTCAATATTAATAATAACCTTATTAATACTTTAGAATTCAATAATAATTCAATAATTCAGCAGCAAATCAGTATATTAGAATGATTTCTGAAGGATCATGTTACACTGAAGACTGGAGTATGATGCTGAAAACTTTTTAAAATAATAAAATAAAAAAACAGTTATTTTAAATTGTAATATTATATACACTGCTGTTCAAAAGTCTGGGATCAGTAAGATTTTTAATTAAGTCTCTTATGCTCTATTCCATTTATTGGATCAAAAATACAGAAAAACTTTAAAATAACCGTTTTCTATTTTATCATACTTTAAAACAGAATTTATTCCTTTGATGCGAAGCTGAATTTTCAGCATTACTCCAGTCTTCAGTGTCACATGATCCTTCAGAAATACTAAAGTTCAAATTCAAAATACTAATTTATCATCAGTGTTGTGCTGCTTAACATTTTTCTGGAATCTGTGATACTTTTTCAGCATTCTTTGAAAAATAAAAAATTTAAAAGAACAGCAATTATTAAAAAAAATAAATAAATCACTTTCACTTTTTATCAATTTAACACATCCTTGCTGAATACAACTATTAATTTCTTTCAAAGAAAGAAACATTAAAAAAAGACTGACCCCAAACTTTAAACTGTCATTTCTAGTTTAAATAAATGCTGTCCTTTTTAACATTTTATTCATTAAAGAATCCTGAAAAAATGTCAAAGGTTCCAAACATTGATAATAAATCAGCATATTAGAATAATTTCTGAATGATCATGTGACACTGAAGATTCAGCTTTGCATCACAGGTGTAAATGACCTTTTAAAGTATATTAAAATAGAAAACCACTATTACTATTACTCTTTTTTATCAAATAAACACAGCCTTGATGAGCAGAAAACTTCTTAAAAACAAAATTGATCCTGAAATACTGATCCCAAACTTTTGAACAGCAGTGTATATATTTTTTTTTAGTTTTCACTATATTTTTAAAGAGACTTTTTGTAAAAACCAAACCATTGACTAAACCATAGTTTTTCATCAAAATGTAGTTACATATAAAAAAAGTTGCAAAATAGTGCAAAATCAAATCGTTTACACCATTCCTGTAAGACCAACCAAAGTATTTTAAATTATTTTAATATTTTTTTCCCTTTATATTAAGCTGTGCATTTATTATACCACTATTAAAGGTAAAAATGTTCAGTTAAACGGATTAAGGTGCGACAGTGCTATTCCCAAAATACCAGAGCTAACAATAGAATCATTTGCATTCATTTTCAATTGCTCTTTAGGAAAGCAAAACATTTCTTCTATGGAGAAAATGAATAGGATGATGATCGTGAAAATGTCGTGACAATGCATGTATGTTACCGTCTCCTCAAAGGTGCAGTCTGACGTGGAGCCGCACGTGTCTTCGCTGTACAGCAGTCTGTGTGTGTCTCTGGTGTGAGGTGTGTGTGCGTCGCGGGAGCAGGGCGTGTCGGGGCTGGGTGGGCTCAGGGGAGACGGCACCGGCCCGTAGTCCTGCAGAACGTGGAAGTGACTTGCGTCTGGGGATGAGGGCTGAGGCGTCGAAGGGTTCGTTCCCACTAGTGATGGTGTTGTTCGCCCATCCAGGGATTTATAGGACCTGAGAAAAGACATGGTTAAGTATAAACTCACAAAACCAGAAAAATGTTGTCTGGTATAGATGTAGGGCAGGGCAGGTACCTGCTGCCTCTCCTCTTGGCGGGTGCGAGAGCCGTCCATCGCCAGCGAGATCGCTCCTGATCCTCTAATGGCTGGTGGAGTTTCGTGAACGTAGCATCTGAAAGGTCCTCCACCTACACAAATAAATCATTAGGTCACATCATTAATAAGGATCAAGAACAGGTTGAATTTGAATGAAATGAGTGGAGGAAGAAATAGACGGCCGTTATACCGGAATGTTGTTTTCTTCCTCTGCCAGCGGTTTGGCTAAAATGTCCACTTCCCTCCATCTGAACAACAGAGAAATAAGTGTAAGTAGAGAAAATATATTTGAAATGGAACTGTTTATTAAACCTTTAGACAAAATCTACACAAATAAGTTTGCATGCATGTTTTTGATACATTTGATACATCAGGATTTTATGGGCTCATACTCAAGAAGGAAAAACAGCTTTTTTATTTAGAGGCCCAAACTGATAAAAAAAAAATATGCAACTGGGCCATTTACTAATATTTATATGGCCAAAAATAAAATTCTGATAGCTTATAATGTAAATCAATGAGATCTTTACAAGTATAACTATGGAAGTCCGTTTCCGCCAATAAAACGATGAATAAAATCTATTTTAAAAGAAGGTTATTGTGACTTTTCATCTCAGACTCAGATCGGAACAAATTTTGTTCTTAGAATTTGGTAATATAAACTCACAATTGCAAGAAACAAGGTCAGAATTAGAGGATAAAAAAAAGTTTGTATCTCGCAATTCTGACTTTCTCATAATTGCGAGTTTATATCTCACAGTTCTGACTTCTTCCCGCAACTCTGACTTTTTTCCTCAGAATTGTGATATAAACTCAATTCTAAAAAATAAAAAGTCACAATTGTGAGATATAACCAAAAAAAGTTAGATTTGCGAGTTTCTCACAATTCTGAGAAAAAAAAGTTTATATCAAGCAATTCTGAATTTATTTCTCAGAATTCCAAGTTTATATCTCACAATTCTGACTTTATAACTCACAATTATAACTCACAACATAGAATTCTGAGGAAAAAGTCAGAATTGCCCATTTATTACTCAGAATTGTGAGTTTATGTCTTAAAATTCTGACCTTATAATGCTGCCTTCATGTGATATGGGAAAGATGATGCTTTCCACTTGTGAAGTGGAAATTACCAGTGTGTCGTGTTCAGGTGCTTTTGTTGTCGTAGTGAAGAGAAACATGGCGGACTCGGAATTTGTCCTCACATGCTATTTGGGTAAAAGTTTTAAAACGGTTATAAACTCCCTAATGCATCTGCTACAGGAAGAAGAGGATGCATCAAAACGCAAACGATAAATGATATGCTGTATATCTTATTGATCATGAATAGTATAGTTTTTTTTAAAGACAATACTAACTAATGGTTCTGTTTTAGCTAGCCTATATAAGTTTTTATATAAGTATATATATTTTATATAGCCTATATAAGTTTTTTTAACTTTTAACATCATGCAATGTTTACCATTCAGTATAGTTTCGTTGCTGTCCGCCATGTTGAAAGGTCAAAGTTTATCCCATCTCGGCAACTCGGGTCTCATAAAAAATTTCGAGCTTTCCAGTGGAAATTACAACGTGAGTGGGTGTTCATGTGCAATTTCGATGTCGGATTTTGGTATTTACCATAATTACGATAGCACATGAAGGCAGCATAACTCTCAATTGCAAGTTTATTTCATACAATTCTGAGGAAAAGTCAAATTAGCAAGTTTATTTAACAATTTTTACTTTATAACTCACAATTATGAGTTTATATCACAATTCTGAGAAATAAATCAGATTTCTGAGTTTATATTTTGCAATTCTGACTTTATAACTCACAATTGTGAGTTTATATCACAATTCTGAGAAGAAAAGTCAGATTTCCAAGTTTATATCTCACAATTTTGACTTCATAACTCGCAATCACACAATTCTGAAAAAAAAAAAAAAAAATTTCAGAACTGCATGGACGTAAACTGACTAAAAAAGTCATAATTACCTTACATTTATTTTTTAATTAAGTGGTGG
Organism: Garra rufa; assembly: GCF_049309525.1. NCBI lineage: Eukaryota > Metazoa > Chordata > Actinopteri > Cypriniformes > Cyprinidae > Garra > Garra rufa. The sequence goes on along the minus strand of NC_133382.1, from coordinate 6,460,154 downwards.
AAACGGGCTTCCATATATAACAGACTACTAACATAAAATCACATAAATAACAGTTGCCACTCTATATCTCCCAATAATGTCATAAGATAATTTTAATGCTCATTTTTATGATCAAATCTCTGTAGTTTTTATCGTGGGGGGCAAAACATATGACACAATGACTGAGAGATGATACACAATCCTCAAAAGCCTGATGTATCATATTTCGTATTTACATTCTAACATGATTTTTCTTTTAAAAAAAAAAGAAAGAAAGAAATGAATGAATATTTAAGGAAACCCAAAGTCTTAATAAGTGTTTATCTTGAAATATTAGTAACGATATATAAGATATACTTCATAAAAATAATTTCACAGCAAAAAGACACCTGAAGCGGGATGTGTTTACAATTATATTAAAAGGTCTTTTACTTGCTAAAAAGTCTAGACTATCAGTAGGATGACAGAAGGAATGTAGAACATTGTATACAACAGGTTTTTCAGCAAGCTTTGCCTACGTTGATCATTTATAGGCCTTATAAATTTGTGTATCAAATAGGATACAGCCAGCTTTTATAGAGTTAAATAAATGAACGATGGACTAAGAGGCACTGGGAGTGACTTGGAAACACACCTGGGTGTGAGAATTTCCTTGTACTGAAGTTTCTCCACTCTGGTGGTTGCGGCCACTGACATTGGAATGACGATGTTGTTGATATCAAACGGACTCTCGCCTCTTCTTCTCCGAATGGGCTGTATAAAACAACAAAAATACAAGTTAAGAATGAAAAATGAACACAAGCTCTATTAAAAAAAACAAGCAAGAGCACCATATTCCGAGTCTGAATGTACAATGCTGACATTAGTTTAATTTTAAAGTTTATCAGGTTTTTAAAGGAAAACATTCCAGGATTTTTCTCCATAAAGTGGACTTTAATGGGGATCAACAGGTTTAATGTCCAAATTGCAGTTTCAATGCAGGTTCAAAGGGCTCTACCAGATCCCAGCCAAAGGCAATTTAGATCTTCAACTATATGAAAAAAAATCCTGGAATGTTTTCCTCAAAAATCTTAATTTCTTTTCGACTGCAGAAAGAAAGACATGAACATCTTGGATGACATGGGGGTGACTAAATTATCGGGGCATTTTTATTCTGGAAGTGAACTAATCCTTTAAGCCCTCTTTTTAAGACTTTAAATTTGATATAACTGAATTGAAGATTTAAAGACACTGTGCACTAAGATGTTTTGGCATATTTTTGCCAATATTAGACAGTATACTGGCAAGTGGACAGGAAGCAAAAGGGAACGCAAGCTGGGATTCAAACTCAAGTCACTCAAAGTTTAACTGCGCTGCCTCTCACAGTCCTTTTGTCTAAGACCAAATCTACTGTAAAGAAAATAATGAACATACCACACTGTTTCCCAGAGGAGTGCTGCTCTCAACGGGGAGGGAGAGCTGTCTGGTCAAGGGACTGGAGGAGTGAAGGCTGGACAGAGACGGACATGGACTGCCTGCATCCATCACCACTTTAGGTGCTATATGAGAAAAGAGAAAAAAAATGGACAAAATATAAGACACCCATATGTGCTTATTGAACATTTAATTTCAAAACTAAGGCTATTAACAGTGAACTGTTTGGTACAAGGGTCAAAACATTTCTATTAAGAGACGATATGTGACCCGGGACCACAAAACCAGTCATAAGGGTCAATTTTTCAAAATTGAGATTTATACATCATCTGAAAGCTGAATAAATAAGCTTTCCATTGATGTTTGTTAGGTTGGGACAATATTTGGCTGAGATACAGCTATTTGAAAATCTGGAATCTGAGAGTGCAAAAAAAAAAATCTTTATGGAACATGATCTTTACTTCATATCCTAGTGATTTTTAGCATAAAAGAAAAATTGATAATTTTGACCCTTACAATGTATTTTTGGCTATTGCTACAGATATACTCGACTTCTTTTGTGGTCCAGGGTCACATATTTGCTTCATGGAATTGATTTCCAGGACCATTTTTGATGCTTGTACGGGCATTTTTTATGAATACATTATTATACAAATCTACCTGTGTTGTATTTTATGGTTTTATGATCTACTTAATCTACACATTTTTGCCCCAAGCTCTTGTTCATTTCCAACCCTGGGTGCAGTGTTGTTTTCGTCAACGATGACGAAATCATTTTGTTGACGCCACTTTTTTTTCATGACGATAATGAGACGATGACGAGATAAAAATGGCTCGTTGATGACTAAAACATGACGAGACGTGTGTGAGTTTTCGTTGACGAGACGAGAATAGACGAAAATGTTAGTGGGTGGTCCGTCAGACGTTGAAAATGCACGACATTTCTGCTTATTGTGCATGCCAATTAAAACCAAAAAAGTATCTGCCGCTATGGCAAGCCGTTTTAGCATTAAATACTCTTTGCCATACTAGTATGGCAAGCCGTTTTAGCATTCTATCCTTGTTTGGTTACGCTCAACACGTCACATTGTTGTCACTCAGACAGACAGACGATTAAACATGGTGGCGGCAGTTTGCACACAGGGTGGTCGCAAATGGTGAGAGGACCTATGGGTGTAATTAAAATATATGTCTTTTATGTCTAAAACCATTCCTTCATTATTGTAATTATTGGTGAAAATAGTCGATCCGGAAGCTTACATTGTGTTGAACTATAGATCTGCTATTTTCACAACTTATAAGTGACACTACCAAACAGCAAAATACTTACTGACCTACATTAATTTGTTAAAAGATTTTTTCCCCTTTTTTGACAAAAACTAGACTAAAACCTTTTTGACTTTTCACCGACTAAAATTGGACTAAGAATATCACATTTAGAAGTGACTAAAATTTGACTAAAACTAACAAGCATTTTAGTCCAAAAGACTAAGACTAAGAATAAATCTAAGATGGTTGTCAAAAACAACACTGCCTGGGTGCTCCCCATTGTACTGAAATGAGATTTTAAGGCTGCATGTTTTATTATGCTGCTGTCAGTAATTAATCAAAAGCATTAACCCTTAAAGACCTAGAACATTTTTGGGGCACCTGAGGCACCTGTATATTTTTTTGTTTTTTCAGACCTATTCTAGCAGTCAGCATCAATTGTCATATATCATTATAAACATAAGAACTTGAACTTTATGTCTAGCTAATTTAAAATTACAAATTTCCTTTTGTTTTCTCTAAAAATTAGTGAATTTCCAGAATTTTAGGAAAAAACGCTACCAACAATTGGGTGTTTTTTACTGTGTACTCAAACAAAAACTCCTGAAGTTTAGATTTTTTTCTTTAAAAATTTGTATTTAGGTGTTTTACACTTCCAAATAAAATTTTGTCTATATATAACATTCCCCAAGCAAGTTATAGCCAATTATTACAATATTATTTAGGTGCTTTTCAGTGAAAAACAGGCCCATTTCGTTTATTGACAATATAGATCTGTCCAAAAACGTTTCAGGAGTAAAGTCATTGCAGAAACAGTGTTAAATAATAGCAAAACACAGTAAAAAATAATTTACTATTTCATAAATATATTCTTAATCCAAAAGATGAACAATAAACACAAATAGTGTAGAAAGTAGCACAAGAAAAAATGCACAAACTGTCTTGTGCAACAAAAAAATAAATAAACAATCCAAATTATTCACAAACTACACACAAAATGAGAGAGAAATATACAGAGTGCAACCGAAAAAATAGTACAAATAATCTTTAAAAACTATATAATAATTAGTTACATAATATAACAACCAAATAGATGGATCTGCTGGCTGTAGTCTGCGTCGGAATCTATTTTACCGGGACATCGCCTAGTGACCGAAAACCCACATTCCAGTGCTTTATCCGATATCTACTGTTGTTTCATCCTTGTTTTTGGTTTGTTTTATGTCAAAGGGCTCTGTCGTGAGTATTTCTGTACATTTTCAAAGAATGCTGTCATGCAAATGTGTTATTTTGCGTTTGTTTTCATGCACGCAAGACACACTTTGCTTTCACTTTGCGTCTGTTCAGATCTGCAAAGAAACATACTAATCGGTGGTTCAAAAGACCAAAACCTATGTTTATTGGTTGAATAGATGACAGTTTGAACCAATCGGGGCACAGGGGTGGGACTAAGCATCAACAATCGTTCCTGTTTGGCTCAGAGGACCAAAACGTGTTGATTTCATCTGACGAATCAGTGCTGAGGAAATGTGATGACGTAATCACGCTTACTACGGAGCCTCTGAATATCCAAATGAGACAAATGCGATATCACTGAAAAGAGCAGACTCTGTACTTTACGAGACTTTTTAAAGCATTCAAATTGGATTAGCGGTTCAAAAGTTATTAAACATTTAAGACCAATAGTTATTTTTAGCCGCCGGCGGCTGTCTCGGTCTTTGAGGGTTAATTAGAAAGGCCCATTTAAGACATATATAGACATATTCATGTATGTATGAAAATCAGTGCACTCACAGTCTGCTCTGTCCAGTGAATGCTCTCTGACCCTCTTCCTGCTGTGACTCCGGTCCAGCACACGATCCGGCTGACAGGGTGTGAGTGTGTCCATCTTTGGGACACATGAGATGTTGTCCATCTGCTGCCTATGCAGCCTCTCTGCCCTGCTCTTGTGACGGGCCAAGCCTGACAGAGAGAAAGAATACAAATTTATGACTCTGGTCACTGTCACAGTCAGTAGCTGTGAGCATCAGTGTGTGTGTACTTACGGACTGCAGCTGCATGCGAGTTTGACAATCTGAATTTGTGTTTGGAGAGGAAGGAGGAAGAGGATGATGGTGCGATGGAGAGTTTGTGTTTGAGAGAGGTCTTCTTGAGCGGTTTGATCCTGTCAAAAGGACGAGTCTGCCAATGAGACCTCAACACCTTCTGCAACTGTAAGTTGAGGGCCACATCTGAAAGACAACCCAGAGGAGGAAAAGAGAAAAAAAAGAGAGAGAATTGTTACTATCAATGAAATTTTGACAAATCTAGGATTGAAAGAACTATTTCATAAAACTTTAAATTGCTTCACCGGATGGTGAACTTCTAACAATGATGAGACTTTCTATCTGTTTCTGGTTTGGCTCTTTATACGATACCAGTCAAAAGTTTTTTTTAATGTTTTTAAAGAAGTCTCTTCTGCTCACCAAGCCTTTATTTATTTGATCCAAAGTGCAGCAAAAACAGTAAAATTTTGAAATGTTTTTACTATTTAAAACAACAGTTTTCAATTTGAATATATTTTAAAATGCAATTTATTCCTGTGATCAAAGCTACATTTTCAGCATCATTACTCCAATTTTCAGTGTCACATGATCCTTCAGAAATCATTCTAATACGCTGTTCAAGAAATATTAGAAAATTATTATTATCAATATTTAAAACAGTTAAGTACTTTTTATTTAAGATTCTTTGATGAATAGAAAGATCAGCATTTATCTGAAATAAAAAGCTTTTGTAAAATTGTACACTATACCATTCAAAAGCTATTAGCATTATAGAAATTAATAATTAATAATAATTAAAAAATGATGATAAAGACATTGCAATGCTGTTCTTCTGAACTTCAATTTACCAAAGAAACCTGATAAAATATACCCAGCAAATTTCAACATAATAATAACAATGTTTCTTGAGCAGCAAATCAGAATATTAGAATTATTTCTGAAGGATCATGTGACTGGAGTAATAATTCAGCTTTATTTCAAAATATACTCAATCAGTTATCTTGAATAGTAAAAATATTTCAACATTTTATTGTTTTTGCTGGTAAATTACACTGTATATTTGCATAAAAAAATCTATTGTGAAAAAGCTATGATATCTTATTGCATCTGACTGCATGTGCATCTCACCCGATTGCAAGGACAGAACGGGGTGGATGCTGCGGTCATGATGTGCGACTCTTTCCACCAGAGGGCGATCATAAGGTACGTCAGGTTTGGGGAGGGGAGGAGCAATGCCACACATGACACAGGAGCCGTTGACATCACACATGCGTGGAGGTGAGTAAGACACTCTCTGAACCTGACAAAAGAATGAAACTCACTTTAGATACATTTCAAAATCAGCCATAAATGCACTCCTGGAATGTCAATACATTCATACCAAGAAACTTCACACAAACACACCTTGCCGTTAAGATTGTGGACAGTGTTGGGGTGGATAAGACGTCGTCTCCTGCAGGTCATTACTGGGCGTGTTCGTGCAGACGTACAGCTGCTGTCCAGACTTGACGGGCATGTGTCAGACACTTCTGCCATGCTACTGAAATAGGAAAGAGTGTAAAATTCAGTTCTTGCCAAGTTAGTGGATAATATGACTTCATGGTGATTAGGGCTGTGCAATATGGACAAAATAATCATATTGCGATTTTTTGAACGAATATTGCGATTGCGATTTTATTTGCGATTTTTTTTTTTTTTTTGATTTTTCAAACAAGCTACATACATACATTCTAAATGTATTCAGAGCACAAGAAGTGCATAACAAAACATTTTACCATGAAATAACATAGTATTAAGTTTAATAAACAAAACTGTAGTAAAATTGTCTTTACAATAGACAACATAAAATAAATAAGCCATTTTACTTTTTTCCCCCGGTACTTTAGCCTACTTTGTGCAATAACGAATACATTCACTTCATTGGAAAAATAAGTAAAACTCTCTATTTTAACATTTTGAGGGTTCAAAAAACTTTTGCTTTTTTTTTTTTTTTTTTTTTTTTTTTTTAATTGTTATGTTTTAGTTTTTCTGATAATGAAAAAGCATAAACATTTATTTATTTTTAATCAAATGAAAAATGAACCCTTTTAATTTTTGTCAAACAAACAGAAATTTACTGTTAAGATCAATGCATGGAAGAAAAATTATATTCAGTTTAAAACGTTTAAATAATAATTAAGTGGTTAATCTTGTTGTAATATATTTTTTTAATCATATATATATTTTTATGTAAATTATTTAAATAGGAATATATAAACACCTACATTATACTGTACAAACTAACAGGACTAATATTGTTCTATTACATGTTAAACCGTACTTTTATTTTGACAGGTTGCAGTGAAGTTCCTGTGTGTATATGATGCTAGTTTTCTCAAATGAAACGGTAAAAGTGAAACTAACAGCAGCAATTTGGCGATTGAGTTTATCTGTTCATGTGAGATGCAAATGCCAAAAATTAGCGGGAGCGTCAAATGTGCTTCAGTCTGCATTTAGTAAAGAAATAAAACGCGTCTCCATCAGTCATACATACAGAAGCAAACAGAACATGCAGGGTTCATATTAAAACGGTCTTTTTGCATTTCAGTTTTCACAGACACTAGTCCATATCGCGATTTGAATTAAGTGACAGACCAACTTTTGATTTATTAATCCAAAAATCAACGAATTACGTGGGATTCCGCGCTATAGTAAATTAGGTTTTTATGAATGGAGTCCGCGATCCAGTCCGTGTTTTCTTGGAGGAGACATTGTAATCACGCGACCATGAAGAGACAGAAATGACATGCCTTAGTGTAAATAAGATAAATAACATAAGGCAATTTAGTATGTTTAATAAAAGAACTATGTATAGACCTGTTCTATAGGAAAGATAACCTTAAATGACTTCTATTTGTGATGTGGCGCTATATCGAAAATAAAATGAACTTGACGTTCAAGGGGGGCGGGGGTGCCGTTGGGGGGATAGATAAAATCGCAGCCTTGTGCGGTTTAGAAATCGCGTGCGCTTAAATCGCGATTTTTTTGCGATTGCGATTAATTGCACAGCCCTAATGGTGATACAAGTCCCATTTGGATTCACTCTGTCTGAGTTCATTTTGCAATAATGACTGGTTGACTGAATTTTATATTTCACTAATAATATTTAAGGGGGGAAGTCACGTAAGAGGCAATGACATTGCGATGTGACTAGTTATGTCTGCCTGTGATTGGTTCATGCGATAAACCCCGTCTCTTATGTTCGTGTGCATTCTGCATTGTTGAATTAGTCTGAATAAACAATATGATGGCATTATTGGGAAGACTAATTAAAAAAAGTAAGTAAACAACTCACACTTACAGTTGAAGTCAAATGTTTACATACACCTGACAGAATCTGCAAAATGGTAATTTTACTCAAATAAAAGGGATCATACAAAATGCATGTTATTTTTTTTATTTAGTACTGCCCTAAATAAGATATTTCACATAAAAGATACATATAGTCGACAAGAGAAAATAAGTTGAATTTATAAAAATGACCCTATTCAAAAGTTTACATCCCCTCGATTCTTAATACTGTCGTTGCCTGAATGATCCACAGCTGTGTTTTTTTTTTTTTTTGTTTCGTGTTAGTTGTTCGTGAGTCTCTTGTTTATCCTGAACAGTTAAACAGCCTGCTGTTTTTCAGAAAAATCCCTCAAATTCTTTGGTCTTTCAGCATTTTTGTGTATTTGAACCCTTTCCAACAATGGCTGTATGATTTTGAGATTCATCATTTCACACTGAGGACACCTGAGGGACTCATATGCAACTATTACAGAAGGTTTAAATGCTCACTGATGCTCCAGAAGGAAAAACGATGCATTAAGTAAAACTTTTGAACAGAATGAAGATGTGTACGTTCTTCTTTTTTTCCTTAAATATCTTAAATATCAGAAGATACTTGCGTGTCTCCCAGAAGAAAAGTAAGTTAAATTTACCTTAATCCTCCAATTTAATTGTTAATGCATTGTTTTTTTCAGTAAACATTCTGTAATAGTTGCATATGAGTCCCTCAGTGTGAAAAGATGAATCTTATAATCATACAGTCATTGCTGGAAACGGTTCAAATACACAAAAATGCTGGAAAACCACAGAATCTGTGGGAGCTGAGTGATTTTCTGAAAAACAGCAGGAAGTTTAACTGTTCAGGACAAACAAGGGACTCATAAACAACTATCACTAAATGAAAAAAAAACAACAGCTGTGGATCATTCAGGTAACAACACAGCATTAAGAATCAAGTGTAAGTAAACTTTTGAAAGGGGTTCATTTTTATAAATTCAACTATTATTTTCTCTTGTGGACTATATGTAAATGTCTTTTATGTGAAACATTTTATTCAGGTCAGTACTGAAAAAAATAACATGCATTTTGTATGATCCCTCTTATTTTAGCAAAATAATTACCATTTTGCAGATTCCGCAAGGTGTATGTTAACTTTTGACCTCAACTGTAAATATAATCACTGTTACGTCAAAATAAGGCTTAAAATGGCATGAAATCATGTTTTGTGGGAGTTTTCAGTGAGTAATCAGCTTTAAATTTAAAGTAAATCTCTGTGACCAATATTTATTGAGCTTTGATGAATGATGATCAGAAAAAATCCAAGATAGTTAAAAGTTAACAACTAATGTAGCGGCGCACAGCAGAGATGAGCCACTATCCAGAGGGGGCGAATTAATCGACGCGCCAGTCCATGGTTAATCTTTTTCTTTGCTTTATTTTCACCAAAACATAGTGCTTAACATTCAGTTGCTAAAACATTAGCTCCGATCTTTCAAACCCGCGGACCACACGGTCTAAAAATTGTGTCCGCTCCCCTTACTCTAGCTCCACCTACTCCTCACCTGCCCTAAATGCAGAGTCGTCATTAAATAATAAAAGTCCCCAATACACAAACTCGTTACATTCAAAACGAATAATCAAATAAACACAAATAATTATAATTAACAAATTAAACAAACTAAATTGTATTCAAGTTATTAAATCAGTCCATTCAATGAAAAAATAGAAAAAGAAATGGCTCCAACATTCCGGCCCCTAATTGTCAGCTTGTGACAATTACTTCACAAAATAAGAGCCACAACTTTTAACAAAAGTAACAAAAGAAAGAAAAATTCAAAAATTCAAAATTCAAAAATTATCCAAAATACCGCAGCATCTTTTGATTGGTGGGTTTCTTCGGATCCTCATGACATGTTTTTTAGAAAACATAATTTGCTAATAGGTCTCTCCAGAATACTGTTCTTCGTTCTCACTTTAACTCTCCGTACATATCCTTTGCTGTCCGGGAATGTCTCCACGATTCGACCTAAAGGCCAAGAACTCCGTGGTGAAGTACCATCAATAATGAGAACAATATCGCCAGTTTTCAGGTTTTGTTTGTCTTTGTTCCACTTCTGCCTTTTCTGCATTAACGGGAGGTACTCTCTAATCCATCGTTTCCAGAAAAGATCACTGATGTACTGTACTTGTTTCCATCTTCTTCTGGAATAGATGTCATCCTTCTGAAAAATCCCGGGAGGCAAGATAGGAATTCCTTTCAACTGAAGCAAATGATTAGGGGTTAAAGGTTCTGGGTCTTTGGAATCCTCTGAAACTGTAGTAATTGGACGATCATTGAGTATAGCTTCCACTTCACATAAAGCAGTCTGTAGGCCTTCATCATCAAGAGTCTGCTGTCTCAAGACAGAGTATAGGATCTTTTTGATAATTCGAATGATTCGTTCCCATACACCTCCATGATGAGAACCTAGGGGAGGATTAAAAGTCCACTTCACATTCTCTCTCAGCAGTACCTTCTGTATTCTGTCCTGATTGATGTCAGCAAGTGCCTCTCTCAATTCTCGCTCTGCCCCAATAAAGTTAGTTCCATTATCCGAAATTAACTCTTTAACTTGACCCCTTCTACACATAAATCTTCTGAGCGCACAAATACAGGAATCTGTGTTCAGAGAATACGCCATTTCAAGATGAACAGCTCTACTATTGAAGCAGGTAAATATCACTCCATATCTTTTGACATGTGCTCTCCCCCTCTTCACCTCAATGGGACCAAAGTAATCGATTCCAACGTGACTGAAGGGTGGTAAATCAGGAGTGATTCGATTTAGGGGCAAATCTGCCATCTTTTGTTCAATTGCAGATCCATGCCAACGTCTGCAGAATAGACAATCCCTGATGACTTTTCTGGCAACAGCATTACCTTTGGTAATCCAATACCTTTTATGCAGTTTGGCAAGCAGTTGGCTTCTACCACAATGACCGGACATCTTATGAATATGATCCATTAACAGCGTACACAAACGACTTTCATTGGGTAGAATAGCTGGATGCTTGAACTCTTCTGGCATCGCCATCCTGCTCAACCTTCCACCGACTCTTAAGATGCCATTGTCTAAGATCGGATCCAACTTGTATATTCTGCTACTAGCTCTTACAGCATGACCTTTGTTTAACAAGGTTATTTCATCTTGAAAGCTCTGTTGTTGAACATGACGAACAAGAGATTCTTCTGCAAGTGCAATATCTTCTACTGCTAAAGTTTGGGTACCAAGCTGGGATTTCATCTTAATCATGTAATCATCAAGTACTTCTTGAGCTTTGGGATGCTGTAGAAAGATGACTGCTGCTTCTTTCCGTTTTTGACTCAAGTACAGAAGCATAGATCTACATTTCAACAACCATGCGGTTGCTCTTCGCAAGTTTTCCCATGATGAAAAGTGCTGTATTAACTTGCTGAATGGAGTTGAATCAGCAGTGGTGATAGTAAAAACAGCGGTTGATCTCTTTACCTCTGGATCACTGTCTGAAATGCAAAGTGATTCTTGAGGCAATTCAGGCCAGTCTGCAACAGGACTTTTCAAATATTCTGGACCTTTGAACCATCTTCCATCATTCTTGAACAAGCTAGACCTTACGCCGCGAGAGGCGTCATCAGCAGGATTAGCGGCAGACTTCACATAACGCCACTGAAACTTCTGTGTCAGATTTCTGATAGTTGAAACTCTATTAGCTACATATGTCTGGAATCTGCTAGTGTCATTCGAGATGTATTTGAGGACTGATGTACTGTCCGTCCAAAACACAGAATCATCCAAAACTAGCTCCAGTTCTTCCTTCAACATTCTATCGACTTTTGAAGCGAGAACTGCGGCAGCCAATTCGAGTCTAGGGATAGTCATCACTTTCAGTGGGGCTACTCTTGCTTTACCCATCACAAAAACAACATGGACAAAACCACTGTCATCTGCAAGACGTAGATAGCTAGCTGTACCATAACCGATTTCGCTAGCATCACTGAAGTGGTGTAATTGAGCACTACATATTTTTCCAAAGTTGTTGGGTATAAAGCATCTCCTAAAGCTCAAGTTCGAAAGTAGCTTGAGCTCCTCTAGCCACGTATTCCATTTTTGTGCAAAGGCTGCAGGAATTTCTTCATCCCAACCATAATTCATCCTGCACAACTCTTGTCCAATCCTTTTAGCTGGCAGCATTACTGGAGCAAGAAATCCAAGTGGGTCATAAACTGAATTGGTAACTGACAAAATGCCTCTTCTGGTAAACTGTCGTTGTTTCAAACACATTTTGAAGACAAAAGTATCAGACTCTGTATCCCACTGAAGTCCCAATGCGCTATCCACAGGAAGTTCATCTCTGCGCAAGTCGAGATGTCTCACTTCTTTAGATCTCTCCTCCACAGGGATTGAAGCTAGTACATTGCGGCTATTACTAACCCATTTGGTGAGCTTAAATCCACCAGTAGCACATACTGCAATGAGCTCCTGCACCAACAGGATGGCTTGTCTTTCATCCGAGACAGACTTAAGGCAATCATCTACATAAAAGTTGTTATGAATTGTGGATAAAACTTCTGAATCAACTTTGCCTTCATTATCATCTGCCGTCTTCCTTAACGCAAAGTTGGCACAACTGGGGGAGGAAACAGCTCCAAAGAGATGTACAGTCATTCTGAACTCTTTCAACGGTTGATCAATATCCCCATCAGGCCACCACAAGAATCTCAAAAAGTCAAGGAACTCCTCAGGAACCTTTACTTGGTGAAACATACCCTCAATATCCGCCATCACAGCTATAGGTTCTTGGCGAAACCGGAGGATTACACCTAAGAGGGTATTCGTGAGATCTGGACCCTGCAACAATTCTGAATTCAGTGAAGAACCTTGAAATGAGGCAGCACAATCAAATACCACTCTGATTTTCTTCTTTCTTTTGTGGTAGATTCCATGATGGGGGATGTACCATACTCTGCCATCATTTCTATCAAGCTCCTCTTCTGGTACCTTTTCTGCATGACCCTTTTTTAGGATGTCGCCAATAAAATCTTTGTAGTCTAATAAGAATGCTTCATCCTTCTTAAACCTCTTGAGTATACTTAGGGCTCGTTGTTCTGCAATCTTTTTGTTGTCAGGCATGGTGATGTTAGGTTTACGGAACGGAAGACATATTTGGTAATGACCATCTTGTCTAACAACAGAGTTGTTCACCAATTCTAAGAATTTCTGATCTTCATAAGAAAATTCAGGTTTTTCATCATATGCTTGTTCTGGGAAGTCATTATTATATTGTTCTTTTAGCAAATCGTCCAGTTTAGCCACTGAGATTCTATTAGAAGACACAAATGGTCGTCCCTGTACATCTGTGGATGAGTTACCACTCAGTGGACCATTAACAAGCCATCCCAAACATGTCTGGACCGCATAGGGACCATCCTTTTGGCTGTTAATAATCCTCAAGGGTTCCATCGCTTTTGGGATATTGACCCCAATCAACAGATCAACATCTGCTTCTATGGAACACAGTCGAACATCTTTCAGATACGGCCATTTCTTTATGTCCTCTTCCCTTGGTATATTCTCCTGGCTAACCGGAATGGAACTTTGTGTAAAGACTTCAGGCAATTCTATGAAGTAGTCACTGTCCAGCCCACTTACTTCCAAACCACTCAGATGAAAAGTTTTGACAGGCTTTTCCTGTCCCATTGTTTTAAGCAGGATCTCAATTCGTTTGCCAGCCATGTTCAACCGTCTCATCAAACTCTCTGTACAGAATGTGGCCGAACTTCCAGGATCTAAGAAAGCATACGTTTGAAGAACTCTACTACCTTTGGTGGCTTTTATTTTCACTGGAACAATCGCAAGTTTGCATTCAACTGAACCGGCCCCTGTATGCTCAGTAGCTACAACAGCCATAGTAACAGGTCTGCTGGAGTTAGCTTTCTTAGCATCATCATAATCTTTCTTGTGCATATCAATCAATGAATTAGGTGAGCCTCCATAAGATGAAGCATTTTTGATATGCAGCACTGTTGGATGCTTTTTGGAACAGATTCGACAAGTCAAACGCTTTTTACAAGCTTTTGTTAGATGGCCTTTTTTAAGACAAGCAAAACAAAGACCATTCGTTCTTAAGAAATCAATTTTATCCTTGTGCGGCTCGTCCACCATTTTGACACAAGAATTCATTGAATGATCAGAATGACAAAACAGGCAGGGAACATTAAAAGCGACATTAGCATCGTATTGATGATTTGGTTGACAATTCTGCTTTGATGTTTCAACAGAAGAAACTGTAGTGACAAAACTTTTCCTACAAGAAGATTTTTGCATAGGAGGTTCAGTGGATGTTTTCTTAATGTAAGAATTTGCTTTTGGATCTTGAATTTCTCCAAAGACTGGATCAAGAAAAATCGTAGCTTGTTTCTCAATGAAAGCTACCAAGTCAGAAAAGATTGGCCTTCTTTGAGTGCGTTCCAGAATATCACAGGCGGTAGCTCTCCACTTTTCTCTTAGCTTGTACGGAAGTCTAGAAACAATCAATTTTAGATTAAATGGCAAGTTCAACTCTGCAAGATCTACCAGGTCTTGTACTGCATTGCAACATCCTCTAAGATAGACTGCATAACTATGCAATGCTTTTCCATCATCAGAGCGAATGTTACCCCATTTCAGAGCTTTCTCCATATATGCACTAGCCAGCTTGAATTCATCTCCAAAATGATGCTTTAAAAGACGTTTGGCTTCTGCATAACCTCTGTTAGCGTTCATGTAAAGACAACTTTGAACAAGTTCCTTAGGTTCACCTGCCGTGAACTGTTCCAGATAATACAATCGCTCCTGATTGTTATCCGTTTTCTCCTCAATGTTGTGAATAAAAGATCTCATAAAAGGTCTATATTCCAGAGGATCACCGCTGAATACTGGAATCTCCCTTACAGGAAGTGAAGCTTGTTTCTGCTGGCTCACAAGTAAATCAGCCAGATCGCTTTGTCTTTGTAAAACAGGACCAAAGTCAACACTGGCAATGTTGGTATTATTAGCTGCGCCATGCTGCTGGTCACTTTGTGCAGTCATAGTTATAGGTGTAGTTGCTGCCTGGTTAGCAGTAGGTCTTGATGTAAATCGAGTTCCATGAACCATCCTTTGAAGTGGTGTCTTAGGAATTGTTCCGATAGTTTTAAAATGCAGGGGAGATGATTCAGAATCAACAATCAAAGTCGATTTTTCTTCAGCTTTATCCACATATTCATTCATAGCATCTCTTAATTTAGCAGATGAGTGAGAACTTTGCAGTGAACTTGCTTCGGACATCTCCAACACCTTTAACTTCGCATTTGCAGCATCTATTTCAGACTGTAATGTAAGAGCTTCCATCTTGGATTCCAGATGAGCCTTTTCCAACTCAAGTGCATGCTTCCTTTTAAGAGCTTCAGCACGAGCAAGTAAAGCTGCTTTTTCGGCTGCAACTTTCACACGAGCTGACATAATTGAACTGGTTTTAGATTTGCTTGATCCTTTTGAAGTTCTTGAAACGTTAGACACACTATCAGAAGGATCAACCAGAGTCTGTGGATCAGACTGCTTCTTTTTCCACAACCCTAACTCATTCAGGAACTCAGTAAAGGTAAACTTCTTTGGCTCAAACCAGTCAATCCTTTCATTCTCTTTGACTTCATCAGATAAAAGCAATTGTACAGACTCGTGCACTTGATAAAATTCATCCAGAGCCTTCTGAAATTCAAGATGAAGTTCATCCACTTTATAAAAATTGCTCCCATCAGCCATCAAAGCCTTCAATTCATTCATTCTTCTTGTGCAGGCCCCAAGTTTTCCTCTACGCGAAGCACTAAGTGATTTAAAACTCTCCATTGCCATTTCAATACCATCAGTCTCAGTCATCATAAACACTTGCTATTCACAACCTCTTTGCATATTCTGCTCGAATGAGAATCAAGCTTGAGTTCTTGCATCAACCACTCGCATTGGCTTAAACCTTTTGCCTATATCAGACAACTTTAAAACAACTCGCAAGACTCCTTCCAATAGCCATCGTCGCCATCAAAATTCAAAACATGTGCACATGTGCCGAAAATCGTACTTTAAAACTTCCACGGTTCACAAACAGCCTTCATTTCACGTCGTATCAGATCGTAAAAGCTTAACGCTTAACGACACGTCCATAGCCACTCCAAAGCCAGCATAATTCAAAGTAAACCTGCCGAATGGCTACTCACGGCACAGCACAGTCAAACCGCGTCTCAATGAAGTCAGGTCCTCCGTTATTCGTTCGCTGAAATCCGTCCATGCAGTCCAGCAGAAGACATCCGCATCAACAGCCAGCTGGTCGTGTTTAGCGTGATCCGAGTCCGCGTCCTTGCGAACAATTTTTAGACTTAAATGTAGCGGCGCACAGCAGAGATGAGCCACTATCCAGAGGGGGCGAATTAATCGACGCGCCAGTCCATGGTTAATCTTTTTCTTTGCTTTATTTTCACCAAAACATAGTGCTTAACATTCAGTTGCTAAAACATTAGCTCCGATCTTTCAAACCCGCGGACCACACGGTCTAAAAATTGTGTCCGCTCCCCTTACTCTAGCTCCACCTACTCCTCACCTGCCCTAAATGCAGAGTCGTCATTAAATAATAAAAGTCCCCAATACACAAACTCGTTACATTCAAAACGAATAATCAAATAAACACAAATAATTATAATTAACAAATTAAACAAACTAAATTGTATTCAAGTTATTAAATCAGTCCATTCAATGAAAAAATAGAAAAAGAAATGGCTCCAACAACTAAAAAGAATAGCTGAACAAAAGTTGACAAAATAAAATATATTGTTTCAATCTTTACCAACTTACCACCTTATTATTTTGGAATAAATGTAAAATGCTTTAAAACACTAACTTGATGAGATTCATACTTGGCTTTAATAAACAGAATTCTAATTATATTGTTAATGTAAAAATGTAAAATAGATTTTTTTCTTTTTCTGATAGTGTAAGTAATGTTTATTAATCAGTTTATTTTGAGGACCACATTTGTGACCCTGGACCACAAAACCAGTATCAAGTAGCATGAGTATATTTGTAGCAATAGCCAAAAAATACACTGCATGGGTCAAAATGACCAATTTTTGTTTTATGCCAAAAATCATTAGATAATAAGATCATGTTCCATGATGATATTTTGTACATTTCCTACAATAAATATATAAACATTTAATTTTTAATTAGTAATATTCATTGCTAAGAACTTCATTTGAACAAGCGATTTTCTCAATATTTCTTTTTTTTTTTTTTTTGCACCCTCAGATTCTTCAATATCAGAAATATTGTCCTATCCTAACAAACCATACATCAACGGAAAGCTTATTTATTCAGCTTTTGGCTTTGTATAAATCTCAATTCTCAAAAAAAAAGTACCCTTATGGCTGGTTTTGTGGTCAAGGGTCATATTTCAGAACCGCACACCACTGATAGATAACATTAAATTTGTCGAACCTAATGGAGACGTTGTTCTCAGATGTATCTGTCAAACGAGACTGGGGTTCTGTGAAATTCTGGGATGTTGCTGAGGTCGGGACATTCTCGTTTGTCTCTGTCATATTTATGTTTCCTTGGAAGGAAAAGGCGGAGTCTCCCAACTCCACAGGACCCTGCAAAGAGCATGCAAAAAAACCTTTATATTCAGCCAAATTCCATTAAACTAATTCCCAATTCCTAACATTCCTGACCCTGGATACCCAGCGTCTGCTAACCTTGCTGGCACGGAGCTGGCGGTAGATGTCGACCTGCTGTCGGATGCGGTACTCCAGGTCTGATATCTGAGCCTGCAGCCATGTCCAGTGACTGATGATTGTGGCTCTTTCCCTGGCGAAGCGCCCTTCTGCTCTCCTCCATCTGAAAGAGAAAAGTGAACAATCCAGTTAAACATGTTTTAAGTTAGACATTTGGTGGTTTAGCTAACTAGGAAAGTCATTAGAGGGTTAGCTCTGTTTATTTCAGCTGGCTGTGACAACAGTTAAAACAAACAGGAAACCCTCAGGACTTTTCTTGCTGAATTTTCCAGCCCTGATGGTCCAGATTACAGAAGAAATCAGTCAGCTTGATTGTAATGATGATGTTTAACACATAGAGGGCACTGGTGAATACATTCAGTGCAGAAATCCATTTTGACTTGTCACTTACAGACTCCACATTATGAATCATCTCTTTTTTAAAATACAGTCAGTAGAAGGCACAGTCTCACAAAATGACACTTGTCAACATGAATTTAAATAACTTCCTTTGCAATCTAGAGATGACAGGAAGGGGAAATACATCTAGGGGTGGGTGATATGACCAAAATATGAATAATATCAATAATAGAAATCACACATTTATTTAAATTCTTATTTAAATTGATTTACCTTTATTGGCAACAGACACATACTGCCCTCCAAAGGCAAAGTGCAGTAACTACGCATTAGGTCAAAATTGAGGCTTAAAATGGACTTTATGAAAACTGTTTTGTCTTGTGGCAAAGTCTCCTGATCAGTTTTGTCCCAAAGAAACGAGAGTGTTTCCGAGAAACAAGAGTGTCAACATGTTTGACTAGCTGGCCTAAAAACTGTAAAGGCATTTTTCTCTGTTTCAGTGTTGGTGTAGTTACTGCACTTTGCCTTTGGAGGGCAGCATAGGTGCAGATGGTGCACAATGCTTCCCATTTATCACGACCACGAATGAACATCGGGTATTTTTTTTGCAATTCGTCTGTGAAACTACATTTGCGTTTCGGCATGTTAGTGACACACAGCTCTTGCAGAGCAGCTCCTCGTTTGTTTTGTTTTGACAACTGGGTCTTTCGCGTCATCAGACAGGTACCTCAGAATAATGCCGGTGGGCAGTGGCTGCATTTAAAGTGTTGAATTAATGACGGTCATTAGTGAAATGAGGTAAAAAAAACCCGGACATTTTATGATATTTTACAAAATCCCCCCGGACATAATTTTATAGCCAAAAAGGAGGACATGTCCGGGTAAAAGAGGACGTATGATCACCCTAGTAAGTAGCATAGGTATATTTGTAGCAATAGCCAAAAATACACTGTATGGGTCAAAATTATCGATTTTTCTTTTATGACAAAAATCATTAGGATAATGTGTAAATATCATGTTACATTAACATATTTTGTCAATTTTCTACTGTATATGTATCAAAACTTAATTTTTGATTAGGAATATGTATTGCTATGAATTTCATTTGGACAAACTTAAAGGCGATTTTCTCAATATGTAGATTTTTTTGCACCCTCATATTCCAGATTTTTAAATAGTTGTATCTCAGCCAAATATTGTCCTATCCTAACAAACCATTTTCAAGAAATTGACCGTTATGACTGGTTTTGTGGTCCAGGTTCACAAGTTACAAACAATAGATCAAATATACAAATCAAATAAAGAGAGGACTATCAAACAAAAGTTAAAAATACTATAGAAACTAAATATAGTATTCAAGGCAAAATAAAATATTGCATACTCTTCACTGTATGACAATGATTCTTATTAAAGTCCATCATGTTCAGTCAAGGGCAATAAGCGACTCTCTTTATCTTTTGTCGTATGATTATCATGGTTTAAGCACAACAAATCACAAAAAAAAAAAAAACTATTTATAGGTAATTTATACCTATAAATATTTTTTTTTTTGTGAATTACAATGTGTAAAAATCTGTCAGAACTGAACACTTCTAATTTTCATTAATGGGACCCTGGACCACAAAATCAGTCATAAGGGTCAGTTTTTGGAAATCGAGATTATATACATCATCTGAAAGTCAAATAAGTAAGCTTTGTTGGGATAGAACAATATTTGGCCAAGATTCAACTGTTATATTTCACCTTTAAAGTTGGTCCAAATTAAGTTCTTAGCAATGCATATTATTAATCAAAAATTAAGTTTTGATATCTTTACAGTAGGAAATTTACAAAATATCTTCATGTAACATGACCTTTACTTAATAACCTAATGATTTTTGGCATGAAAGAAAAATCAATAATTTTGACCCATATGGTTTTGTGGTCCAGGGTCAAAAATGTATTAAAAAAAAAAGAGAAAAGAAAGCAAGTCACCCACTCCCATGTAAGATCATTATCATGATTTGCTGTTAATAGTCAGTGGTTTCAATAACTTAGCAGAGGATGAGCTTTTTATTGGGCAAAAATGTATGCAGCGTAAGGTGTATTTTTGTGTGATGGGCTGGTGTTGTGACTACAAACGTGAAAATGGTTGCCTGTACTGGTCTATCAGGGTTTGTGTGTACTGTGTAGGGTGTACTGCTCACACAAGCACACCACCATCTAATAACAAAGTCCCTCTCAGCACATTCCCACACAGAGCACGCCTTCAAACGCAGCCGCTCACATTTGCCCACGTGGAACCCGGCAACTCGCTGTGACAAGATAGATGGGGGAAATTTACACATGCACCACTGAGCCCTATGAACCACCATCACACAGGAGATATTCAATATGATCACACTGCTCTCTGGAATACTTCGCTCTGATTGGTCAGTCTCAACTCAAATGTTTTTGTATTGTACAGGGTTGTTATAGATAACTAAAACACTAAACTTGAAAATAAACTAAACTTATTTCAGCTGATCTACTTGTCAAAGCAACCTCTTATTTCATTTAGTTTAACCTGAAATACTAAAAAAAGTACTAAAACCAATCTGGTTTCTGGCTTCCGGTCTCAAACGTGCAAGTTATTTTTAGAAAACCAAACAACTCATTTTGCTGCTTGATATGGCAAATTGGTGCGTCTTACCATATTATTTTAATGTATTATCTTAATCATGAACACACTGGTTTGTAGTGCAAACAGTTTTACGGTTTACTGCGCATTGTTACTCTTCTCCTTATTTCCCTATAGTGGCTAAAAACTGCAGAACTGACATAAATCATACTACTAAATTACTACAACTTTACCTGAAATTAAAGTGAAAACAGGAAACCAAAAAAACAGTAAAAAAAAAACAGTCTAGTAATCATTAAAACAACACTGTTGTATAATGACTGTAAAATTCACTGAGTATCATGTGTTGTCTCTTTCTTCACACAAAATGCATTCATTTAAACTCAAATCAACTTCTATTTAGATAATTACTCAATGAGTATGGGGATAATGTAGTTAGGTCATCATATAACATTTATTTTGTATTAATGGTCAAAGTGTACACTTCCATGTAGTATAATTTCAAGAACCAGGCCTACAGAGGGCAACATTGAGTCCTGCTATAAATGAAGTGACCAAATTATTCATGCTAGTTTATTGAAGCAAATTTTCATCATGTGATGCTCTCCGGCGTATTTAAAAAACAAACAAATTTAAAGCTGTCACTAATGATTATTTCGGTAATTGAGTAATCGGTCGACTATTTTGACGATTAATCGAGTAATCGGACAATTATCATTCGATTTTTTTTTATGTGCGTGTGGTAATAAAAATAGACCTAAGCGAACAACAGTCTTTTAAAAGTACCTGAATTCTGTAATAATTAACGATTAACTACATTATCACTTCCATCTAGTATAATTTCATAAGCCAGAACTACAGAGGGCAACACGGATTCCTGCTACAAATAAAGTGACCAAATTATTCATGCTAGTTTACTGAAGAACATTTTAGTTGTGTGATAACGTCTCGCTCTCTGGTGTATGTTTAAAACAAATTTAGAGCTGTCACTAACAATTATTTTGGTAATCGAGTAATCGGATATTCTAATATTTTATTTTGTTTGTTTGTGGTAATAAAAATAAACCTAAGCGAACAACAGTCTTTTAAAATTACTTTAAATCTGTAATAATTGACGATTATTACGATTGTACATTATCACTTCCATGTAGTAGAATATCAAGAGCCAGGCCTACAGAGGGCAACATCGAGTCCTGCTACAAATGAAGTGACCGAATTATTCATGCTAGTTTACTGAAGCAAAGTTTAGTTGTGTGATATAACATCTCGCTCTCCGGTGTATTTAAAAAATTTTTTTTTGAGCTGTCACTAACAATTATTTTGGCAATCGAGTAATCTGTCGATTATTCTAAAGATTATTCGAGTAATCGGATCATTCTAAAATGTGTGTGTGTGTGTGTGTGTGTGTGTGTGTGGTAATAAAAATAGACCTAAGCGAACAATAGTCTTTTTAAAAACATAAAATTAGAGCTGTCACTACCGATTACTTTGGTAATCAAGTAATCGGTTGATTATTTTGATGATTAATTGAGAAATCAAATTTTTATAATTCAATTTTTTTGTGTGTGTGCATGTGGTAATAAAAATAGACCTAAGCGAACAATAGTCTTTAAAATTACCTTAATTTTGTAATAATTGACGATTAACTGTACATTATCACTTCCATGTAGTAGAGTTTCAAGAGCCAGGACTACAGAGGGCAACACTGAGTCCTGATAAAAAATAAATTTACCTAATTATTCATGATAGTTTACTGAAGCAACTTTTAGTCGTGTGATATAATGTCACGCATTTTTAAAAACATAAATTTAGAGCCATCACTAACAACTATTTTGGTAATCGAATAATCTGCCGATTATTCTAATGATTAATCGAGCAATCGGATATTCTAATATTTAATTTTTTCTGTGTGTGGTAATAAAAACAGACCTAAGCGAACAATAAGCCTTTAAAATTACTTAAATTTTGTAATAATTGTTGATTAACTGTACATTATCACTTCCATGTAGTATAATTTCAAGAGCCAGGCCTACAGAGGGCAACACCGAGTCCTGCTACAAATAAAGGGACAGAATAATTCATGCTAGTTTACTGAAGCAAATTTTAGTTGTGTAATATGTCACGCTCTCCGGCGCATTTTAAAAAACATAAATTTAGAGCTGTCACTAACAATTATTTTGGTAATCGAGTAATTGCCGATTATTCTAATGATTAATCGAGTAATCGGATACTTATAATAATTTGTGTGTGGTAATAAAAATAGATCCAAGCAAACAATAGGCTTTAAAATAACTTAAAATATATATACAATTACAGCGAGGCAATAATAATTAGTTCAAATGAAGTATCAAAAGCAAGTACTCATGGTTTTATTAAAGAAAATTGTTAAAATAAAACAGAACTAATGTACATTATGAATTAGAGCAAAATACTGCAGGCCGCGTCAGCAGCCTGACGATTGATTTTACACTTAACAGCGCAATCTAATCCTTGTTTAATATTAACTAAACATTTAATTCAAGTGTCTACTTAATCTTTAATATTTGCTTATTTCTTTATGACAGAAATGCTATAGCCACTGTAATTTCTTTAATATGTGGACATCAAAATGTGCAAACTCAGAGTGAGGGTTTGAGCTTTTATTTGGAACAGTTAGCATGTTTAAAAAGGTATTGATATTAGATATTATCAGCAACTATATTTACTATATAGACCAGGGGTCTTCAACTAAAACGGCTTGAGGTCCAGTAATGAACCCTGCTCACCAGCCGAGGTCCGGACAATTATATATAAAAAAACTATTTATGTTTTTTGCAAGACCAGGGTATCTGCAGCATATTTTATCTTAAATTCTAGACATTTAAATACCTTTTTTAAAGACCTGAACAATAAATAAATAAATAAATAACTGTAAAAAAAAAACATGATTTACAATTTAGATGCAGGTTTCACAAAACAAAAAAGATTTCTTAAATTATAAACTTCACATTCCAGCCTTCAAGAATCAAAAGTATCAATTCTTATATTAATTTAAACAATTATTGTCAATCAAGTATTTAACATATACATATATTTTACTGCCTTAATTGTTTAAATTTGTATAATACATTATCTTGTCGATCCATCAGCTTACATTTACAACTCTGCATGTTTGCTACTTAAAACCATGGATTGATTTTTTTTTACATTTGTCTTTTTGACAACAGCAGACGTACAAGCTGATTAAAAATGGCAGATCATTCTCTTCCAGCAGGAGGCGCTATCAGAATGGTACACAAAGCAGCGCCGCAGCTGACTTTCAAACGTGCAGCGCTCACATTTATTCAATGGATAGCCGTTTAAAGATTCATCGCAATTCTTGCCTTTTAGTCCCCAATTTAAGACAACCTGAAATCATAATTAAGACTTTCTTACCAACTAATAATAATCATTAATGAAAATTAAGAGCTTTATTTTAAACACCGACTTTCAAAAACAACCCTTAGCCTTCACAAAATACGTTTCTTTTTATTTTTTCCCCACTGTGTTCGGCGCACAAGAGAAATATTAGGAAGTAAATTAATATCAGCATATGAAGTATATTCGTCTATCATTGTCTCTGAGAGAATGTGCACGTCAGATGCTGAAGGCGCTGTTTTTACTTTCACTTTAACATATTGCGCAGTTTTCACTTTGCTTGTGTGATATCCATTGGCTCACCTTCATGGTTTAAAACATAAATATGTATAAAAATACAGTATAAAAAGATATATTTACAATATTTTGCGACGTTAACGCCAACATAATGCGTTTGCCATCAACATTTTTCACTCACTGAAAGCTACATCTGTCTGCACGCAAAGCGCAGATCTCTGCCCTCATCACTGCACGGAAGATTGCACCCAAACGCTGACCCTGGTGTGCTTGATATACATTTATTTATTAGAAATTAGCGTTTGGCATTTTTTAATTTAATTATGTCAAAAGCTTTCACGGTCCGCATGGACGCATCTTGCAGTCCGGATCCGCCAGTTGACGACCCCGGATATAGACTATATTCAACAAACAGTTGACGGTAGCCATTGACTTCCATACTATGAAAGCCAATGGCTACCGCCAACTGTATGGTTGCCAACATTCTTCAGAATATCTTCTTTTGTGTTCAACAGATGAATGACACTCATACAGGTTTGAGGGCGAGTAAATGATAACAGAATTTACATTTTTGGATGAGCTATTCCTTTAATTGTTGTCATCTGTCCATCCAAACGTGCACGTGTGCGTTTGGACGACGGGGGGAGCGACAACAAAGGAGCCGTCCTCCCTTACTGCGCCTGCTGTGAAGTGAATCATCTCGTAATTGTGTTTCATAAATCACATTGGGCTGATGGAGGGAGTACAAAGACAGAGTCGTTTAGCATAAATGTTCTGCTGCCTTTGTTCTTGGGTTTCAGACTGTGAGACGGAGGGACTGGATGAACCAAAACACCGATAAATACCAGCCGACTGACACACTGGCTTAGCAAACTGTTTTATATGGAGCCCTGCCTGTTATTTTTCACTCATACAGATCAAGGGCTACACTGTATTTTAGGTTAAGGAGAAAATGAAAGCAATTATAACAGGGAAGAATGAACTTCTATGATATGATAGTGTGTCTACTGACTGCATAAGCAGTTGGCTTTCAAGGCAGCATGCTAACTGAAATAAAAGCTGAATAAATGACAGACTCTGCATGGGAGACTTGACTTCCAAGTGATTATGATATTTAACATTAGCAAATAACTCGATTCTGGAACAGAGCTGCACGCAGGGCTGCAAAAATGAATCACTGTGTTCATTTACACGTGAGCTGAATTTAAATTTTAATATTATTTATTACTATATTATATAGTTTAAATATATCTTTTCGATATTACAGATATTACAATAGCTATAATTCTTATTTTGCTTTTATTCAGTAATTTTTATTTAGTAGTAGTCATTATATTGTTATTTTATTAAACTTTAATTGTAATATTTTCATTATTTATCATTCATTTATTATTAGTTTACAATACATTTTAAATCACAATTTGTAATCTGAAAAATCACTTTTTTGTATCTATGTTCTTTCTATATTTGGGGAATTATTATAAATTATAATTATAAATAATATATTTTTAATTGTACAGTTAAATATTATTCTTATTATTCAATTCTTATGCTTTTATTTAGTCATTTTAATTTTACAATTATTTGCATTATTTATTACAGGTATTATATTGCTTTACAATAAATTTTTAAATGCCAATGTTTAATTAGAAAAAAACATTTTTGTATATTTCTATATTTGAGGAATTATTATAAATTATACATTATAATTATAAATAATAATAAATATGTTTTTAATTGTACAGTTAAATATTACAAGTAACAATTCTTATGGTTTTATTTAGTAATTTTAATTTTACAATTATTTTTATTATTTATTACAGGTATTTTATTTTATTACTTTTCAATACATTTTAAAATCCAAATTTTTAATCGGAAAAATCAAAAAACATTTTTGTATTCATGTTCTTTGTATATATTAAAAAATTTTAAGGAATTAAATATAATTATAAATTGTAACAGTTAATAATAATAATAATAATAATAAGTATTTTTTATTCTTTAGCTAAATATTACATAGTAGTAATAGTAGTAATTCTTATTTTGCTTTTATTTACATTTTTTAATTTATTAGTAATAATCAGTAAACATTTTATTAAATTATAATTTTAATATTTGTATTATTTATCATTAATTTTATATCACAATTTTTAATAAAAATAATCGTATTTTTATTTACTTATTTTTTGTATTTATGTTCTTTGTATATTTCTATATTTGGGGAATTAATTGTAAATATAAATTGTAATAGTTAAAAATAATAAATATATTTTAATTCTACAGCTAAATATTACAATATTAGTAATACTTATTTTGCTTTTATTTAGTTTTTTTTTTATTTAGTAGGAATAATCATTAGATTGTTTTAAAATTGTAATATTTTATTATTGATCATTTGTTTTCTATTACTTTATAATTAATTTTAAATCACAATTTTTAAATTGTTTATTTATTTATTTGTATTCATGTTCTTTGTATATTTCTATATTTGAGGATTTTACTTCCCCAAATACAGACCAAGCTGTAAGTTTAGGCTCGTAGTATTTGCAAATATATGAATCAGAAAGAATCCACGCAAATCGGATGCATATTTTCTATGGGGGTCGAAAGCACAGCTGTAATTCTTGAGTCATGACGCGAAGCAGAGCAAAGACGAGAGCAAGAATGGAACAGATGGATGGAGAGAAAGAGAGAGGGGGATAAATAGAGAAGTATGTGAGGTGGTTAGGCTTGGCAGAGAAATGCAGAGGAATTATGGGGGAAAGATGGTGAAAAAGGGGTGGAGGAATGCAAGACGAAAAGAAAGAGTGAGTGAGAGAGGAAAAGGTTACGTAACATGAGTGGGCTCGGCTCAGACGGCGAGAATGGGAGGAGGAAGAACATAAGAGGACAATAGTGAAGAAAGACTAGAATGAAGAGAGAGACAGACATAACAAAGGAGACAAAAGAACAGAAAAAAGGAAAATCCTGAAAGTCCTAACAAGTGTTTATGATGGTTTCCAAACATCTAGGGGCATGCATACCCACATAATCCCGGACGAGCCCCCACTTGTTACGCGCCCCTTTTTAAATTTAAGGGTAAGAAATGGTGTGTAACTAAAATAGGTCCCAGGGAAAATCCACAAAAATGCTCAGCAACATGAATTTTAAGAAAAAAAAGAAAGAAATTTTAATAAATGGACTGTGGGAAACAATGAAACAAAGGCTTCAGGAAGGGGAAAGGCCAAAACAATAAACAAAAAGTATATTTTTCTACCAAAATAAAATACAGAGATCCTTCCCTGACTCCCTCTCTGATTTGAATGAAGCTTTTGTCAAAGGCCAACAGCAAATATAGGGATATTATGAATAGCTGAATTATTTTTGTCCACAGTTTGTGCATGAAGGACTGAATCTGGTTAATATTTCTCAAACACAAACATACTTGTCTTTATCAGATCGAAAAGACACTTCCTGATCAGCTTGTCGTTTCTCACATACATGCGTGAATCTAATGGAAAGAATACGTTGGGTTAACTTTTAACAACATTTTAAACTCTTTTGTATTTTTTATTTAATGGTAGAAAAATGGCACTGGAAACATTTATGACTTTCTTTCTTCTGTAGAAGGCAAAAAATAAATATTTTGAAGAAGTTTGTGACCACTGACTTTTTTATTGTAATTGACATTTCTCAAAATTTCTTCTTTTAGGTTCCACAGAAGAAAGGCAGGTTTAGAGTTACATGTGTATGAGAAAATGATGACCAAACTTTCATTTTTGGTAGCCCTTTATACACTACCAAAAGATTTGATATTTTTTAAAGAAGTCTCTTCTGCTCACCAAGCCTGCATTTATTTGATCCAAAGTACAGCAAAAACAGTAAAATTTTGAATTATTTTTACAATTTAAAATGGCGGTTTTCTATTTGAATATATTTTAAAATGAAATTTATTCTTGTGACCTCAAAGCTGAATTTTCAGCATCATTACTCCAGTCTTCAGTGTCACATGATCCTTCAGAAATCATTCTAAAATGCAGATTTTCTGTTAAAGAAACATTATAATAATAATAATAATAATAATAATTATATTTAATCCAAAGTACAGCAAAAACAATAAACAAAGAAATATTTGTACTATTTAAAAAATGTTTTCTATTTGAATTTTTAAATGTAATTTATTCCTGTGATTTCAAAATTGTATTTTTAGCATCAAGTCAGTCACATGATTCTTCAGAAATCATTCTAATATTCTAATTTGCTGCTCAAAAACATTTATTATGTTAAACAGCCAGGTCGAACTTTTTCAGGTTTCTTTGATGAGTAGAAAGTTCAGAAGAACAGCATTTATCTGAAATACAAATCTTTTGTAACATTATAAATGTCTTTATCATCACTTTTAATCAATTTAAAGCATCCTTGCTAAATAAAAGTATTCATTTCTATAAATTCAATAATGATCTTTCTATTCAAAGAATCCTGAAAAAAAAAAAGTACTCAACTGTTTTAAATATTGATAATAATAGAAAATCCGCATATTAGAATGATTTCTGAAGGATCATGTGGCACTGAGAACTGAAGTAACGATGCTAAAAAAAATTCAGCTTTGATCACAGGAATAAATTAATTTTAAAATATATGCAAATAGAAAGCAGTTATTTTAAACAGTAAAAATATTTCACAAGATTACTGTTTTTGCTGTACTTTGGATCAAACAAATCCAGGCTTGGTGGGCAGAAGAAACTTCTTTAAAGTCCAAAAACTGGTAGTGCAAGTCGTATTTGCTTTATGCAAATGTATTCTTATTTATTTCATTCTGATTTTGAAGTGAAACGTGACCAACATTGTTTTTGAGAGATTCAGCCACATTATTATGTCTTTACTAGCCAATAACTGTTCCACAATCCATCAACATACTCGTAAAAGAAAAATAAACAATTGTGTTCTCAATATTTTTAGCGACTTTTTGAGCACAGACCATTAAAAAACCCCATCTCTGGATTAAAGTGCTCTTTAAATTGCAGTAAAAGTAAATCTTCCATTTGCATAGCAGCTGTGTTCCATTAAAAGCCTCCAATAATGAGTGTGGGTGTTTGGGATCAATGTCCCTGGATGCACAAAGTTTAAATTCATCTTGATTTAACTGCAGTCAGAGGTCAACAAGCAGCAGTTCCTCATTCTCTAATTTCCCAACCATCACAGCGTGATGTCATGAACAAGTGCCGAGAAAGATTAGTCAGAGAGCGCTGCGAAGGACGAAACGGAGCTGAACAAAAATCACTTATTTAGTAGAGCAGGATCATCACAACACACACCCTGAATGGATTCAAGTGTGTGATAGGAGAAACTGGAGCTTGTTTCAGTGCGCTCGAATTTGACATCCAAAATCTGCATTCACGGATGCCTGATTATTTAGGTCAAAGGTGCAAAACTAAGTCAGCAAGCTGCTAAATGGCTCCTTTCGAACAGCTTTCATTAATAAATCAACCTAGAATCTTACCTGCCACGTATCTCCCTAAATTTTAAATCAGCAAAAATGCTCATTGTGCTAAACACCAAAGGAAAATGTGAAAAATCTAAAATGCATTCTGTTAAGCAAGAGCTCACAATGTTGCTCAGGAAGTAGGAACAAGAATTACACATGAAAGTGAAACAGCGTTTATTTAGCAAACTGTATTTTTTTTTTTAAATCCCTCACCTGTGGTTTACTTTGATTTTAATATTAACCTAAACATCAGGGTTCTCGGTTTCACCCTCTCTATTTTCACCTACGATGAATCAGACTCTCCCTCGGGGGCCGAACAGGAAATTTAACCTCGCTGAAGTTTTCAAATAAGACCACAGCCGAGGAGGACAGCTGAAATGACTTTAGACTAGACTGCGTTATGACAACAAGATCTATGATCTCACAGCACAAACAAGGTCGGACTGGAAATTAACAGTGACTCTCTACAAGGTTCAGGGCATGAACACACAGGCCTACAGTCACAAACATGCCCCCACACTCCCTTGGGACTCCTGTGAACAGCCCACATAACGTGCCTGCTTCACCATAGCAATGCTGTAATGGCTTAATAAGACTAAATCAAGAAGTGCGTCCCACATCACATACTTATGCATTTTTGCAATGAGTGCGAGTAAAAAAAATAACACGTGTACTTCAAATATCTGGAGGGTGTGCTTAGTTAACCAAAAATGCTTTGTGTGCTCAACTGTTGCAGCTTTCTTTACCTCACAAAAAGGGAGGGATATCAGATTTTTGGTGCTAGATGACAAAATAGCTTTATATAATTCACACACTACAGGGTGGAGTACATTGTGTAACATTTTTACACTTTTAAAAAGGATTTTTTTTTCACACCAATGCCATTGAAGAACCATTTTGGGCTCCCTAGTTTTTAAATGATTTTTTTTTTTAGTGTGAAGAACTTTCTCTCACTTGTGGAATGGAAAGATTCCAGGGATATTAAAGGCTCTTGATGGAACCACAGATGATAATAAAGAAGCTAGTAGTGTATATAGGACATCTAGGGACATGATAGTTGACACAAAAATGAAAATTCAGTCATTAATTACTCACCCTCGTGTCGTTCCAAACCTGTAAGATCTTTGTTCATCTTCAGAACACAGATTAAGATATTTTTTAATGAAATTGTTGAATAAAGTTGTTATTTTAGTTTTCTTTGAGCACAAAGTTTTCTCATAGCTTTGTAAAATTAAGGTTGAGTCAGAAAGCTCTCGGATTTCATCAAAAACATCTTAATTTGTGTTCCGAAGATGAATGAAGGTCTTTTGGATTTGGAACAACATGAGGGTGAATAATTAATGACAAAATGTTCATTTTGGGGTGTACTATCCCTTTAAAAGTACGCCCACTACCAGTCAAGAGTTGAATGTGTTTTTTTTTTTAAGTCTCTTCTGCTTACCATGCCTGCATTTATTTAATCCAAGGTACTCTTTGAAATAAAATTTTGAACAAGGTAATTTTTCTATTTAAAATAACTTTTCTATTTGAATATATAAGTCATTCCTGTGATTACAAAGCTGAAATTTCTTCAGTGTCACATGATCCTTCAGAAATCATTCTAATACTCTGATTTGCTGCTCAAAAAACATTTATTATTATTATTATGCTGAAAACAGCTGAGTAGAATTTTTTTCAGGTTTCTTTGATGAATAAAAAGTTCAGAAGAACAGCATTTATCTGAAATAGAAATCTTTTGCAACATCATAAATATATTTATCATCACTTTTGATCAATTTAAAGCATCCTTGCTACATAAAAGTATAAATTTCTATCAATAAATACTGACTAAAAGGCTTTTGAGCGGTATAGAGTAATAATGTTACAAAAGCTTTTATTTCAAATAAACGCTGATCTTTGGATCTTTCTATTCAAAGAATGCTGAAAAAATGTACTCAACTGTTTTAAATATTGATGATAACAGCAAATCAGAATATTAGAATGATTTCTGAAGGATCATGTGACTCTGAAGAGTTGAGTAATGATGCTAAAAATTTAGCTTTTTTTAAATACTAAATATATTTTACAATGTTACTGCTTTTGCTAGATTTTGGATCAAACACATGCAGGCTTGGTGAGCAGAAGTGCAACAGATTATCATGAAATTAAATATTTTGGGTGGGACACGGCTATTAATTGGATTTTGAGGTGTGGGCGCAAAAGTTGAAGCAGATAATGAGCCTGCTGGACAGGGTTTAAGGAGACTTAATGTTAAAAAACAAATCGCATATAAATACTTGGCTTACAGTTTAATGTGACGCTGTTCAACATCCGCCCTGGCCAGCTCCTCCTCCTCGACATCACTCTCTCCTCCCGAACTGCTCTCTGTGGCGTCCGAGTCGAACTGAGCCTCCGTCGCTCGCAAATGCGTGGATCCACTGAGATGCAGTTGCTCCAGCTCTGTCGCCACCCTACCGCCCTTCAAAAACCGACTCAGATGATGTGCATGGGTGTCCACGGAAGCGCGGGACCCTCTCCATGCCCCTGGATCCGCCCTGCGGCTAGATGTCGGGGTCAAAGAGCGGTCCAGAAAGCCAGAGAGCTGCTGTTTGAAATGCCGTTCCACCTGTTTGGCCTGCACCACCTGCAGCCGCTTGCGCAGACGCAGCAGGCGGCCTTCGATGTCTGTTTGCCTGTGTTGGCTCTGCTGAGCCCGATCTCGGAGCAGAGTCTCCAGGTTGGGAGCCGAAAGGGACGAGTCATCAGGGACTGGGGAAGAGCTAAGGGACGAGGGACAGTCAACGATGGTGTTACTGTTTGTTTCAACCACCATTGCATCAACAGGACTCTCCGATTCTGTTTTAACCTCTGCGCTTTCAGACAAAGCTGTGAGCTCCCTATGTGATGACACACCGTTCTGTCCACCGGTCGTAAAGGTACCGAAAGACTTGGAGGACACCGATAACAACGCTTCCCCATTGGTGGAAGGCTGGTTGCTGTCTCCGTTCACGGTGGCCACGCTGCCTTTCTCAGCCACGGCGGCACTAGGTACGGCCACTTTCTTAGAGAGTCCGTTCACAGGCACCATGGTGCTCCCAGCGTTGACAAGGCTCTTCAATTGACCTCCGGTCAGCTCGAGTGCGTGGCGCTTGCGCAGCAGGAAGTCGCTGCCCGCAGCAGCGCTCGGGAATATGGAGCCGCTCAGCAGGCCGTGGTTTTTCAGCACCGACTGCTTGATGAGGACACCTTGCAGCTTCAGCGACTCCTTGACTTTGGCGGACGATGGTTTGACATCAGAGCACAAGTAAGGTGCCAGCTTGCCCAGAGATGGGGCTTTGGACAGGGGGTCCTGCTCCTGACCCTTGACGCTGTGGTAATGGGCGAAGCTCTGTCCGTCGTCGGCGTTGACGTGACACTTGCCGTTGGTGTGGCTGCCGGCAGAGTCCGAGTCGGAGATGAGGATGTTGCTGGCGTTGCTGTTGTTCTCGGTGCTGCCGGGGGACAGGGTGGATGAGGGAGAAGCGAGTTTGAAGCGGATGTGGCGGGCTTCGGCTGGGGCGTCGGTCAAAGCGGGCGCCATCGCAGCCATGCAGGGCCGAGGAATGGGCACGGCAGCCTGCACCTCCAAACCTTCACTCCAGCCCACCTACACAGCCTGGCTACAGAAGAAAAAAAGAAAATTAATAGATTGCAAATATACAGAAGATAATAAAAATGAAGATAATTAACATAAGTTTTAAATCTGAGAAAAAAGCCATTTAAACACTTTTACCAGAAAACACTAAAATACACAGTTTGCAACCCATTGCACTTGTGCAATCATCAGATGTATGATTAAAACAGGATATTCAATGGGAGGAGCACGATTTTATCCATTTATATGGGCCATTCTACAGAATTGGTGCAAACTGCTGTCCCACAACCAAAAAACACATTTAAAAAGCTTTTAAGTATTCAAATCTTAGCTGTTTATTAAAGAGCTACTTCACCCCAAAATGAAAATTGTCATTAATCACCAATGTCGTTCCAAACCCGTAAAAGCTTTGTTCGTTATTTTGAATGAAAACCAGGAGCTTTGTGGCCGTCCCATTGACTGCCAAGTCAAAAACACTGTCAAGGCTCAGGAAAGTATGTAAGACGTCATCAAAACAGTCCATCTGCCATCAGTGGTTCAACCATTTTAACGTTTATTTACATTTTGATTCGAACAAAAACAGCGTACCCCCACATGACGCAGCTGACAGAGAACAGCGTACGCCAAAATGGCGCTACGGTGGCACGGAGGAGACTAAATGTTGAATAAAGTTGTTACTTTTTTTTCTTTGCATACAAAGTATTCTCGCAGCTTCGTAAAATTATGGTTGAACCACTGATGGCAGATGGAGTGTTTTGACGACGTCTTTTATACTTCTCTGGGCCTTGACAGTGTTTTTTACTTGGCAGTAATGGGACAGCCACAAAGCTCCTGTTTTTTTTTAATCCAAAATATCTTAAATTGTGTTCCGAAGACGAACAAAGCTTTTACGGGTTTGGAACGACATGGGGGTAATTGATTAATGACAAAATGTTCATTTTGGAGTGGAGTAATCCTTTAAGATCCTTCTGTTACCTATTGAAACCCACAATAATATTTAAAATATTAGGAAGGAGCCCATCCCTAACCCCTAAATTTCACTAAAATTCATTGAACTTATGAAAATTATATTGAAATACCTTTTGTATTTTTTTCCATTGTTGATTTTAGAAGTATCCTTTTGATTATTTTATCAAAATATATATTTTTTTCTTTGTAAGTTATAAAACTTCATTTTAAAAAATGTGTCCCGCATTTTTCAAGTCACTACCGAAACGGTTTATATTTTCAGTCTGTTGGCTGAGACTGATTTTAACTAAACCCATACATTTATGATCATGTGTGGGAGAGGACAAATTTCCCAAAACTTCTGATAAATACAATATGAGAATAAACTGCAATTACTAGAAATGTGTACCTTGGATATTATACAATTTCTGTGCATACATATTTTTTGGAAAAAGACATTTTATTTCAAGCTGTTTCCAACGCCGTTCTGTAGAATGGCCCACAAAGCCCAGAGTTTCAGCAAACCTCCTTTTGTGCCTCAAAATTTGGGAAATAAGCAAACATGAAACATAAATTCAATCCAGAAAGGCCTTCAATAAGATTTTTTGTTCCCTAGCCTATTCATTAAACTTTAATAATAGTCTGGTGAGACAAGCTATTTAGTCCACTTACTGTCTAATAATGAAATAACCATTGCACTTGTGTAATCTGCCTATTTATGACTGTAACAGGATATTCAGCGGGTGGGGCTTTTTATTCATTTTTCCACATGGATTGTCTAAGGAGCTTTCTTATCTTTAAGGTTTTCTTACAACGGCCCATTTCAAGGCATTCATGAGTAAAACACCTGAAACACAACTGCAATCTCTGTCTGATAATCCTTCTTCAAAATTTAAGACAGAAGGCCTCCAATAGGATTAGTTTTTGGGATAGGGAATATTGTCTTGGGAGGGAAACTCCCTGGAATAAAATGCGCTGTTGAATCATTTACAGTATAACCAAGAACGTACATTACACCATATTGACTTTTATTTTAGTCACAATACACTGAATAAACAAAAATAAACACACCAGAAAATAACTAGTGATCGAGTGAGTGGACACAAACAGGAATCTGCATTATCAGTATTTCCTGAACACGAAGGCTCTTCGAATGCTCAAAGCAAAAAAGGGACTGAGAACTCATTGACCTCAAGTGAGCGGGGACCATTTCCATAGTCATTAGTAGGGAAAGACCTACTCTATTCAAGCTTACGTAACAGCAAGCCTCCTCATTGTCCCCTCCTCCTCAGCAGACCATCTGTGTCAACGGAATTAGGGATATGCCTTTAGGCCTCAACAGATAAGAGACTATCTTTTCATAAGTACATGTAGATGGTTCGACTCGTGAGTTACCAAGATACAAATACCATACCTCAGCTCCAAGGAAAACAGCTGTAGAGTGTTTTACTACTAACTAAACATCTCAGTGTGGCTTCATAACTATTTTAACAGCCATAGCGACATCAAAGGAAGTATACTGATACATTGACAGAGCGTGAAGGATGATATTTCATTTTACTGATGATATATTACTTGCCAGGAGTCTTACATGAAAAGTACACTCAATAAGGTTTAAATTGAGCTAGCTTTTGTCGCAATAGAGTGTTTTCACAATGGAACTGATTGTAAACTATGCCACTGAACCAAACGAAACTCTCATATTTAGCTGATTATCACTGCTGAAAATGATCAATTGTCATCATGTTTTGGGCTGTACTAATCGGTTGGACCAGGAAAAACATTTGGAGTACTACAGACTGCCAAAGGTTAAAACAAATCAAGGAACAAACGGTGTTTGTGTTTGGCCAAACTGTACCAGGATTTCCAGGTCAAGAATCTTGACAACATTTGTGTCTGTTCTTACCATTTCCAGTCAGGCGAGTGAAATATTAGGCTAATAATTAATACTGCTTGTATGTATCTTTACCCCCTATTGATTTTAGTTTGTCAAAATATTGCACCCTTTCCTGCTTACAAAGTCCTTCTCTATATGTTTTAGCAGCTTCCACACATTTTTTCTAGTGGTTTAGACTGCATAAATTTGCAGAACAACATATTCAGTAGTACATTAACCATGCAATCCGAGTATCACCAATATGGCCATGCATTCGGGTAACTGACCAAACCTTAAGTGCAAACCCTCTACCAATGGTGACAAATTATAATAGAGGGTTTGCACTTATGCCACGGTTTGGTCAGTTACCCAAATCCCCGGCCATATTGGAGATAATTGGATGTAAACAACAGCAAGGGTTGCACGGTTAATGTACTACTGTTTAATGTACATGTTTATGCTATATATGGAAGCTGCTAAATCATATAGAGAAGGACTTTGTAAGCAGGAAAGGGTGAAATATTTTGACAAACTAAAGTTAATAGGTGGTACAGATACGTATGAGCAGTATGAATTAAAATATTAGCCTAATATGTCACCTAAATGACCAGAAATGATAAGAACAAACACGAATGTTGTCAAGATTCTTGCCCTGGAAATCCTAGTTCAGTTTGGCCAAACACAAATGCATTTTTGCACTCTTCCCCTTGACTTTTGGCCGTCTATAGTACTCCGGTCCAACCGATTAGTACAGGCCAAAACATGACAGTAATTGACATAATTGAAATAATCAGCAAAATATGCAAGTTCTGTTCGGTTCAATGGCATTGTTTACGTTTTGTGAAAACACTATTGTTTACTAACTGCTGCAACTTCACACAAAGGCGTTTTGTTTTTGTCCCTGCTGTTAATATATTATTAATAAATGTATTATTAGTAGTAACTCGGTCAACTGCATTACGAAATGACCTGGTCATGTGATCACAACACTTTTTTAGAACACTGACGTTTTAATTTCAAAAAGTAGTGTTCGATTTTTTTAATTAGCAATTAAGTAATATAATCTTTAATCTAAAAGATTAAAACAAACCACCGTGTCTGTTATCAGACAGTTAAAGATTTAGAAAAGCCTAACTAGGTTAATATGTTAAAGGTAAGGGTTAAGGTTTAACAAAAAACGGTCGAAGGTAGCGTAAAGAACGTTTTGCGTAAATAAAAATCAAACAATCGCGCGTTTTCTCCGCATGACTGCGATAACAAGCTAAGTCCTCCAGTACACACAATACAGGAAATACCGGTATAAATACGCACTTTAGATCTACAGCAGCTAATGTGCATTGGGTTAATGTTAAATTCGTTCACACAGATGCCTAACGTTAGCTGCTTACAACCATAACGCACAAGTGCAATTTTCCGCTTTAACAAACATATGCTGAACAGACCACATGAACATTCACACCACTTCCGTGCATAAACGAAGGAGCTTTTCAGCTCAGACTCGAGGCTAGACGTAGAAGCTCATAAAATCCACTGTATGTCGTTTTTAATGCATTGCTAAATGCCTCTCAAGTCTCATGCAGTAAATAGAAGCATTACAAATCTCGTAGCATGCTCTCAAACGGCCTTGCTTGCGTTATGCAAGTCATTTTAACCACCAATTTAAACTAGAACCGGCTTTAAACGGAGTTAGTAACGTTACTAAGTAAGGTTGCGAGTTGTATTATCAAAAACGAGGAAGATAGGCTATATAACGTAGTTAAATAGAGGGGGGGGGGGTCATAAATAAGCAAGCGAGTTTATTGCATGGGAAAGTAAACCGACCACAAGCCTTCAAACCAGCATAAATAAAATAAACATGGAATGATTTCAAATAGATCAGTTTACGGTAAAATGAGTTAAACTGGGAGTTCAAACAGGTTTGCAGGATTAGGTTTATGTAACATAAGTGCTGCTGCTAGAGATCGTCCACTAACAAAGAAAAAGGAGGAACCTACCACGTGACGGGCGCGCGATCCGAGGGAATTTCAGCAACTATTCCACCGACCTTTGGCTTCAATAGCACAATAATGTCACGAAAGCACGAAATAAGCCGTTTGGTCAAGCAGCCCCGCCGCCTTTGCCATATCCGTGTCCGCTTGGTGAAAAGCAGCCCGGTTTCAGGAACCCTTTTCGTTATCGGCTCCGGAATCACGAAATGGGCGATACTAGACAACACCTTGCTGCTGCTGTCCCCTTCAGTGGATTATGGATAGCAAATGTATATTTTTTTTCTGTATATTATGAGTCGATGTTTTGCTCGGGTACGAGTTCTTTTCATATACGCCTTTATTTACAGATTGGAGGTGGCGTAGACCACCGGTTTCGAGATCATTTTCTCATCGTTGCAGGGAGAAACGCACGAAAGATGGCGCCTCGTTCGTCTCCCTTGGATTTGAGCCTGACAAATACAGATGCAGAGCGTGTAGCGAGAAGCCTGTAGGCAGGAGACATTCTCACGCCCGCCGCTAGAGCGAACGCAGAGCAGCCGTTCACCGACCGGACACTAGAGGGAGACTGTCAATGCACTCAAATGTAACAAAAACGTGGTAGACGTATTTTTTTGACAAGCTCGGTCGTACTGAAAGAAAATTATTTGAACAAATAAAATATTTAAATATTGTTTTATTTATTCTTAATTGTTCTTATAAATAATTAAATATGCATAATATTGGAGTTTAATGTCACATTTTCTAAAAATAACTCACAACAGACTTCATGTAGGCGTACTTCCTGTTCTTGACAGAGCTGCATGTTGTCAGTGAGTCTCTCTCTCTCTCTCTCTCTCTCTCTCTCTCTCTCTCTCTCTCTCTCTCTCTCTCTCTCTCTCTCTCTCTCTCTCTTGTTTATGTTTTACTGTTTTCTCTTTCTTTCTAGGTACTGGAACTGGTTTGCTATAGTTTATTACTAGTTTTAAAACCCATTCATGTCAATTTACTTTACAAAATGTGATTTTTCTAAAAAAAAATAAACAAAATAAAATAAAAATAGAATTACAAGGCAGACCTTCTGTAATAACAATAATAATAATAATAAAGAAATAAAGATGAAAATAAAGTTATATCAAATATTAAAATGTTTACAGATAACACATTTTGCAGCTTTTTATTTTTCAAATTTAAAATTGTTATTATTTTTTTAATAAGTATTTTTAAAACTCTTTAAAATGTATATATAAAGGCAAATAATTATATCTGAGATGTTAAATTTCTATATTTCATTTTGCAGTTTGTTCTTGTTCCTAGTGACCCTTGTAAAGCTGCGCCATCTAGTGTTTGTTTGGGGTCTTTCCTACCATGTCCACATTATATGTTTTAATACTGTATATTTGAAGTCAAAAATGTAAAAAATTCTATTTATTAAACATAACAGTAAACAAATATATAATCATTTCTGCTTCAGGTTGAGAATGTCTCTGGGGACTATGCATTTCTAACATAAAATTGACAATTGAAAAGTACAGATAACAAAAAAAATATTATATAATACTATTTTTTTTGTAATAAACACTAGAAATATTAAATATGGAAAACATTTTGTAATATTTTTACCAAATCATACCAGGAAACAACATGAAAATACACTACCAAGTTTTTGAACAGTAAGATTTTTAATGTTTTTAAAGAAAGTCTTTTCTGCTCACCAAGCCTGCATTTTTACTATTTAAAATAAGTGTTTTCTATCTGAATATATGTTAAAATTTAATTTATGATTTCAAGTTATTATTCTGATTTGCTGCTCAAGAAACATGTATTATTATTATTATCATCGTCATCATTATCAATATTTTAAACAGTTGAGTAAATTTTATCAGGATTTTTTGATGAATAAAAACATCCAAAGATCAGCTTTTATCTGAAA
Source organism: Garra rufa (assembly GCF_049309525.1). Classification (NCBI taxonomy): domain Eukaryota; kingdom Metazoa; phylum Chordata; class Actinopteri; order Cypriniformes; family Cyprinidae; genus Garra; species Garra rufa. Next base: position 6,419,953 of record NC_133382.1, on the reverse strand, counting down.
TAAAAAAAGCTTTTGTAACATTATACACTATACCATTCAAAAGCTTGGAGTAAATTATTTTCTTATTTTTTAAATTAAATTATAGAAATGATCGCTTTTATTTAGCAAGGATGCTTTAAATTGATAAAGTGATTAAAGTGATGATAAAGGCATTTATAATGTTTTATCATATAAAAGATTTCTATTTCAGATAAATACTGTTCTTCTGGACTTTCTATTCATCAAAGAAACCTGAAAAAAATTCTACTCAGCTGTTTTCAACTTAATAATGATAATAAATGTTTTTTGAGCAGCAATATTTAAATGATTCCTCCTCCAAAAATTCAGCTTTGAAATCACAGGAATAAATTACATTTCAAAATATATTCAAATAGAAATTAGTTATTTTAAATAGTAACTATATTTCAAAATGTATGTTTTTGCTGTACTTTGGATCAAATAAATGCAGGCTTGGTGAACAGAAGACACTTCTTTAAAAAAAAAAAAAAAACATTAAAAATCTTACTGTTTAACAACTTTTGACTGGTAATGTATATGCAGTATTTACCTTTTTTATTATTATTTAAACTCATCACAGACTACTTTCACATAGTATATTGAAAATGCTCTGAGACTGTGTTCAGGATAATTTCGTTCCGAGTCACCTTTACTTTCATTCCTGCCCTCCCTGACACTTTTGCAACCTGTTTCTCCTCCCTCTCTTCCTCCTCCTTCCCGCACAGACTGGGAAGTAATCCTATATATGTTCGTTCACCCTGTACTTCCTTAAAGACTCTTCTCAGCTCACCGACATTGTGTCACACAAAGAAAAATGCCAAAAGAAGTTCCTGCTCAGTGCAAGGTTCCCAAAGAGGAGCTGGACAAATGGTGAGTCATATTTTAACAAGGAAATAGTGCATTAATGCAACACTGAGCTTTAAATACTTCAAACATCCGGTGTTTCTTTTTTTTATTTAACTGTTGCATGTTTTATACCTCAGCATGAATTTGTTTTAATTATAACATCTGTATGTATGTTATCTGTAGTGGTTTGTGAATGAAACTATGTGAAAGACTAGTTAAAATGTGTGTTGGATACAGGACTGAGCACATGGTTTGGGAAGTGATGATGCATGTGGAAAATTACCCATGTTAGCCATCATGTTGCTAAGTTTAAGCATGTCTCTGGAACACACACTCCCCTTGGTGCTTGCATTTGATGTCAACAGAGCTTTGGAGAAACCTATTACAACAGTTTCGTCATTTTCCAGCATCGTAGGCTTTCATGCACAAATGATGAACCTCCATCTATCATTGATAACAAAGCAAAGTGCTCTCTTTCTAGGTCAAAAGGTCAGAGGTCAATGCACTCACATAATGACACAATATTGTTAACTTTACGGTGGGTTGCACAAGTTGTACCATTTACAAGAGAAGCGCTATCTACTTGCTATCTATCTCTTAACTGATTTAGTCAAGAGGTTATCATTTGTGGTGCATCACTTTTGGCTTAGTTGCTTGCACATAAAATGTACCAAGTATTGCGTTATGTATTAAATTAATTAAATAATCATTCAGAGATCAACAAAATGAACAATGCATGAATGCATACAAGTCAAAATATAATTATAAAACATGCCTCATATTTGTATGCACCATTCAAAGCTATATGCCAAATGCCAAATATAGCATGCACTTTAGTAATGTAAAGCTGTGATGTAAATATAGCCCGGTTTAAAATAGGCTCACACATGGAATGGGTGAGGGAGTGGAGGTGTGCTCACAGCTCACATTACTTCGCCTGTATAGCAATGACTGTGTTATTTATGAGGGTAATATTTGGCATCACGTGCAAATCTGGTCTAGACTTTAAAGTCACCTAGTGTGTGAGAATTATATATTGTCTTTTTTTATAAGATCTTAGCTCAGTGAGAGACTTCAAACTAGTGAACTAAGCTAGCAATAGTTCTTCCAAAATTGAAAATATGTTGACATTTACTCACCCTTAGACCGTCCAAGATGTAGATGAGTTTGTTTCTTTATCAGACTTGGAGAGATTTAGCATTCCATCACTTGCAGTGAATGGGTGCCATTAGAAAGAGAGTCCAAATTGCTGGAGATAGATAATAAAAACATCCACATGTAATCCACATGAATCTAGGCTAAAATACAAGCCCTCAATCCATAATATTGAAAAAAAATGATGGAAATAAGTGAAAAAATGGTCTCATCTGAATCAGGGGAGAAGTATGCTCAGATAAAGTATTGTTTATAACAGTCCAAAAAACAAATATGGGTTGATTTTGATGTGAGAGAATAACAGTGGAAGGCCACCGAAGGAAGGATTATTATGAATTAGAGACCATATTTTGGCCAGAAGCAACAGTTTTGTAGTTGAAACACCTTTATGATAGATTTGTTTCTCAGAAACAAGCAGCTTTTCACTTCAAAAGATGTTAATTGGTGGATTGGAGTCATGTGGACTACTTGTGGATTATTGTGATGTTTTTATCAGCTGTTTGGACTCTCATTCTGACGGCACCCATTCACTCCAGAGAATCCATTGGTGAGTAAATGATGTAATGCTAAATGTCTCCAAATCTGATTTGATGAAGAAACAAACTACATCTTGGTTCATTTTGGGGTGAAATATTTCATCAGTGAGGTCCTAAAAGTATCATATTTTTACAACAATTAAAAAATACAGTTTACAACAGTTTTAGTTCACTTTCTAAACTAAAGTAGAATCTGCAAAATGATAAATATTTTACCAAAATAAGAGGGATCATACAAAATGCATGTTATTTTTAATTTAGTACTGGCCTGAATAAGATATTTCACAAAAATATGTTTACATATAGTCCACAAGAGAAAATAATAGTTCAATTTATAAAAATGACCCTGTTCAAAATTTCACATAACTTGATTCTTAATACTGTGTTGTTACCTGAATGATTTTTTTTTAAGTAATAGTTGTTCATGGGTCATTTGTTTGTCCTGAACAGTTAAACTGCCTGCTGTGCTTCGGGAAAAATCCTTTAGGTTCCACAAATTCTTTGGTTTTTAAGCATTTTTGTATATTTGAACCCTTTCCAACCATGACTTCAGATTTTGAGATCCATCTTTTTACAAAACCCTAACTGGTGCACTTATATGCAACTATTACAGAAGCTTCAAACGATCACTGATGCTCCAGAAGGAAAAACGTAGCATTAAGAGCCAGGGGGTGAAAACTTTTGAACAGAATAAAGATGTGTACATTTTGCCTAAATATATATATATATATATATTTTTTTTTTTTTCATTTATTACTGGCCTATAGAAGCTACAGAAGCTACATACATATTTCCCAGAAGACGAAATAAGTTCAATTTACCCTGATCTTCAAATTCAAAAAGTTTTCACCCCCTCGGCTTTTAATGCATTGCTTCCTTCTAAAGCATCAGTTAATATTTGAACCTTCTGTAATAGTTGCATATGACTCCCTCAGTTGTCCTCAGTGTGAATAGATGGATCTCAAATCATACAATAAGTTGAAAAGGGTTCAAATACACAAAAATGCTGAAAAAAACAAACAAACAAACAACTATCTCTTGTGGACTATATGTGATAGTCTTTTATGTAAAATATCTTTCACTATTTTATGTGATGAAGTAACAACGCCCTTTGACTCCAAAGAATGTGTCCCTTAACATGAGAAAAAGCCAATGCACTGAGACATTGCACAGCAGAATCATATTCTCATAGGTGTACACTATTTCATTGCTAGCACTAAACACACTGTATATGTGTCCAGTGTTCAAGGGAAGGGTGCAGAGGGCTGTAAGGAGCTACTGGAAGCTTTTGAGGCCTGTGTGAAGAAGGCCACGGCAGCCTCTTGAGGGGTCATGGATTTACACGTAAATATCAAATAGTGTTTATAATAATGTTTTTTAATTTTAACTTTATTTTTTTTTATTCCCTTTGAAATGTGTCTGCTCGGAATGTTTCATTACAGTAGTATTGTGAAGTGATTGTGTGTATGTTTGTCCTCTGTCTGGATGAATGCATTGATTTGTTGATTCTGATATTGTCTGATTTTCTTCTGCTATTTTTATCTTAGGTCCATCCTTTCTGGGTCCTCCAATGTCCTTGCATTCCATCACATTGCACTGGACTAAACCATTCAAAGGACAGTGAAAGGGGTGCAAGTGCTGGAAAGCAGTGGAATTGTTTATTTTTATCCTGGGCAGTCTTGTTGGTGCTTCTCATGTTGTCCATGTTATCTGTAGAAGTTGTGGAAGAAAGAAGAACCCAGTTTTATTATTACTATGATTATTATTTTCCAGATTTAACACTGTAAAACAACAGTGCATTTTATTTGAGTTTGAATAAAGTACTGTTTGTTTATTTTGCCTTTACTACACAGTCTGACAGATTTTAGCACATCAACAAAAAACATGACAATTAACAGGCAGACTACATAACTGTGATCACTAAATAACTGACACTAAATAGCTTCATAATATTTAATTGCTTGCAATGATTGATTGACCTTTAACTGCAGTGGTCTGCATACTACATTACTAATGCCGAGCACATTGGCAGCGCTGCTCAAGCGGTTTCCTGAAAGTGGGCCTGTAGACACAGCAACTCACTGTCAGCACCATCTATTGAAGAAATTCTGATGGTGTTGACAACCATTTTTATACTTTTCATCACATATTAATCATGCATTTGTCATGACAGTTTTATAGTACTGCTAGCTAGGACCAACATGTGACAATGGTTGTGACAAAAAAATAATAATATTAATAACAACTATATATATATATATATATATATATATATATATATATATATATATATATGCACAATTGTGTAAAAATAAATGCATAAAAATAATTATAATTAAATATTTTCAGTTTTTATGTTGGGATGATATATCACGGCTGTGACAGAAAATATAAGCACAGTGACATAAAATAACAACAATAAAAAAAAAAAGAAATATAAAAGTAATAAATAAAAAATAACAAGAAATAATAAAAACCTGTGTGACATTGATGAACTCATTTTATTTTTGTATTTTTTTGTACCAAAAGATGTGAATGCTTATATAAATAATTTTCAATGAAATAAATAATAATTTTTATTGTTCAATATTTTATTTTTTATGGTGGGGTTGTGACAGAAAATATAAGCACAGTGGCATAAAATAACAACAACAATAAACTATTTAAAAAAAAAAAAAATATATATATATATATATATATATATATATATATAATAAAATAAAAATAAAAAAATGAAAAATAACAAAAACTCATCCAAGCCTGCGTGAGTAAAACTTTGATATTGTTAGATTTTTTATTTCTATTTATTAATTTTATTTTTGTAATTTTTTTAATGCTGACCAAAAGATGTGAATGCTTACAAAAAAGGTAAATTGCCAAATAATTTTTAAATAAATAAATGAATAATAAAATAAATTAAATTATTAGAATTATTAAATATTTTCTTTTTTTATGTTGAAGTTAATGTATCACGGTTGTAACATAAAATATAAGCAGTGGCATAAAATAACAACAACAATAAAAAATCAAAAAAAATAAATAAATAAAGTAAAATAATAAATGATAAAATAAAACTCATCCAAACCTGTGTGACCTTGATGAATGTCACACCCCTGGACTATCTAAGTTGGTTTCTCTCAGAGTCTCCCCCTGCTGTACTGTGTGTTTCGGTTCCGCCCATCATTAGCGTCATTCCCTACACCTGTCATTGTAATTATGCTGCGTTCCAGGCAGGTTTTTGAGCTTGTAAATCACGACTTCAAATCATGACTTCGTAGCGTTCCAGGCAAGTCACCCCAAAGTTCCTGAGCGCATGTATTATTATTACATTATTATTAATTTGTTTGCAACGCTAGATTGTCCTGAAGTCTATTTTTTCACTGTGTACCACTTGCATAAACACCACACCCGTAGGTGCTGACATAGTGGTTTCGCGGGCTATGTCACGTCAGAACTCGGAACTGGGAGTACATCGATCTAATACGAGTTCACGAGTGGGAAGTCACGGGTTTGACTGCCGTTCGGGTGCACTTTCACGGGTAGAAGGTTGGAAAAACACGAGTAACGGGTTGCCTGGAATGCAGCATTAGTATGTCTTTATAAGATGGTGTCTGTTCTCTGCAGTTTGTCGGACATTGTTGTTGCTACCCTGTGTTCCCTGTTCTCACTATGGATTATTAAAGATTTTTCGTTTATACCACGTCTTTGTTTGTCCGTTCCTCATCTCCAGCGTGACAGTATGTCCGACCAAAACAGTTCTCCGTGTTTTTCCCCGTTTTTGTTTATCGTTCTTTTTTTAGTCTTTTTGTTTCCGTTGTGTGTTCACTATGAATCCCCTACTCCATCCGGAATTCCTCCTCCTAAGACTGAGGCAGGGGGATATACCACTCAAGGGCTACTCTAGAATGTTCCAGCTAATAGCTCACACCACCAGCTACCCGGACGACGCACTCTGTGCGTTTTATGATGCAAGTTTAAATGTGGCATGCAGACCGTCGTCGTCCGAGGAGGGCCCTCGAGCCAATTTCGCTGCCTTTGTGGAGTGGACACTGGCAAGAAATAGATCCTCGTCCCATGCCTGTTCCTTGGAGAATCTTGCCAGTGTCACTCTGGACCCAGAGCCCAGCCAGCCATCACCCCGACATATGGGATACGAGCCAGAGCCCACCGACGATGGAGAGCCTAAGCCCACCGCGACCATCGAGCCATCGCCAGGAGCGACAGAGCTGTTCTTCGCCGCCAAGCCAGAGCTACACGAGCCATCGGACCAGGTGCGTGAGCCGGCCACAATGCCCGCGATGGTGGAAGTGTCAGTGGGGCGTGAGGATGCTGAGGACAGCATTGCCCACTGCACCATCACTGAGGGTGAGCTAAAACTGGACCTGGGACAAACAGTGACGAAGATTTGAATTTTTCTGAGGATGTTGTTATTGATCTCCCTGTACACACTGAACTGTCTGTCTGTGTTAATTTCCCACCCACCCTCCCTCAGTTAACACCTTCTAACAGCCATGCTAGTTCAACCCTGCCACCGTTGTCACCTGTCAGCCCCCCTGCTCACCCTCAGCTCACCATCCGGTTCGCCGCGGATCTGCCAGTCTCCATCGGCTGGAGGATCCCTCACCTTTGCCTTCAGCCTCAGAGTCCTGGACTCCGCCTCGGCCCTCCGACCCTGCGGCTCCACCCCGGCTTTCAGCCCCCTCGTCTCCACCGTCGCCCGTCGGTCCACCAGCTCTACCAGGCTCCATCGTCCTTTCGGCTCCGCCCCGGTCAGTCATCATCCCACCTTCGCCTCAGGACTCTACTCCTCCGGCTGCGCCTTGTCTTTCCGTCCCACCGGCTCCGTGGAACTCCTCCCTCCCTCTGGCACAGCCTCAGTCCTCTGTCGCTCCAGCTCTGCCACGGACCTCCGGATCTCCGCCTCCGCCTCCGCTTCGGTCGCCAGAGCCTTGGGGTCTGCCTTGGCTGATGATTTTTTATGCTATTATGATTTTAATTCCTTTTATGTACAGCACTTTGAATTACCATTGTGTATGAAATGTGCTATATAAATAAACTTGCCTTGCCTTGGCCTTCCGGATCCTCTGTTTCGCCCAGGATCATCGGCTCTCCGTCTCCGCCTCGGACTCTACCGCCACCTGCTCCGCCTCCATCGGTCGGCCCCCTGGAGTCGTCAGCCTTTCCTCCACCATGGCTCCTCCCTCCATCGGCTCCACCGTGGGTTTCCATCATGGCTGCGGTCTGGGTCTCACCTGGCTCCTCCTGCTCCAGCTCCCTCCTGTCTCCTCCCTGGCTCCTCCCTCTGTCATCACCTCCCTGGACTGTTCCGTCTCCACCCTGGATCCTGTTGATCGCCCTCCTCCCAGGAGTCCATTCTCCACCGAAGCCCCTTCCTGACACTTTCTTCAGTTCTTTTTTCCTGTTTGTTGGCGCGAGGACGTGCCTACTGGGAGGGGGAGGTAATGTCACACCCCTGGACTATCTAAGTTGGTTTCTCCCAGAGAAACATTCCCTACACCTGTCGTTTGGAATTAGTATGTCTTCATAAGTTGGTGTCTGTTCTCTGCAGTTTGTCGGACGTTGTTGTTGCTACCCTGTGTTCCTATGTTTCCTGTTCTCACTGTGGATTATTAAAGACTTTTCGTATATACCACGTCTTTGTTTGTCTGTTCCTCGTCTCTAGCGTGACTATGAACTTGTCAAGTATTAAAGCTATGATATAGTTTATAGAATGATATTGTCTATAGCTTAAGGAAAAGATGAATTGGCAAATAATTTTCAAATAAATTGGTATATTGATTGATAATTAAAAAACTTATTATTATTAAATAGTTTCTTTTTTATGTTAAGGTTAATGTATCATGTTTGTGAATGAAAATATAAGCACAGTGGCATAAAATAAACAATTTAAAATAAAATATTAATAATAAAAATAAATAAAAATAATAAAAATTCATCCAGGCTTAAAACTTTGATATTGTTTTATTTTTTGTTAATTATTTAATGCTGACCAAAAGATGTGAATGTTTATAAAAAAAAGATAAACTGGCAAATAATTTTCAAATAAATAAAATTAATATTATTAAATATTTTCTTTGTTTTATGTTGGAGTTAATGTATCACGGTTGAGACAGAATTAAAATTAAAATAATACATTAAAATAAATTAATAAAAAATAAATAAAACTCATCCAATAATGTGTGATCTTGTTGAACTCAAGTACTTGTCAAGTATTAAAATGTTGATATTGTTGAATTTATTATTTTCATTTGTTTATTTTATGTTATTTTTTAATTTTGACCAAAAGATGTGAACGCTTATAAAAAAGATAAATTGCCAATTAATTTTCATAAATGAATAAATACATGCATAATAACATACATACATCAATTTTTTTCTATGACCTGAAACATATATTTGGACAAATGTACCATGCACCATTTATTCTAGATGCTTATGATTCAGTGTCATATATATAATGTTTCATTCCACCATCTGATAGCATGACTGTATCGTACTTTCCTGTGAGGGACAGATCTGTGGCGAGAGGTGCAGTGGGGGAGTGTGTTGGGAGGGAGGGTTGATGATGATGATGAGGAGGAGGGTGTGGGACCCGGATGCTGATGCGAGGAACCAGAACGGAGAAAATAACGCTTTACAACGCAAATAAACCCTCAGGACCCGCAAAATATCAGGGATTAGCGCGCAACGTATCAACCACAATCAAAACGCAAAACCCCTTCAACAAAAGTGCGCAGCGGGCGCGAGCGTGCGCGGGACCGGCGAGCGAGGACACACGGCGGAGACGAGCAGGATGAGGATGCTGCGGTCCGTGCGGCAGGATGGAGCTCAACATCAGCAGCAGAGATGAAACAGATCTGCCAGATCCGCTACAGTGATGATGCTACAGAGGACACAGAGCGACCTGGATCTCCTCACAGCCACAAACTAGTGTTTTGGGTCTTGCTGAATGTGAAACGGAAATAGATTTACCTGTTCGTTTAACAGTAAATGGTAAGATTCTGGCTCATTTACCTGAGATTTAGGCCTAGCACAAGTGTACTAAAGGCTTGTGGTTACTTATATGCTACAAACACAGTTAGGAAGAGGTGTTTTTGTCATGAGATGATGGCCAGCTATTAGATACATCTAGAAACACAGGACCTGGCTTTCTGTTCTGGGAATGAAAAGTCTGATCGATTGACTTTGATTGGCAAAGCTATGAATTAGGCTGCTTCTATGGACTTAACTGTGTCTTTGCATTGCCCTCAGCATCTACATGACAAACAATACAAGTCTGAAAGAGTTTAGAGTAATAAAAGGGCCTGAATGACAGATACTAGGCAGCTCCAAACTCAGCATGGATATTTTTCCGGGTTGTTGCAGACCCTTGGGAGACTATTTTAGACAAACTCAACTCAGAAACGGTACGCTGTGATAACATTGCATGCAGTAGCAAGTTTAACAGGAACCAGGCCGCCACTATGTCTAAGGAATTGTCAGTGACCCAAGCAGCTCAGTATGTGGGGCCGTATCGACTGGAGAAGACGCTCGGGAAAGGCCAGACAGGTAAGTATACGTTGTTTATGTATATTAAATTGTCTTTAAAGAGCGTTTGTCACTGATGAATTGTTTTGTGTATATCTGTGATGTCAATAGGTCTGGTGAAGCTCGGGATTCACTGCATCACTGGTCAAAAAGTAGCCATCAAAATAGTCAACAGAGAAAAACTCTCAGAATCTGTGTTGATGAAGGTAAAGAAAGAATGTTAATGTACTTTTTATGCTGTATAGTTTTTATAAAGTTTCACTCCAACACTAATAATAGTCAAAATTAATATTCAATATTTAAATTAAGTTATAATAGCTGTTAAAAGTAATATGTGTCACTATCTTACGGTAATGTTTTAGATATTACGGTACTGTGTGATTACCATATTCCAGTGTTATTTCAGTATCACTGAGATACAATTAGAGCTGCATAACGATTAGTCGCGATTAATCAATTTAAAAGAAAATTTTATGTTTACATACTATATGTGTGTGTACTGTCTATATTTATTACATACAGTGTATATCACACACATGTATACATTTTGAAAAGTATTTGTATGTATTTGTACAGTCAAGCCCGAAATTATTCATACCCCTGGAAAATTCTGACTTAATGTCACTTTTATTTAGCCAGCAATTTTTTTTTTAACCGGAAATGACACAAGCTTCTCCCAAAAGATAATAAGATGATGTACAAGAGGCATCATTGTGGGAAAAAATATTTCTCAGCTTTTATTTACATTTGAACAAAAAGCGGCATTTCCAAAATTATTCATACCTTTTACAAACTGTCACAGTCTATGGGAAAATCCAAAGTTCTATACCATTCCAAATAGTCCAAGCTGTTCTAAAGCATCCTAATTACCCTGATTCATTGGGAACAGCTGTTTTAATCAACTCAACAGGCTAAAAACAAAAGCTCTCTGCTGTTGGTTTGTGGACAATCATTGCTAATACAAAGGAGCTCACTGAGGACCTGTGGCTGCGCATTGTGGCTGCTCACAAGTCAGGAAAGGGCTATAAGACCATATCTAAATGTTTTGAAGTTCCAGTGGCTACAGTGCAAAGTATTATTAAAAAATACAAAACATTTCCGCAATGTGAAAAATCTCAGAGGACGTGGTCGGAAGCCAAAAGTGACACCTGTGCTGGCCAGGAGGATAGTAAGAGAGGTAAAAAAGAATCCAAGGATCACCACCAAGGCCATCCTGATGAATCTGGGCTCTGCTGGTGGCAACATCTCAAGGCAGACAGTCCAACAGACAACCGCTGGGTTCCATGGACGCAGACCAAGGAGGACACCACTTCTCCAGATAAGGCACACAAAAGCCTGCTTGGCTTTTGCAAATCCTCATCTGGACAAAGAAGAAGACTTCTGGTCTTCTGTTTTATGGTCAGATGAAACAAAATTTGAATTGTTTGGCCACAAAGATGTAGCCTTCATTTGGCGTAAAAAAGGAGAAGCTTTCAACCTTAAGAACACCATCCCCACTGTCAAACATGGTGGTGGGAACCTAATGTTTTGGGGGTGTTTTTCAGCCGGTGGACCAGAAAACCTAATCACAGTAAACGGCTCCATGAAAAAGGAGCAATACATCAAAATTCTCAACAGCAACATCAGGCAGTCTGCAGAGAAACATGGCCTTGGGCACCAGTGGACATTTCAGCACGACATCTGACTTAAAAAGTCCTGACTTAAATCCAATTGAGAATCTGTGGAGGGAGCTAAAGATCAGGGTGATGGCAAGCTGACCCTCTAACCTGAAAGAGCTGGAGCTCATCGCTAAAGATGAATGGGCAAAAATACCAGTGGAGACATGCAAAAAGCTGGTCAGCAATTATAGGAAGCGTTTGATTGCTGTTATAGCCAATAAAGGCTTTTATATTGATTATTGAGAAGGGTATGAATAATTTTGGACATGCCACTTTTTGTTCAAGTGTAAATAAAAGATGAGTATTCATTTTTTCCACAATGATGCCTCTTGTACATCGTCTTATTATCTTTTGGGAGAAGCCTGTGTCATTTCCGCTCAAAAAAATATTGCTGGTTGAATAAAAGTAACTTTAAGTCAGAATTTGCCAGAGGTATGAATAATTTCGGGCTTGACTGTATGTAAACACTTTTTACATTTTACATATAAATATGATATATTTTTCCTCAATATATACATAATACATATACACAGTACATACATGTAGTATGTAAACATACACTTTGAATCAATTAATCATGACTAATCGTTTTGCAACTCTAGATACAATTATAGTTTTCAATAATTTTTTTTGTTTTTTATTTTTTTTAATTATTTTTAGTTATGTTTTTGCCCTTTTTACTAGTTTTTTTGTCTATACAATTCTTTTACAATTTTTTATGCATTTCTATTTCAGTTTTAGTTATTTTACATCAAGTTAAACTAAATGAAAATAGTGCTGGGCAATGATTAATCGCATCCAAAATAAGTTTTAGTGTATATATGTGTGTGTGTATATTAATTATGTATATATAAATACACACACGTATGTATATATTTAAGAAAAATATGTTATGTTTATATATTAAATATATTTATATATAATATGTGACCCTGGATCACAAAACCAGTCATAAGGGTCAATTTTTTGAAATTGAGATTTATACATCATCTGAAATAAATAATAAATCCGTTAATGTATGGTTTGTTAGGATAGGAGAATATTTGGCTGAGATACAACTATTTGAAAATCTCAAATCTGAGGGTGCCAAAAATCTAAATATTGAGAAAATCGCCTTTAAAGTTCTCCAAATAAAGTTCTCAGCAATGCATATTACTAATCAAAAATTAAGTTGTGATATATTTACTGTAGAGAATTTTCAAAATATCTTCATGAAACATGATCTTTACTTAATATCCTAATGATTTTTGGCATAAAAGAAAAATCGTTAATTTTGACCCATACGGTGTATTGTTGCCTATTGCTACAAATATACTCATGCGACTTAAGACTGGTTTTGTGGTCCAGGGTTACATTTAAATTACATTAATAGAAATATATACATGTAAATACTGTATGTGTGTGTCTTTATATATACATAATAAATATACACAGTACACACACATATACTGTAGTATACAAACAAAAAAGTTTCATTTTGGATTTGATTAATTGCGATTAATTGTTGCCCAGAACTAAATTAAAATAATCAATAACAATTATTTTTTATCATTTTTTTAATTTTTAAGTAACAAAAATGTTTTCATGGTTTTAGTTTTAGTTAACTATAGCCAAAAATATACTATAGCCAAAAAAACTTAGTATTACCAAGGTATATGTGTAAAGAAATGGGAACACCATGGTACTTTTTTTGTATGTTAATGTAAAACTACTTTTATTGTGCGTCATACACAGTTTGTTATTTATGAAGGAAGAGTGGTAAATATAATCTTTTCTTTTTCTCCTTCAACCAGGTGGAGAGAGAAATTGCTATTTTAAAACTAATCGAACATCCACACGTGTTGAAACTCCATGATGTTTATGAGAATAACAAATACCTGTGAGTTACCATGCTTTCTTATAGACGTTATTCAATGCATTGTTCTTTCTGCGTGTCATTTGTCCCTTCTTGAATCGTTTATTTTGCCATTTCTCTTGCTTTATTCACAGGTATTTGGTATTGGAGCATGTTTCAGGAGGAGAGCTGTTTGACTATTTAGTGAAGAAGGGCAGACTGACGCCTAAAGAGGCACGAAAGTTCTTCAGACAAATCATATCTGCTCTGGACTTCTGTCATAGTCACTCTATATGGTAAGAGAAACAGACAAATACACAATTGTAAAGAAAATATAAGCTTTATGATTTTCAGTTTGGTTGAAGGTGATTCAAATCGAAGTACACGCAAAGTGGTCCCACACTGAGCGCATTACAAATGAGATTTATTGTGAAATATGTATGTATTCACACTGTAGCTCAGTCATTACTGTAGATCATATTGTACTTAAGCAATACAATACAAGATAGTACAGCATTTACTGTTGGTTATTTTGAATAGGTGTTCAACTGTATTTGAATATGGTAACAAAACTATTTTTATATGACCCTTTGCCCCAAGCTGGGAATCATTTTCTCATAAATTGTTTTGATAAACCTTGTATTTTATTTCCTTTTTCACAAATTGCTTCCCTAATATAACTAAATAGCTAAACTAAAACATTGGTACATGAAATAAAATAAATCTTAACCTAACATATAAAAAAACTAAAACATATTTTATTTCCGCTAGATGCCAAAACAACATTTCTCATTTTCATTTAGCTTAACTTGAAGACTACAAGAACTAAAACCTAACTAACACATAAATAAATAATCAATAACTAATAAAAACTGTTGATTAAAAAAAAAAAAAAAAACATTATAAAAATAAAAACAATGAAAACACACAGGTAAAATTACTAAAATTAATTTATACTCTACCAAAAGTTTGTAAACATAAGACTTATGTTTTTTTTTTAAAAAAAAAAGAAGTTTCTTCTGCTCACCAAGCCTGCATTTAGTTCATCCAAATTACAACAAAACCAGTAACATTTAAAAAAAATTACTATTTAAAATATGTATTTTAAAAGGTAATTTATTCCTCTAAATTTTTAGCATCATTAGTCCAATCTTCAGTGTCACATGAGCCTTCAGAAATCATTCTAATATGCTGATATTATTATTAACATCAATATTTAAAACAGTTGAGTCAATTTTTTCATGTTTTAGAATGTTTCATGATTTTTTCTTGTATTTTTAGCATCATTACTACTCACATGATGCTTCAGAAATCATTATAATATTTTAATTTGCTACTAGGTTTCTTTGATAAATAGAAAGATCAGCATTTATCTGAAATAAAAAGCTTTTGTAACAATATACACTATACCATTTAAAAGCTTGGAGTCAATATATTTATTTATTTATTTATTTATTCATTTGTTAGGAAAGAAATGATAGAAATGAATACTTTTATTTAGCAAGGATGCTATAAATTGATCAAAAGATGACGATAAAGACATTTTTAATGTAACAAACAATTTCTATTTCAGATAAATGCTGTTTCTCTAAAATTTCTATTCATCAAACCTGGAAAAAAATGTACTCAGCTGTACAATAATAAATGTTTTTTTGAGTAGCAAATTAGAATATTAGAATGATTTCTGAAGGATCATGTGAGTAGTAATGATGCTAAAAATACATGAAAAATATCATGAAATTCATGAAATCACAGGAATAAATAACATTTTTAAATATATTCGAATAGAAAACAGTTATTTTAAATAGCAAAAATTTTTCAGATGTTACTGTTTTTGCTGTACTTTGGATCAAATAAATAAAGGCTCGGTGAGCAGTACAAAAAAACCATAAAAAATCTTAATGTTCAAAACCTTTTGACTGGTAGTGGTTGTGGTGGTTCTAGCTCAGTGTCTACAGGCAGTGTTGCCAAGTCCACAGTTTTCCTGCAGACTTGGGCTACATTCATATTGTTGCTACGCATTGTTTTTCATGTTCGCGGGTTGAAGCGACCCCAATAACATAATATTTAGCCCCTGGAATGCTAAATTTACCATAGGAACCCCACCACAAAACGTGTATTTTACCCCCTGAAACAAGGATTGGGCTACTTTTTGAGTAGCAATTGGGCGGGTTTTGTTGTGTAAACCTGGCAACCCTGGATACAGGTGTGTGGTACTGTCAGTGAAGTATTATTGTTTTGACAATGTACATCTTCCAAAGTATGTTTTGTGTGGAAGGTTGTTGGTGAGCGACGTGTTTAGAGCCGGTTGTCCTCTGTGCTCTTGTAGTCATAGAGACCTGAAGCCAGAAAACCTCCTGCTGGATGAGAGGAACAATATCAGGATTGCAGACTTTGGCATGGCCTCACTACAGGTGGGAGACAGTCTGCTAGAGACAAGCTGTGGGTGAGTATTGTGTATGCATGTGGATTATAATGCTGTTTGCTTGCTTTATTGCACTTCAAGCTGCATGCATTGCAATGTGAAATGGATAATTTTGATACATGACCGATCAATACAGTTTTCCAGCAGCGGTAAAATATACAATGTAAAGTATTTGAACACTAGAGCCACACTTCAAAATGTATGAATGTCATTGAATTAAACAGATTAACAGATGGAAGTTAATAAATCAATCTGTTCAGTAATATAAATACATTATGGCTTGACAGTTTTCTGTTTTTACTGTATCTACTATTTACATGCTTTAGCACGGTTAGATATTTTTAGCATGTTTTTCATCATTTCATCACGTTGCTAGCACATTTTAGCTTGTTGCTGGCATGTTTAGCACTTTGCTAGCATGTACATGTTTTAGCACTGCTAGCATGCTTTCACATTGTATTAGGCATTGTTAACATTTTAACATAAAGCTAGTCAATTTTAACATGTTCCTACTTCCTAGTATGTTTTTAACATGTTTTTATTTATTGCTACCACGTTTCATCACGTTGCTAGCTCGTTTTAGCTTGGTGCTAGCAGGTTTTCAGCTATTCTTAGCCTTTTTTATCATTTATGTTTTAGCTGCTAGCATGATTTAACACTTAGCTAGAATGCTTTAGCTAGTTTTCGTTAACTAGCAGGTTTTAGTTGCTAACATGTTTCTGCATGTTTTATCATTTTGTTAGGTGTTGTTAACGTTATGTAGCATGAATGAAGCTAACATGATTTAGTATGTTGCTAGCATGTTTCTACCATGTCTACATTGCTACCATCATCTTGTTTCTAGCACATTTTATATTGTTGCTAACGAGTTTTGACGTGTCCTAGCATGTTTTACAATTAGCTAGCAGGTCCAAACATGTTTTAGCACTTCTAGTATGTTTTCACATTGTATTAGGCATAGCTAACCTTTTAGCAGCTTTACCATGTAGCTAGCATGTTTCTGCTATATTTACATTGCTACCATGTTTCATCTTATTTCTAGCACATTTTATATTGTTGCTAGCAGGTTTCCAGCTATTCTTAGCATTTTTTAACACTTAGCTAGCATGTTGCTAGCAAATTTTAACATGTTCTAACGTGTTTTATCACTTTATTCGTTTTTTTGGTTAACATTTTGTTAAGTGTTAACATTTTGCAACATGGGGCTAGCATAGTTTAGCATGTTACTAGCATGCTACCATGTTTCATGTAGTTACTAGTGCACTTTATGTTGTTGCTAGCAGGTTTTAACATGTACTAGCATGTTTTAGCCTTCAGCTAAAAGGCCTTAGCATGTACCAACATGTTTTAACACAGCTAGTAACACTAACACTAACACTAGCCAGTTTTAACATGTTGCTAGCACATTTTAGCTTGTTTATCTTGTTTACATCTCTACCATGTTTTTTCTTGTTTCTAACACATTTTATCTTGTTGCTAGCACATTTCATCACGTAGCTAGCATGTTTTAGCACTGCTAGCATGCTTTCACATTGTAATAGACATTGTTAACATTTTTAGCATAAAGCTAGCCAGCTTTACCATGTTCCTAGTATGTTTTAGCATGTTTTGTATATTGCTACCATGTTTCATCACATTGTTAACACATGTTGTTGCTAACATGTTTTAGCATGTAGCTAGTAGGTTTTAATAAGTCCTAGCATGTTTTAACACTTTCAGCATGTTTTCACATTGTATAAGGATATTTTTTAGCATAAAGCTAGCCAGTTTTAACCTGTTGGTAGCATGTTTAACATGGTTTTATATATTGCTTTCATGTTTCATCACGTTTCAGCATGTTTTAACATGTAGCTAGCAGGTTTTAGCATGTCCTAGCACGTTTTACCACTACTGGCATGTTTTCACACTGTATTAGGCATTGCTAACATTTTTTAGCATAAAGCTACCCAATTTTAACATGTTGCTAACATGCCTTTATATATTGCTACCATGCTTCATCACGTTGCTATCTCATTTTAGCTTGGTGCTTGCATGTTTTAGCAAGTAGTTCGCATGTTTTAGCATTTTCTAACATGTTCAACACAGCTAGCATGATTTAACACTTAGCTAGCAGGGTTTAACATATTTTAATAACATATTTTAACATTCTAGCATGTTTTATCATCTTGTTGGGTTTTACATTTTGTTAGGTGCTGTTAAGATATTTAGCATCAGGCTAGCATTTTTTGCATAAACCTAGCCAGTTTTACCATGTTGCTAGCATGTTTTTATACATTGCTACCATGTTTCATCACGGTGCTAGCTCGTTTAAGCTTGTGGCTAGCATATTTTAGCAAGTAGATAGCAAGTTTTAGCATCTTCTAACATGTTTTAACACTCTGCTAGCATGATTTAACACTTGGGTTTTTGTTAGCAAATGCTTATCATGTTTACATCATTATCACCATACTTCATCCAATTTCTAGCACATTTGATCTTGTTGGTAGCACATTTCAGCACGTAGCTAGCATGTTTTAACACACTTCTAGCCAGTTTTAGCGTGTCCTAACATGTTTTGCGCTGATAGAATGTTTTAGCATTGTTTTAGGTATTGCTATAACATTTTTAACTTAAAGCTAGCCTGTTTTAACATGTTGCTGGCATGTTTAAACTTGTTCTAGCATTTTTAGCATGTTGCTAAAGAGCCTGAATATCTGTGCCAAATTTGGTGGTCAAAGCTTGAAAGTTCTAGGTCTCATTACATTTTAGTAATTTAGTCTCCGAAGAAAAAGAAGCTTGAATAGTAGATTAGTATTTTGACTTGTCAAGCCAACATAATTATTCACAACTTACTACAACTCCTTATTGGTTCGTTGTATTTTCAGTTTCATTTAAATAAATGCCTCGGAGTTGTTTGTAAATTAAATGTTATGCTATGCTATTAAAAACAAACTATAATTCTCACATCTTTTCATATTCTGTTTTCCCAAATTATTTGCAGATCTCCTCATTATGCATGTCCAGAGGTTATCAGGGTAGGTTCATAGATCCAAAAACTAACCTGAATGTTTTAGAGCATCATTCTGTCTGAAGGTGTACCATTGACCTTACTGCTACTGTTGGCTTCTACTGTAGGGCGAGAAATACGACGGTCGACGGGCTGATGTATGGAGCTGTGGAGTCATTCTCTTCGCTCTGCTAGTGGTGAGGAAACGGCTTCAGCTTTAGGCTCCCTCTGTTTCTCTCAGCTTGTCGGAGAGCATTTTACTTTCCCCCACTTATCACCTATTACTCATTTTTAGCTCACAGGCTGTTAAGCAAATAACTGAAACACTCCTTGCTTGTCACTACCATCTGTGTCTTTGTATCTGGGACTTTCTGTCCGCTGTCCTCAGGGCGCGCTGCCCTTCGACCACGATAACCTGCGGCAGCTGCTGGAGAAGGTGAAGAGTGGAGTGTTCCACATGCCCCATTTCATCCCACCCGACTGCCAGGCTCTGCTGCGGGGCATGATCGAGATCAACCCTGAAAAAAGACTCACGGTGAGGGAGTACTGTTAACTGTGATTAAGCATTCTTGTTAGTTTTGCTTGCACATTTACCTCAGTCGTTAGAAACATACTGTACACAAGTAAATGCTTGGCCAAGGCACTGCAAATGGATGATCCTCATTTCTACATACTGTTCTTGCCATGCATTCTTGCCCTAAGGCCCTCATTACTGTGGTGTTTAGTTAAATATGTCAAAGTTGAATTAACTTAGTGGAAGTTTTATGGGTTTAGGTGTGTTTATTACTTTTAAAAGCATCTGCACAAGGCCTACTATTTAAAAGTTTGGGGGTTGGTATGATATTTTAATATTTTTCTTCTTCCACTCTGGAAGTCTATGGCAGCCCATAGAACCGTTTGCGGGAACGTTATGAAATTTGGCACATCGATAGACGATAGTCTCAATATTAACCATAGCAAATTTGGAATCTCTATCTCAAACTGTCTAGCGCCACCAATAGGCCAAATTTGCACTCATATTTCTGCTAATAACTTTTGAACTGTAAGGTTTAGAAACAAAATTTTTCCTGTGATTTCTTGGCTCATGCCGAGTCAAATGCATACCAAATTTTAAATTTCTGCATGTCAAGATTTTTCACAATTTTAAATTTTGTGGAATATCTACTTTCTCCGAGCTCCTCCTAGATGGTTTTCACCAAAATTAGCTCAGATCATCTTCAGACAAAGCTGGCCAAAAGTTATCAAAAGCTTTTTGATATACCAAACCATTTTCATAAAGCGTGTTAACGAATATGACGAAATTTGTGCAAAAATTGACATTAAGCTATCTTCCCAATGCTTTAGCGGATTCAGGCCAAACTTGGTCATTGTTATACCAAGCATGACCTGAGGGAACATGAATAGTTTTGACCATCTACTGGTCAAAAGATATAACAAATTGACATTTTTGCTTATAATTTCTGACCAGTTTGTTGTTAGATTCGGAACGGCATGCTGAATCAAACAATACTAATTATCCTGTGTCTGCCTTTTTGGGCATCTGCCATTTTGAGTTTTGTACAAAAATTCTGTATCAACGAATGTTTTTAACAATACTGCAGAGTTCAACTTCAACCCTAATCCAACACACTTGAACCAGCTAATCAAGGTTTTCAGGGCTACTTAATTACAGACACAATTTTGAGTTTTTCAAACTTGTCCTAGACGGTTTGTCCGATTTTTACCAAAATAGGCTCAGATCGTCTTTAGACAATGCTGGCCAAAAGCTACCAAGAGCTTTTTGATATACCAAACTGTTTTCAAAAAGCGAGTTAAAGAAATAGAGTAAATTGTTGCAAAAATGGACATAAGGCTATATAACCACAATGCTTTAGCGGATTCAGACCAAACTTGGTACGAGTTATACCAAGTATGACCTTAGGGCACATGAATTGTCTCAGCACAGCACCACCTACTGGTCAAAAGATATAGAAATGTAACATTTCTGCTTAGTTCTGACCACATTGGCCAAAAATCATAAGATTTGTCTTCTTGGATTCGGAACAGCATACCGTATCAAACAATATTAATATATTATTTGAAATATTACTACAATTTAAAAGAAGCATATATATTTTTTTCACAGTTCTAAATTCATATCTCACAATTCAGTCTTTTTCATTTTTCTTGGCAATATATGAGCTTTAACTTTCTAATAAAAATCTGACATTCTTTCCTGTAATTTTGACTTTTTGCTCTGAATTCTGCTTTAAAATCATTCACAAAATAAAAAATAAAGAATGTAATTGCAACTTTTTGTCTCACAAATTTTTTCTTGCAGTTGCAAGTTAATATTCCACAATTTTTTCTTTTCTACTCAGAATTGCGAGTTTATGTCTTGCATTTCTGCATTCCTGTCTTATAATTCTGAAATTATATCTTGCAATTTTGAGATATTCTGAGCCTGAATTGTAAAAAAATTGTGAGAAGAAAGTGATTTGTGAGATGAAACCCACACGGAAATAACCTATATAAACATATGTTTTAATATAGGTTTTTAATATATGTGACATATAAAATTGGCCGTTTTCCTATATTATATGTACATATATGCACAGATATGTGTACATATATACGTGCATACATGTACCTATATAGGTACTTATACTACAGGGCCGTTGAATGCTTGAATCTGATTGGCTGACGAACGTTCTAGAGGTGTGCATTATATTCAGGGAAACGCACGGCGAACGTAGTTCCAGGCAGCTTTTAGACCGCAGTGCATGTCTATATCACTTCGCCTTAAGATTTCAGTTATTTCAAAGGTCCTTACAGCCCAAAACAGCAAAACAACTAAAACCCACAATGACACTGGCCTAACTAATAAATACAGTAAACATCAGGATAAAAACGACAGATTATTTCCATGTTTTTTTCCACAATATATTACGTTTTATTATGTACGGAAAGCACAGACTCCATTTCTCGCTCTCTCTCACTCACGGACGCACACACACACACACACACACACATAACGTTACAGTTAGCACTCGTGCTAATGTTGTTAGCGCTGCTCTGACGATGAACAACTTAAAAACGACATGAAAGCTCTCACAAGCGCGGTTACAACGGCGTGGTCTTGAAGAAAATGGACTTAAAGTTTAACTGTTAGTAGAGACGATGCTGCCAGTCACCTTTGAGAGACACACAGACTTGAGAGAGGTAATTCATGCAGTTAATATCTTTCTCCATCTCTCTGTCTGTCTGCTTGTCTGTCGGTCTGTCTAAACTTGATTATTAACGGCATTATTTTGCTATTAACAGCCCAAGCGTCGTTACTAGTTCTCTTACGAGAGGTCTCTCGTACTGCGTAAGCTAAGCTTACGCTTGGGGAAAATCCTTTCCGCGAGAGATATTGAAGCCAAAAAATTATCCTTAATTTTGTATTAATGTAAAACGCGTTGCCGCAGTGAGCAGACATAGGCGAGGCGTATTGCTTGCCTATTGGCTGCTCTGCAGCAACTGCAGCACCTATCGAGCGAGGCTTGGCGCGAAACCAGCTCCAATGAGAGCCTTTCGCGCCTAATACGTCATCTCCCGCCGAAAGTGGCGTGATCCAAGCCTATAAATATCGCTCGAAGGTAGCTACACTCTGATTTTTTCATCCTTCAAGCGAAGCTCACGCATCGCTGGAGCCGGAGAAGAAGCCGCCGTCGACTGCAAGCATCTCAGCGGGACGAGCCATTGGAACTGCTGGCCACGCCGCCTTCCGTGCCTTCCTGCTGCGCTTTCCGGCGCCTATATCCTTTATAATCATTTATAATCTACAGTGTGTGTCGCCGCTGCGATACACACTGTTTCTCTAAGAGAGCAAAGTGTCTTTTTAAAGATGCTTTCATACGGCTCGTGCAGATGCCAATGGCGACTCTGAGGACTTGCCTTGCCTTCTTCACTGAGACTGCTCCCCCGCCCGCGCGGTGTCGCGCCGTAAAAAGCGCTGTGCCCAGCGGGCCCCGGACCCTTCCTCCAGCCGACAAAGCTCGCCGGTTCGCCCGCCTGCTTCATCGACCTCGTCAGCCTCTGTTCCGGACGTAAAGCGGCCGCTGTATGCCACCGCTTCCATCGACGCCGCTGACGAGGGGGGCCATGAAGGAGGAAGAGGATTTCCGTTTCCCGCCAAAGCGGGAACGCGCATGCTGCTCAGAAGAGGCGATAGCAGCCCACTTATGTCTGCCCTCCGCTGGACGGCGTGCTAAGTCGGCCCTCCCCTCTAAAGCTTGCCGTCAGACGTCAAACCTGCTTCGCCGCGCTCTCGCCGCCGCCTAGCCGCGTCAGCGCTGCGTAACATGGTCTCTCACCGTTGCTGAGAGGCACCCGTGGTTAACGCTTTCTGACGTTTTTTCTCGTCTGGCCGCCGCCCCGCCAGACGCGGCCCGCGGCCCAGGATTGAGTTGAAACCTGAGCCTCCGAAATCGTCCTGGCACATCTGGGAAAACGACAGTGTACGAGTCCCGCGGTTGCCGGACCCCCACCAAAGTTATTCGCTCGTCCAGTTCCAGGAAATGTGACTGTTCCAGTGTTTTCTGCAGCCAACAAACCGGCTCCGTTGCCCGTTTGCCTGCACACAAAAGTCGTTCCCACGGCTACACAGATATACCCCCAATAAAGTGTACTATCTGGTGTCCCGGCCACGGCCGATGGTGTTTCATGTGTCGTATGAATATGCCCACTAACCAGTGCTCATCTCTACACACAAACACAGCGCACATAAAATCGACTCAGATCGATTGCGCGTCACACGTGGTAAAGTGCCCACAGACACCACATTATGCACTGTTGGTTTCTGTAAAAACGAAACCAACAGTGCATTAACTCTATGCTTTGGGATGTTAAATGTGCCCGCTTCACAGTGCTCACAGACACCTCATTATGCACGTCAACCGGTTTCTGTAAAAACGAAACCAGGAGTGCGTTCGCTCTATGCAGGCGAACGCTGTTTGGAGTGTTGAACGCCGGTGCGCGAGTCCCGCGGCTGCCAGACTCCCACCGAAAGTATTCGCTCGCTCAGCTCCAAGAAATGTGGCTGTTCCAGCGTTATCCGCAGTCATCAAGCCGGCGCTGCAGCCTGCTTGTCTGCACTCAAGAGCCGTTCTCACGGCTACCCAATTAAATCCTCAAAGGAGTGTATTTTCGGGTGTTCCGGCCATAGCCGAAGGTGTTTTGTGTGTAGCTCGCATGCACATACACATGAGCACATCCTGTCATACAAAACCCGCGCACATAAAGTCGACCCGAATCGGCTGCGCTTCACATGTGATAATGTGCCCACCCTAGAGTGCCCACACATATCACATCAGGCAGGTCTTACGGTTTCTGTAAAAACGAACCGGACGACGCCCCGTCTACACGGCTAAAGGCTGCGCTGAGTGTGTTGAATGTGCCCGTTACTACGCAACCACATATACACACAAAGATAGCAGTCCCCGCGGTCAGTGTACCCCGAGCCTCGAATGTCACAGTCACTCGTGCGTCACAACGCACCGAAGCGACTCCGTTATTGACAGATCGGAGCGCGCTTCGCACCTACCCCCTTGCGTTACAGGTAAATGCATGGGAAAAGCTCCCAGGGGTTTCACAATGGGTGCTGGACATTATTAAAGGAGGCTATTCGCTACAGTTTCACCGACTTCGCAGGTGTTATATGTGCCCACCTCAGAGTGCCCACACATATTACATCAGGCAGGTCTTACGGTTTCTGTAAACCGGACGACGCCCAGTCTACGCGGCTTAAAGCTGCATCGAGTGTGTTAAATGTGCCGTTACCACGCAACCACACATACACACAGAGAAAGCAGTCCCCGCGGTCAGCGTACCCCGAGCCTTGCATGTCACAGACACCGAAGCGGCTCCGTTAGTAACAGATCGGAGCGCGCTTCGCACCCACCCCCTCGCATTACATGATAGATGCATGGGAAAAACTCCCAGGGGTCTCAAAATGGGTGCTGGACATTATAAAGAGAGGCTATTCGCTCCAGTTTCGACGACGCCCTCGCCGTTACACGGCGCGCGTCGAGACCACGATAAAGGCAGATGCAGCACACCTGCTACGAGCCGAAGTGACCACTAGATCTAAGGCAACTGAACAAAGCGCTAGTGAAGCGAAAGTTCAGAATGCTCACAACCAAGAAAATCCTCGCACAAGTGTGCCGAGGAGACTGGTTTGTGTCAGTGGATCTGAAAGACGCGTATTTTCAAATACAGATAGCGTCGCGTCACAGGCGATTTTTGAGATTCGCCTTCGAGGGCCAAGCTTATCAGTACACAGTCCTGCCATTCGGTTTGTCCCTAGCACCCCGTACATTTACAAAGTGCATGGACGCAGCGCTCGCCCCGCTCAGACAGAAAGGCGTGCGAATACTGAATTATTGGGACGATTGGCTGATTTTAGCGCAATCTCACTCAATGCTCAGGGAACACACGACCATGTTACTCGATCACCTCGAGAACTTGGGTTTGAAAGTCAATTGGGAGAAAAGCTCGCTGAACCCCAGCCAGAATATCTCCTTCCTGGGCATAGAAGTGGACTCGCTGGCAATGACAGCGAAGCTTTCGTCAGTGCGCGCGCTGAACGTTCAGAGCGCAGTGAGCGCGCTCTGCCGCAGCAAGTCTGCCCCGCTCAAGACCTTTCAAAGAGTGTTAGGTCTTATGGCCTCAGCATCATCAGTTCTACAGTTAGGGATGCTCTGCATGCGCCCACTGCAGTTCTGGCTGAGAGCGCGAGTGCCGCGCCGAGCGTGGGCGTCCGGTCGACTCCGTCTCACGATCAATCAGAGATGCGTTACAGCCCTGATGCCGTGGAGAACAGCCGGCTGGTACCAAACAGGTGTCACTCTAGAGAGACCCTCGAAGGTGAAAGTAGTGTCCACGGACGCGTCCACCTCGGGATGGGGAGCGCTGCTAGACGGCAGACCGTCGTTCGGCCAGTGGTCAGAACGCGAGAAATCGCTGCATATCAACTGCCTCGAAATGATGGCAGGGGAGAATGCGCTGACATATTTTCTTCCCTTATTGAAGGGAAGTCATGTATTAGTCCGCTCTGACAACATATCGGTAGTGGCTTACATAAATCGCCAGGGCGGTCTCAGGTCCAGAAAACTACATGCACTTGTAGAACGCCTTCTGGTATGGGCTCATCGCAACCTGCGCTCGCTGAGGGCAGCGCACGTGCGGGGGACCCTAAATATAGGACCAGACAGACTGTCCAGGAACAGTGTTCCGGCGGGCGAATGGTCGCTGCACCCTCAGACGGTGCAACTATTATGGAAAACATTCGGCAGAGCGGAGATAGATCTATTTGCATCTCAGGACAACGCTCATTGTCTAGAATTCTTTTCCAAAGCCAAGGACGCGCTAGCCCATGCGCGGCCCCACCGTCCTCTTTATGCTTTTCCCCCAGTCTCTCTCCTACCTCAGGTGATAGAGAGGGTGAAGGAGGAAGGGTGTGCAATACTGCTAATAGCGCCGTTTCGGGGGAACCAGCCACAGCGCTGATGCAGATGACGAGCATCTCACCGTGGCCAATACCTGTGAGGAGAGACCTCCTCTCGCAGGCGGGCGGCGCGATTTGGCACCCTCACCCCGAGCTGTGGTCCCTTCATGTATGGGTCACCAGGGAATATATGATGAACTCCCCACAGGAGTGATATCAACGATCACACAGGCTAGGGCGCCATCTACTAGACGGCTCTATGCCTCGAAGTGGTCGATATTTGCGGACTGGTGCACAGCCCGCGGATCCTCACCCACAGACTGTGGAGTGACAGATGTACTTTCCTTCCTACAAGAGCTGCTGGACAAGGGCAGGTCCCCGTCCACGCTCAAAGTTTATGTGGCGGCCATAGCAGCGTTCTCGATGACAACGCTAGGTCAGTCAACAGGGAGGAATGATTTAATCATACGCTTCCTTAGGGGAGCTAAGAGATTAAATCCACCCAGACCGCCTTCAGTCCCAACTTGGGACCTTTCTGTGGTGCTGGACGCTATGAAGGGCGGACCATTCGAACCACTACAGGCGGCTGAATTAAAATATCTGTCTCTTAAGGCTATATTCCTCCTAGCGCTCGCTTCAGTGAAGCGCGTAGGAGATTTGCATGCGCTCTCCGTGGGCGCGACATGCATGGAGTTTGGACCTAACGACTCTAAAGTTATACTCAAACCCAAGCATGGATGTGTGCCAAAGTCTATTAACACACCGTTTAGAGCACAGGTCATCGCACTGTCTGCTCTGCCGGTTGGGGATGATGAGGCTGACGCGAGACTCTTATGTCCAGTTAGAGCGCTAAGAGTCTATGTGTCTCGCACGTCTGCTTTTAGACAGACAGAACAGCTGTTCGTCTCGTTTTACGGGCATTCTAAAGGAATGGCTGCGTCAAAACAGACTTTATCCAGATGGATAGTGGATGCTATTGCACTGGCGTACGAGTCCAAGGGCATGCGATGCCCGCTGGGTGTCAGAGCACATTCCACGAGGGGCGTGGCCTCGTCGTGGGCTTGGTCGAGTGGAACTAACCTGCAAGACATTTGTACGGCGGCAGGCTGGGCCTCTCCGTCTACATTCATAAGATTCTACAACTTGGAGGTTCCCGCCCTACAGGCCAAGTTGCTATCGGTCTAGATATTAACAGATATCTAGACTCATGTTCCAAGTTTATCCAGGTCGTTTACCTGCCCGGATATACCAGGAGCCAGTGTTTATAGGGTCCTAATCCCCTTATATGTTCAAGCACGTTCAAACACTATATGAACCCCGGGCTATTCGCCCTCGGGTCTATGGTATCAGATCTTGGCATGCACGGCGTTTTACATGGGGTCCCCAAGCGTAAGCTTAGCTTACGCAGTACGAGAGACCTCTCGTAAGAGAACGTACTCGGTTACTAACGTAACCTCGGTTCTCTCAGAGAGGGAACGAGTACTGCGTACCTTGCCGTGCAAGCGCGTGCTCTGGGCGCTTTTATGATGAAAAAACCAGAGTGTAGCTACCTTCGAGCGATATTTATAGGCTTGGATCACGCCACTTTCGGCGGGAGATGACGTATTAGGCGCGAAAGGCTCTCATTGGAGCTGGTTTCGCGCCAAGCCTCGCTCGATAGGTGCTGCAGTTGCTGCAGAGCAGCCAATAGGCAAGCAATACGCCTCGCCTATGTCTGCTCACTGCGGCAACGCGTTTTACATTAATACAAAATTAAGGATAATTTTTTGGCTTCAATATCTCTCGCGGAAAGGATTTTCCCCAAGCGTAAGCTTAGCTTACGCAGTACTCGTTCCCTCTCTGAGAGAACCGAGGTTACGTTAGTAACCGAGTACGTTCTAAAATGACGTTTTGGAACTAGCAACGAAGCTGTTGGATAAGCTGCGTAAGAAATTAATCCTACTCACAAAAGCATTTTAAGGATAAAAACCGGACGAATGCCTTGAAATATATCATTTGATCGATGTCTTGAGGTGTGGTGACTGTAGTATAAGCGGAATAATTGACTTCGGTCCGTAGAATTCCTAGAAAATAATGCACACCCGAGGTGTAACGGCCACTCCGCTTCGCGTCGTGACCGCATCACCACCTCGGGTGTGCATTATTTTCTAGGAATTCTACGGCCCGTCGTCAATTATTCCTTACATATATGCATGTATATACAGTATGTGTGCACATATGCACATATATGTTCACATATATGTTTATCTATATATTAGTAAAATTATTAAAATCCATAGCTGCTAGACAACATAAATAAAAGCCCAAAATGTAAAATTTTTTATTTTTTATTTTCTTAAGAACAATCAAATAGTAAAAGAACAAAAATATAGTACAAGAACAAAAATAAGACAAAAAACTGAGCAGGAAGAAAAATATAATTATTTTGAGGATCTTGTTCAATTCAAGTTTATTTATTTGTATAGCGCTTTTTACAATACAAATCGTTTCAAAGCAGCTGTACCAAAAAAAAAAAAAATGTAGGCTACTACAATATATTTAGTAGCTTATTAGTGGTGACTACTGTATGTTAAGTCGATGTACATATGGTATAAATATTAAAAACAGTAATGGTGTAATCAAAAACTGATGATGAACACTAATAGTAATGATTATGTGTTGCAATCAAACTTGTAGAAAAATGGTGTAGTGCTGTATGTTGTTTCAAGGCTGGCATCATCGGCGGTCCTCTGGGGGGGTTGGCATCATCTCTTCTTCTGAATCCAGGCTGAATCTTGTGTAATTCCTAGTTACCGTGGCAGAAACAGGAAAACAAATAGAGAAATAATTAGCGTAGCTGCTGTTCCAATCAAGCAAAAATTATGTGTTTTACACAAGCTGAAGAATGTTGATGTGCATTTGATCAGATGTAACAGAAGTACAACGTTATGAGATGAATTATGTGAATGCTTGGCTAACGAGATGAGTCTTTAATCTAGATTTAAACATACTGAGTGTGTCTGAACCCTGAACGTTATCAGGAAGGCTATTCCAGAGTTTGGGAGCCAAATGTGAAAAGGCTCTCCCTCCTTTAGTGGACTTTGCTATCCTAGGTACTACTAAAAGTCGAGAGTTTTGCGACCTTAGGGAGCGTGAGGGATCGTAGCGTGGCAGGAGACTAGTTAGGTATGCAGGAGCTAAACCATTTAGGGCCTTATAGGTAAGAAGTAATATTTTGTAAGTGATACGGAACCTAATAGGTAGCCAGTGTAGAGACCGTAAAATTTGGGTAATAATTTTACCCCAATCTTATCAGCTCCGTGAGCTTTGAATTGATAGATGTGCATTTTGCATTGCATTTGGTGGATGTAACAGTGAATGTGTGGATGTGTATGAGCTGTAACGTGAATCTGGAAGTGACTTGAAATTGGAAAAAAGACTTGATTGACAAAATAAAAAAAAACGACAAACCATTTTGTTATTCATTTCCTTCTTTTCCACTATTTTCATACAAGAAAGAATTGACCTTGTAAATGTTTCAGGAAAACGTGTAGACATCATAGCTTTCCATCTCCTCCATATTTGCCATAGTTAAATTCCATAACATGCCAATTACATGTGATACCAATTTCACGTGTTCGCACATAAGTTTTTTTTTTTTTTAAGTTAGTTCTTAGATATTGCCTTGATAATAGAAAATATGAGCTAGGCATCATGTATGACAGTTGCCAAAGTGAGATATGAGCTAAAATGACCAGATCCTGCCATGAGCTATATAGGAGACATATCTTGTATGTACATATAGGGCTTATATGTGTATATAAAGAACCAATACAGAAGACCTATATGGCCTGTATATGCACCTCAATTTTGCCTATATGTGGCACATATACGCATATATGCAGCATATATATTATCATATATGTGCATATATACTGCATATAGGTTTCATATATGCACAATTATCCTCATTTAGGTTCTTTCCATGTGGGAAGTCACATTTTTCTTTTTAATTTTGTATGTTGTGGTGGAAACAAGCTTCTGTAACATTTGAGTTTTAAAATGTAATTTGTTCCTGTGATGCAAAGCTGAATTTTTACTCCAATCTTCAGTGTCACATGATCCTTCAGAAATAATTCTAATATGCTGATTTGCTGCTACAATACAAGAAACATTTCAAATTATTATTAATATTGAAAACAGTTGCTGCTTTTTTGTGTAAACTGTGATGCATTTTGTTCAGGGTTATCTGATGAATAGAAAGAGCAAACAAACAGCAATTATTTATGAATCAGTGGTTTGAAGCACATTACATCATGTTATTTAATGATTTGTAAATAGCTTGTAATAGGTGTCTGTATGCATGTTTGATCAGTAGGGTATGTGTAGTGAATGCTTTGAAACACTGAATCATTTTGCAAAGCAACTGATTCAATTAATTCAGATTTTCAAAAAGCTTCCGCTCATAGCGTTAGAGCGCCATCTCCCTGTGAACTGACTCCACTAATCACACCATCTGTTGTCCTTCTGCAGCTAGAGGCCATCCAGAAACATGCCTGGTATCAGTAAGTATTGATTATTTATGTTGTTGATTATTTATATTCTCTCTATCAATGTAATCAGTCCACAGAGATTCAGTGACAGCATATAACGTGTGTGTTTATGACTGTATTTCATCTGTGCTTATATTAAAATGTCAAGAAATGATTTCAGCTTGCGTCTTTTATGATGATTTGTGCAAGCACCTCACAGTTGTGCGTGTGTTTGTTTGTGTGTGACGCAGAGCTGGACGCAATGAGCCGTGTCCGGAGCAGCCACCCCCGAGGCGCGTGAGCATGGGACGGATCATGTCTTTTACAGAGCTGGACCCAGATGTGCTGGACAGCATGTTTTCTCTGGGCTGTTTCAGAGACCGGGTTAAACTGGCCCAAGACCTGCAGCGTGAAGAGTGAGTGTACATCAGCACTTTTGCATCATTTTTATTTTATTATGTTCCGAAATGCAGCAACAGCAGTTATAGTTTTCTAAAGTTTTCTATTTGAATATATTTTAAAATATAATTTATTCCTGTGATCAAAGCTACGTTTTTAGCACCATTACTCCAGTCTTCAGTGTCACATGATCCTTCAGAAATCATTCTAATATGCTGATTTTCTAATTAAGAAACATTTTTATTATTATTAATATTATCATAAATATTTTAAACAGGTGGGTACTTTTTTTCAGGATTCTTTGAGTACAAAGATCAGAACATTTCACAGCATACCATTCAAAAGCTTGTAGTCAGTATATTTTTATTTATTTATTTACTATAGAAATTAATGTATATTAGAAATGTAATATTATAGAAATTAATACTTTTATTTAGCAAGGATGATTTAAATTGATCAATAGTAATGATTAGGACCGTTAGAATGTTACAAAAGATTTCTGACTTTTCTAGTCATCAAAGAAACCTGAAACAATTCCACTCAACTGTTTTTAACATAATAAAAATGTTTTTTATTAAGTAGCAAATCAGAATATTAGAATGATTTCTAAAGGACCATGTGACCGGAGTAATAATGCTAAAAATTCAGCTTTGAAATCACAGGAATAAATTACATTTTAAAATATATTCAAATAGAAAACGGTTATTTTAAATTGTAAAAATATTTCAAAATTGTACTGTTTTAGCTGTACTTTGGATCAAATAAATGCAGGCTAAGGGAGCAGATAGACTTATTTAAAAAAGCATTACAAATATTGCTTTTTACAAACTTTTGACTCATAATGTATAACAGACTATTTGCATATACATATCAATTGTTTTCTCTCCTCATTGTCTCATTCTTTTCCTCAGAGATAACCAAGAGAAGATGATCTATTATCTCCTGTTAGACCGTAAAGAGCGCTATCCTAGTTATGAGGATGAGGATCTTCCTCCCAGAAATGACATCGGTATGTGGCATTTTCCCCGCAGTGTTCATTAACACAGTTAAATAAATCTACTTCTTCTGTTTTTAACAGGTTAACATGTAGTGTTCAGCATCTGTCAGTCACTCTCTCGGTTTACAAAATTAGCAGAGGAAGTTATTGTTACTCACATTAAACCATATGGCCTGTATTTATTACATTTATACTTTTGGCAGACGCTTTTATCCAAAGCAAATTACTGCATTTTCCGGAATACAAGTCACCTTGTGAAATGTGCTGCAACTTTTATAATGCAATTAAAGGGATAGTTCACCTAAAAATGAAAATTCTGTTAATATTTACTTGCCCTCATGTCAATTAAAACCCATAAGACCTTTGTTCATCTGTGGAACACAAATTAAGACATTTTGATGAAATCCAAAAGCTTTCTGACCCTGCATTGACAGCAAAGCAACTACCTTGTTCAAGGACTAGAAAGGTAGTAAGGATATCTTTAAAATAGTCAATGTGACATCAGTGGTTCAACCATAATTTTATGAAGCTATGAGAATAATTTTTGTGCACAAAGAAAACAAAGATAACAACTTCAATAACAATTTCAACAACACGAGGGTGAGTAATTAAGGATAGAATTTTAATTTTTGAGTGAGCTATCCCTTTAAGAGTGCATAAATGTTATCATTAATGTATTTCCTGGTAATTGCTATATTGCTAGTGCTATACTCTACTGTTTGATCTCTAGGCACACTGCATACTCTGTGTTTTGTATTTCTATATAGACCCTCCGCGAAAGCGTGTAGACTCACCCATGTTGACGCGTCATGGCCGCTGCCGGCCAGAGAGGAAGAGTCTGGAGGTGCTGAGTGTGACGGAGCAGGGCTCTCCCACACCCCCGCGCAGAGCGCTGGACACCTCCGCTCACAGCCAAAGGTACACGTGCAGTCATAGACACATTTTCATGCATATATGAAACTTTGTAAATATTGATTTAGCACTACTGACTCCTGACTGCCACACTTCTGCATAGATCTCGATCTGTAAGCGGAGCATCAACGGGCCTCTCGTCTAGTCCTCTAAGTAGTCCCAGGGTAAGTGTCTGTCTGCCAACCTTTCTTTTTACTTAAGAGATACACTAGTTCACCCAAAAATGAGTCACTCAGCAGCACTGTTTTCCGATACCAATACCAGCTGCACTTTCTTACACCCCTCTTATCTCTGACAGTGTGTATTTTAAAGGGATAGTTCACCCAAAAATGAAAATGCTGTCATTAATTACTCACCCTCATGTCTTTCCAAATCCGAAAGACCTTCGTTCGTCATCAGAACACAAATTAAGTTATTTTTGATGAAATCGGAGAGCTTTCTGACCCTTTATAAACAGCAACACAACTAACACATTCAAGGCCCAGAAAGGTAGTAATGACAATGGTAATTTTACAAAGCTACAGGAATACTTTGTGTGTTTATTCAACAATTCTTCTCTATTACCCTAGCGCCATTTTGGAAGGTATCGCGATGCATACGCGCTCTTTCCTCTGCATGCGTTGTGATACTCTCCAAGAATGCTAGGCGCTATGGTGACTCAGAGGAGAAGAACTGTTGAATAAAGTCTTTTTTTTTTTTTTTTTTTTTGTGCACAAAACATATTCTCGTAGCTTCATTAAATTACAGTTGTACCACTGATGTCACATGGACTATTTTGTCGATGTTCTTGGTACCTTTCTGGACCTTGACCGTGGTTGGACTCTTGCTGTCTATGGAGGGTCAGAGAGCTCTCAGGTTTCATCAAAAATATTTTAATTTGTGTTCCGGAGATGAATGAGAGTCTTACAGGTTTGGAACAACATGAGGGTGAGTAATTAATGACAGAATTTTCATTTTTGGATTAACTAACCCTTTAAATACCAAGTATATAGTCTATTGTGCTTAAGAGTGAAACACACACCACTGTGTTTATTTACATGTGAGCAACTGATCCAGTGTTTTCAGAATCTTAAGGCCGGGACACACCAAACCGACTTCACATAACTAGTCGTGAAAAAAGCCAACACCACCGTCGCTTTGTGTCAGCATACCACTTATTTTTTTATTAAACGTCTTTAAATTACTTTTTTCCCCACATCAATTTACACTCCATACACCATATTGACAAAGTAAAAACAAAATTGTCACAACTTCGTAATTTTGTAAGAAATAAAAAAAACTAAAATAAGTACATTGCATAAGTAATAAGTAACTCAGTACTTAGCTGAATCACTTTTACAGCCCCAAGTCTTTTTGGTATGATGTGACAAGCTTTGCACATCAGCATTTGGCAACTATTTGCCATTCTTCGCCTCACCTCTTCACCTCTCAAGCTCTGTCAGGTTGGATGGGATGCAGTTGCACATTTTCAGGTTTCTCCAGAAAAATTTGAAGTCTAGACTCTGGCTGGGCCACTCAAGCACATTCAGTTGTCTATAAGCCACTCTTGCTGTGTGCTTAGGGTCATTGTCCTGTTGGATGGTGAACCGTCTGCCCAGTCTGAGGTTCTGATCTCAATATTTTGGTGCACTGAGCTTTTCTTCTACTCTGATAAGTCCCTCAGTCCCTGCCGCTGAAGAACAGCCCTACAGCATGAGGCTTCTACCAGCACAACTTATTTTTGGGATGGTACTCTGCAGGTGATGAGCAGAGCCTGGTTTTCTTCAAACATGATGCTTGGAATTGAGGTTCATCATATCAGAGAATCTTGTTTCTTGCAGAGGGTCATTTAGGTGCTTTTTTACAAATTTCAAATGTGTTTTCATGTGTCTTTACTGAGGAGAGGATTTAGTCTCGCCACACTACAATAAAGTGGAGTGTTGCAGTGATGTTTGTTCTTCTGTAAGTTTCTTCTATCTCCACATATGATAATGGAGCTCAACTAGAGTGACTATCAGCTTCTTCCAAAGCTCTTCACCATCAATTGCTCAGTTTGCCCAGGAGGCCAGCTCTAGGATAAGTCGTGGTTGTTTCAAACTTCTTCCATTAAGGGTAATGGAGACTATTTGTTTCTATAAAATTTCAATGCAGCAGATTTTTTTTCTAAACTCTTCCCCAGATGTGTGGCTTGATGCAGTCCTGTCTCTGAGCTCTACAGGCTGTTTTTTGACATCAGGGCTTAGTTTTTGCTCTGATATGCATTTTCAGCTGTTAGACCTTTTATTAAGACGTGTCTGCCTTTCCATATCATACCTATTCAGCTGAATTTGCCACAGGTTAACATCTCTGGAAGTGTAGATAAATCTACAAGCAATATGAATGCTCCTGAGCTAAAGTTCAACTGTCCCCGATAAGGGTATGAATAATTATGCAATGGAATTATTTAAGTTTTTTATTTTTCATAAATTCACAAAGATGTTAAAAACTGTTTTTTAACTTTTCCATTATGGTGTATGGAGTGTAGATTGATGGAATTTAAAACAGATTAACTTAAGGCTGCAACATAACAAAATGTGAAAAAATGAAGGGGTAAGAATACTTTTGCTAGGCAGTGTATTAGTCATTAAAAATAAGAAACCAAAACAAGGATATACAAGCTATACTGACATATAAGAAATGTAAACAAAGCAGTGCTTGCTTACCATTTTGAATATCATGTCATGTTATAAAAATATTTGCATATTGGAATGCTTGGGTAAGATCACGTAACATTAGAAGAGTCGTCTGTTTGTTCCGCCTTCATTTACTTACTCGTTATCATCACTTTTGCTTTAATTCTCCAACACTGACTTATACGCTAAACTGAGCATCCAATCAGAGATTTTACTCGCGCCAATGGCCTTGACACCAATTCAACATATTGAATCGGGCAGTCTCCCACCAATGTGAGCCAGACGAGAGCCGACGTGTGGAACAAACCAAACAAACTAGCCCGATACACACTCACCGGCAGCCCGATGGCAACTGAAGGCTTGGTGTGTCCCGGTCTTTAGAGTATCTTAGTAAAGTAAATGCAGCAAACTCCACCTTTGCATGTTTAAAGGGTTAGTTCACCAAAAAATGAAAATTAGCCCATTATTTACTCACCATTGAGGCATCCTAGGTGTATATGACTTCCTACTTTCAGATGAATCCAATTGGAGTTATATTAAAAATGATCCTGGCATTTCCAAGGTTTAGAATTGCATGGGCAGCTGTTTCTCTTCATCAGTCCAAAACAAGTCCAATAATGTGTATCCATTCATAATAAAAAGTGCCTTACACGGCTCCGGGGGGCCTCCTGTTCCGAATTGATGCATTTATGGAAAAATACCCATATTTAAAAAAGTAATGATCACTTTTAATCTAGCTTGCGCCAACTTGCCGTACATGGAAGCCCTTCCAGGCGGATGACATGGGACGTCCCGGAGCTGCTTCTGTGAACGACCAGTTGGCGCAAGCTAGATTAAAGTGATTATTACATTTCAAATATGGATATTTTTCTTACAAAAATGCATTGATTCGCTACAAGAGGCCTTTATTCACCCTCTGGAGCTGTGCGAGGCACTTTATAGATTGATGCACTTTATTGGACTTGTTTTGGACTGATGAAGAGAAACACCCGCCCATGCAATTCTAAAGCTTAGAAATGCCAGGATAATTTTTTATATAACTCCAATTGGATTTGTCTGAAAGAAGGAAGTCATACAAACATATAATGCCTGGAGGGTGAGTAAATAATGGGCTAATTTTCATTTTTGGGCAAACTGTCCCTTTAATGCGCATTTTTAGTTTGACTTTCTACTGTGAAATCTCAGCCCAAGCCAGTGTTGCCACCTTGTGGAACAGCTGATGAGTGCAAAACAAATTCACTGTGTATGTGTGACCTATGCGTACAAAGTATGAAGGGTTATAGAAATCGGGTGGTGTGCGTACCGTCCTAGTGACAAAATCTGCATCATGCTCACTGTATGCTATGCAAACTCTCATGTACGCATAAAAACCAAAGCATACTTGAGACCAGGGGTGCCTAAACTCGGTCCTGGAGGGCCAGCATCCTGCAGAGTTTAGCTCTAGCCCCAATTAGACACACCTGAACCAGCTAGAAACTTCCCGGCAGGTGTGTTGAGGCAAGTTGGAGCTAAACTCTGCAGAACACTAGCCCTCCAGAACCGAGTTTAGGCACCCCTGCACACACACCATCACTGTGCACTAAAGCCGTATCACCTGCCATTGCTCATTTTCACTCCTGTTTCTCTTTCCATCTGCCACGGCCTTCACTCTTCCACCCCTCTTCTCCTCCTCCTCCTCCTCCTCATCCCATCAGAGCCCTGTTTTTACCTTCAGCGAGCCGGAGGTAGTTGCCGCTACCAAAGCGGCAAGCGGCAGCACCGCCGCTCGTCCCAACCGATCGCATGAACCCAAAACGCAGACGCTTCCATCTAAAACCGCCCCCGAACGCCCCCAACTCCAGTCCATGAAGTCCCTCCCCCTGCCCTCCTCCTCCTCACGCTCTCCCTCCCCTTCTCCCCTCCTGTCGCCCATTCCCCGCTTCCTCTTCTTTCCTTCTCCATCTGCGGTGCTGAAGTCGTTGACTAAAAGCTTGTATCCCATGTCTCAGGTCACCCCTCAGGGCTCTCCCCTGCCTACCCCACTGGGTACCCCCGTGCATCACCCCCACCCCCCCACCGCTACCCCACCCTCCTCTTCCTCTTCCTCTTCTTCCTCCCGAGCTGAGGGAGGAAGTGTGGGCGTGGGCTCACTCTCCTTGACCCCACCCTCTAGTCCAGGGGGAGGTGGCGGCATGGCGGCCAGTAGCTCCGCCCACTGGCGGACACGCCTCAACTCACTGAAGAATAACCTGTTGGGGTCGCCGCGGTTCCACCGACGCAAGCTGCAGGGTGGGTGCCGATAACTTACCTTTTTAGTATTTAATGAAATAGTGAAGGAGTTTTCAAACTTTTTGATGCTGTGGACTAAAGACCCATTTTTGTTATAAGAAACTTATATGGAATTCTATTAAGCTGACAATGTAATAGTTTACAGATTACCCCTAGTAAAAAAGTAATAGATTTAAAATGCATTTAATTCATACTATATATAGTTCAAGTCTATTAACGTATTTACTGACATATTGTTTGAGACTTACTGATTAAAAAATTCTAATAAAACTTTATTTGGAGTACTACTTGTGCACAATGCACAATTCTTAATATTAAGCCAACAATATGTTTTAATGACTATTGATGAGGATTGTCTTTAAATGCTAAATATTTAAAGTGTACCTAAAGTATACTTGCAATAAATCCACTTTGGCACAATCAAATATACTGAAGTATATCTTTATTTGGACTTTAGTACTACTTCCAAACAATAAAAGTGCATTAAGATTAAGATACAAAAGTAGTTGTTGCAATTTAGCAGACTTTAAATATACCAGTTTGGTATACTAAAAGTACAACTGCAGGGTATTTTTAATAAGTACATAAAATGCAAATGTATTTGTAGTGTACTAAGCATGAAATAAATGTATTTTTAATACATTTTAGTATATTTATTTTTCCACTAGGCACAAGTTACCCTTTTTAAAATGTAATAAGTAGTGTAACTATTTCAGTTGCTTTATTAAAGTAATGTAACTGATTGCATTTGATTACTTTTTGATTATTTTCTAAAATTCTAACAAATGTTTTTAACTGTTAATCATTTTAGATTTTCAAAATCCATCATCTCTTGAATTAAGGATATAATCATTTCATTTTAAAGCACAACAACCACAATATCAGACTTTAGCAACTCTTTTTTTACTCTGAGATCATTCTAAGATTAAGAACAGATTTAAAATCATAACAAGAAAAAATAGATATTAATATAAGAAATATTCAGATCCTCTGTAATCGTAAACATTTTCATAAGTAACTGTAATTTAATTTCACATTTACAAATTAAATAACACCATTACACTACGCCATAAACCATAAAACTATATCTGCCAAATAATTGATTACATAATTAATCATATTATTTAAAACTTGCTCATTAAAGTAACTTAAACTAAAATTAAAAGCATAAAAAAACACATTTTCATAAAGCACATAGTAACTGAAATAAAATATAATTGAAAAGCTTTTTATGTCAGTTCATTGCCGAGACAATATTTCTCATTTCAATTTAGTCTATATGTAAATTATATAATATTAAAAATAACACTGCTTGATATATGTTTGTGTGCATATTTACTAACTTATTTTGTCACTTTAATTTTCTCTAAAATCCCTTGATGAAAGAACTGATTTTCTAAACTAAACTTAACTAAACTAAACTAAATTTATTTTATTTCAGCCAGCTACCAATGTGACATTTCTTATTTTCTTAAAATTACTAAAAGTAATAAATAAAATGTATTAAATACTATTTAGACATATAAAAATTTTTTACAATACGGTTAACACTAGTTAACGTGAACTAAGAATTAACAATACTTCTATAGCATTTATTAATCTTAGTTATTAATTTCAGCATTTACTAATGCATTGTTAAATCACAAGTTTGTTAACATTAGTTAATGCACTGTGAACTAACATGAACAAACAATGAACAAACAACTGTATTTTTATTAATTAACATTAACAAAAATGAATAAATAGTGTAATAAATGTGTGCATTGTTTGTTAATGTTAGTTAATACATTAAAGTTAACAAATGACACCATACTGTAAAGTATTACCAAAAAAAAAACTAATAAAAATGAGAAAAACACACAATAACATTACTTAAACTTTAACTACAATGAAAAAGTACAAAAATGTAATTTAAAATATTTTTTAAAAACTATATAAATTATACTGAAATAACACTGTTCGAGGCCTCTGAAATGTAAAATTGTCAAATAATTGATTTTAATCAGTGTCATGTTGTATTTGGCCTATGCTTCATTCTTACTCTTATTCCCAACAGTGCCAACCTCAGAGGACATGTCCAGTTTAACACCAGAATCAAGCCCAGAGTAAGAAACACAAACAAACCCAACCCAAATAAACATGTATTTTGCCAAGAAGACTGTCAAGTAATCATCTGGAAAGCATCGCATTCTTTTTTTAAAGGGCTTATTGTATGTTTCATTAATTTATTTCCTGAGGTCCACATAAAATCTCCAAAAACAGCAATAATTTACCTTTTCATCTCTGACTGTTTATGCTACTGTGCCTTTAAATAACACCTGCTTTGAGCTCAATTCGATTCACATACAGTGAGGTCAATAAGTATTTGATCACCCTGTGATTTAGCAAGTTCTCTTACTTAGAAATCATGGAGGGGGTCTACAATTTTCAGCATAGGTGCATTTCCACTGTGAGAGACAGAATCTAAAAATAAAAATCCGGAAATCACATTGTATGATTTTTTTTTTTTTTAACAATTTATTTGTGAATTACTGTGTCAAATAAGTATTTGATCACTTGCTTATCAGCCAGATTTCTGACCCTCAAAGACCTGTTATTTTGCTTTTAAATAGTCCAGCTACA
The DNA here is from genome assembly GCF_049309525.1 of Garra rufa. NCBI lineage: Eukaryota > Metazoa > Chordata > Actinopteri > Cypriniformes > Cyprinidae > Garra > Garra rufa. The sequence continues at coordinate 6,379,140 of NC_133382.1, read as the reverse complement.
CTCTGCTCATGATGAGGTTGTTAGCTGTCATAAAGACACCTGTGCACCCCACAATCAGCCAAAGTCTAAGTAGCAACATGGACAAAACCAAAGAGCTGTCAAAAGACACAAGAGACAAAATTGTAGACCTTCACAAAGCTGGAAAGGGCTACCGGACATTTGCCAAGCAGCTTGGTGAAAAAAGAACAACTGTTGGAGCAATTGTCAGAAAATGGAAGAGGCTAATGATGACTGTCAATGTCCCTCGGACTGGGGTCCCATGGAAGATCTCTCCTCGTGGGGTATCAATGATGCCAAGAATGGTGAAGAATCAGCCCAGAACTACACGGGAGGAGCTGGTCAATGCCATGAAGAGAGCTGGGACCATCGTTTCCAAGGCTACTATCAGTAATACACTAAGACGTCATGGTTTAAAATCTTGCATCGCACGGAAGGTTCCCCTGCTTAAGTCAGCCCATGTCCAGGCCCGTCTGAAGTTTGCCAGGGACCATCTGGATGATCCAGAGGAGTCATGGGAGAAAGTCCTGTGGTCAGATGAGACCAAAGTAGAACTTTTTGGTCTTAACTCCATTGTTTGGAGGAAGAAGAATGATGAGTATCATCCCAATAATACCATACCTACAGTGAAGCATGGGGCTGGAAGCATCATGCTCTGGGGGTGTTTTTCTGCACCGGGGACAGGACGACTGCACTGTATTAAGGACAGGGCCATGTATTGTGACATATTGGGCAAAAACCTCCTTCCCTCAGTCAGAGCATTAAAGATGGGTCGTGGCCAAAGCACACAGCCAGGAAAACCAAGGAGTGGCTCCGTAAGAAGCATATCAAGGTTCTGGAGTGGCCTAGCCAGTCTCCAGACCTAAACCCAATAGAAAATCTTTGGAGGGATCTGAAACTCAGTGTTGCTCAGCGACAGCCCCGAATCCTGACAGATCTAGCGAAGGTCTGTATGGAGGAGTGGGCCAAAGTCCCTCCTGCAGTGTGTGCAAACCTGGTGAAGAACTACAGGAATTGTTTGACCTCTGTAATTGTTAACAAAGGCTTCTGTACCAAATATTTACAAATTTTGACTCAAGTGATCAAATACACAGTATTTCACAAATAAATTGTAAAAAAAAAAAAATCATACAATGTTATTTCCGGATTTTTATATTTTAGATTCTGTCTCTTACAGTGGAAATGCACCTATGCTGAAAATTGTAGACCCCTCCATGATTTCTAAGTAAAATCACAGGGTGATCAAATACTTATTGACCTCACTGTACATTCTAAATTCTGTCCCTTCTGTTTCTAACATCCAAGAGGGAATGTTTAAGTGATATCCTGCAGATCCTAAAAATGAAATGTTCTGGATGACAATGCTCATAGACGTCATGATGTGCTATTCAGGGAAATGTATTAACGATAATGACCTCCAGCTTTTAATTCTTTAGTGTGCTGTATCACTGTGATGTGATGAGTCTTACAGATTATCCAAGTGTCTGTCTGTCTGTCTGTGGTCCGACAGGCTGGCTAAAAGGTCCTGGTTTGGGAATTTCATCAGTCTGGAGAAAGAAGAGCAGATTTTTGTGGTCATCAGAGACAAACCTCTTAGCTCCATTAAAGCGGATATCGTCCATGCCTTCCTCTCTGTGAGTCTACCAGCTGATCTCTGCAGCTGGATATTAAATGATTAAGCATTTTAATAAAGTAAATGGATCGCATATGCAGTACCGTTCAGACATTTGGGGTCAGTTAGATTTTTTAATGTTATGAAAGTCTTACCAATACATTAATATTGTGTAATATTGTTATGATAAAAATGAACTGTTTTCTAGTTTAATATATTGAAAAATGTCATTTATTCCTGTAATGCAAAGCTGAATTTTTAGCATCATTACTCCAGACTTCAGTGTCACGTGATTCTTCAGAAATCATTCTTATATGCTGATTTGCTGCTCAAGAAATATTATTATAAAAACTTACCTATTATGAAAGGAGAACAGTAATAATGTATACAGCATTAAGGAACAGTTCTTTCTCTCTTGTGTTTGTCTTCAGATTCCCTCCCTCAGTCACAGCGTAATCTCTCAGACGAGTTTCCGAGCAGAGTACAAGACTTCTGGAGGTCCGTCTGTCTTCCAGAAACCCGTAAAATTCCAGGTAGACATTTCCTTCTCTGAGGGGGAAAGAGAGCGTGAGCGGGAGAGAGACAGGGATGGACAGAAAGATTACGGAATCTACAGTGTAACATTTAGCCTCATATCAGGTGAGAAGAATTACTATTGGTTTTAATTGATTTTGGTTATTTTTTGTTTTTCCACTTACATTAAATTGTATCCGAGCGTTTAATTCATAGCACAGAAACAAAACAGAACATGAGATAAAATACTGTTTAAATCACTCAATTTTATATTTCACAGCAGTGGCATTCTCTCCTTTGTGTCCATAGTAAAATAAAAACTTGATGCTTCACAATATATGCTTATTACTTGCATGGTCTATTTAAATGCATACGCTATATGCTATTTAAATGTCATTGAAGCAGAATTCTGAAGCAATGTTCAATATTATAAAAATATTTTTTAGATTTTTTTATTATATATATGTGACCCTGGACCACAAAACCAGTCTTAAGTCGCTGGGGTATATTTGTAGCAATAGCCAAAAATACATTGCATGGGTCAAAATTTTAGATTTTTCTTTTATGCCAAAAATCATTAAGAAATTAAGTAAAGTTCATGTTCCATGAAGATTTTTTTGTAAAATTCCTACTGTAAACATATCAGAATGTAATTTTTGATTTGTAATATGCATTGTTAAGAACCTAATTTGGACAACTTTAAAGGTGATTTTCTCAGTCTTTTTGATTTTTTTGCATCCTCAGATTTCTGATTTCAAATAGATGTATCTCAGCCAAATATTGTCCTATCCTAACAAACCATACATCAATAGAAAGCTTATTTATTGAGCTTTCATATGATGTATAAAGTTTTGTCAAATTTAACCTTATGACTGTAGTTGTTCATGAGGCCCTTGTTTGGCCTGAATAGTTAAATTTTACTTATTTTATTTTCTGGGAAACATCTTCTGTAGCTTCTGAAGGGCAGTATCAAATGAAAAAAAGAAAAGGGTACACATCTTCATTCTGTTCAAAAGTTTTCACCCCCAGCTCTTAAAGGGATATTTCACCCTAAAATAAAAATGTGATGTTTATCTGCTTTTCCCCAAGGCATCCAAGATGTAGGTGACTTTGTTTATTCAGTAGAATACAAGCTAAGATTTTACTTACTTGATAACTCAAACCGATGCAGTCGGCAGTCGTAAAATGGCAGTCAATGGGCACCAAACTTTAAAAAGTAAAAAAAAAAAACATGCACAGACAAATCCAAATTACACCTGCGGCTTGTGACAATACATTGATGTCCTAAGACACAAAACGATCGTTTTTTGTGAGAAAATGAACAGTATTTACTGTATATCACTATTTACCTCTAATACACAGCAATATCCAACTGTCCTAAGCCCGTGCTCAGCATCCGGCGCATTACCTGTGTACGCGCTCTGGTGTAGTATATGCAAACGCCGGAAGGGGAAAAATGATCGCTGCAGACCCTCCTAAATGTTACTAAGTTTATTGGTGTGTTGATATCCAGCCGAAGAGCAAGCAACCATAACTTCAAGCGATCAGGCTAAGAAGTTGGGAATCAGTGAAAAGTCAACAGTCCTGGATGAGTTCACGCAAGCAAACGTAATCTTTTAACTTCAAATCGGTTTGAACAATCAGGACAAGTGCAAGTAATTACCATTTTGAATAGCCCCTATTCCCACAATCTTGTGCACTGTGTAAACAATGAGTGTTGTATACATGCGACAGATCGCTTCCGGTTGTGTACACTACACCAGAGCGCTAACACAGGAAACGTGCTAGATGCTGAGTCATATAACTCTCGCCACGAACCGCAGGGTGTAATTTGGATTTGTCTGTACATGTTTTGTTTTTTTTACTTTCAAATGTTTGGTGCCCATTGACTGCCATTATATGACTAACAGACTCCAACGATTTGAGTTAAAAAGCTTCCTTTGTGTTCTACTGAAGAAACAAAGTCACCTACATCTTGGATGCCTTTTAGGGTGAACTATCTCTTTAAGAGCTGGGGGTGATAACTTTTGAACAGCATGAAGAGGTGTACCTATTTCTTATTTTGCCTAAATATCTTTCTTTTTCATTTGGTACTGCCCTTTAGAAGCTACAGAAGATGTTTCCCAGAAAACAAAATAAGTAAAATTTACCCTGATCTTCTGAAGAACAGCAGGCAGTTTAACTGTTCAGGACAAACAAGGGACTCATGAACAACTTCCTTCTGAAGCTTCAGTGAGTGTTTGAACCTTCTGTAATAGTTGCATATGAGTCCCTCAGTTGTCCTCAGTGTGAAAAGATGGATCTCAAAATCATACAGTCATTGTTGGAAAGGGTTCAACTACACAAAAATGCTGAAAACCAAATAATTTGTCAGACCTGAAGGATTTTTCGGAAGAACAGCAGTCAGTTTAACTGTTCAGTTTTAAGAATCAAGTGTATGTAAACTTTTAAACAGGGCCATTTCTATAAATTTAACTATTACTTTCTCTTGTGGACTATATGTAAACACCTTTTATGTGAAATATCTTACTCAGGTAAGTATTAAATAAAAAATAACGTCCATTTTGTATGATCCCTCACATTTTGGCAAAATAATTAACATTTTGCAGAAAAGGTATAGGTAATGAATTCAGAATATTTCTATTCAACTAAACAACACTCAGACCCATAGAGGGGATTTCACTGCCTCATTTCAGAGAACCACTACACCACTAAATTTATACAACTATATTTGTGTGTGAATTTGACTTTTTAGGTCCAAGTCGGAGATTTAGACGAGTTGTTGAAACGATTCAAGCCCAGTTGCTCAGTGCTCATGATCAGCCCATGGTGCAAACTCTATCAGGTAAGAACGGACCCACATTATGCCTTATTGAAGCATGCTTTGACTCTTCAAAAGCTTTTTTTTGCCCCACGCCAGATGAGAAGAACGGTCGCCCTCCTAGAACACCAACCAGACAGAACTCCCGGCGCTCAGAGGGCGGAGCCGATCGCTGCGAGTGGGTGGAGCGCGGAGAGGGCGGGGTTTTACTCCAGCGCAGGGGGTCGGGAAGAGAAAGAACCCGCCTACTTTCCTCCAGTGGAACGCAATCACAACCCTGAGCGAGAAATATTGTGAATAAGTCTATCAAGATATGAGCCATGATATGAAACTAAACAACTCAAACGTTCCTTCTCCCCTTCTCACCTCAGAACAGCATGAAGGTAAAATGTGTTTTTAAAGGAGTCTAATGAAACCAAATACTGATACACATTGTGCAAGAACACGGGATGCAACAAAACAAGAACCGTCTCCGTTGAACGATTAACATAAACTTCTGGGAACTTTATCTGAAACGTATTTAATTGATCATCCTGGACAATGCTTTGATTTACGCTGTATTTTCTCTCATGTGATGTGGATGTAATGTGCAAAACTTGAGTTTATAAAGACATTCGTGAAGGCATTCGAGGTTTCAGTTGGGGGTAGCTCACCATCTGTTCCTTACAGGCCTGGTATCCGTTTCAGCAATCGAGTAATTATAGCAACAGAGACGTTAGTCCAATTTAGTCTGACTTTTTATCCTCCAAGAAAATACGTAGAGATCCAGATCCAAAAGCTATCAGCACCAAGAGTCTGCTCAGTCATATGCAATAAATATCAATAAGCTACAAAAGATTCAGTCTAACAAAGCTGCACATGCTGAATCTTTTAAAACATGATTACCTCCTTGAGCAGACAGACTCACGACGATTTTACGACCGTAAATAACTACCGTTGCTCACCAGCCCTGAGTCATTATCTATAAACAACTTCATTTTCACTCTCCATAGAAATGCTGCATGCTAACTAACGTCAAGCTTCAGCCCCTAATGACTGATTGCGATTGTAAAACATTTCTGCGAGCGTTTACACTTCTAAATCTGGCCTCGATTCACCCTTTTGGCAGCTCAAACGTACAAGAGCGTCCAACTAACGGAGGATTCCCATGACAGTATAAAGGAACGAAAATCTTAATATGAAAGGATGTTCATCCCGATTCTCTGTTGCTGCAAGACTTTTGGTTGAAGCCAACCAAGTGAATGTCATTGACTATTTTGTGAATTTTGGTTTACTGAAAATAATTTATTTGTATATTACTCCTGAGGATTGAAAAAAAAATGGCCATTAGGTGTACATATCTATGTTTAAGAAAAAATGGAATGTCTGAGGTATTAAAAATACATATTTTGGGGGAATTGCAACAGAATCTATGGCAAAAGTCACTTTTCTTTTAAAACAAGCAGAGATATGTGCTTTTGACTTGTGTCTTAACATATTTTGAATTTAAAACTATAATTATTGGTTTTAAAAATGAAAAAATACTCTTTAAGGATGTATACATTTTGTGTCACAAGTAACCGAAATGCAAAAATAATTAGATTTCCTAAACCCTCCCCCTCATCTGTCAATCAAACAAATAGCCACACCCCAAACTCACACCATTGGTTGGGCCATAGTTGCTTTTTAATTTAAATTCTCCCTACATACAATCTAGGTTCTCTAAAACTTTTAACTCCATGGAATCTTTCCATTCTTTACAGCTGAAGTCAAAAGTTACATTCACCTTGCAGAATCTGCAAAATGTTAATTATTTTAACAAAATAAGACGGAAATGCGTGCTTTTTTATTTAGTACTGACCTGAATAAGATATTAAAAGACAATAGTTGAATTTATAAAAATGACCCCGTTCAAAAGTTTACATACACTTGATTTCTTAATACTGTGTTGTTACCTGAATGATCCACATATGTGACCCTGGACCACAAAACCAGTCTTAAGTCGCTGGGGTATATTTGTAGCAATAGCCAAAAATACATTGCATGGGTCAAAATTATAGATTTTTTTTTTATGCCAAAAATCATTAGGAAATTAAGTAAAGATCATGTTCCATGAAGATTTTTGTCAAATTCATATTGTAAATATATCAAAATGTAATTTTAGATTAGTAATATGCATTGTAAAGAACCTAATTTGGACAACTTTAAAGGCGATTTTCTCAGTATTTTGATTTTTTTGCACCCTCAGATTCCTCATTTTCAAATAGATGTATCTCGGCCAAATATTGTCCTATCCTAACAAACCATACACCAATAGAAAGCCTATTTATTGAGCTTTCATGTGATGCATACATCTCAGTTTTGTAAAATTTAACCTTTTGACTGGTTTTGTGGTCCAGGGTCACATATGTGTTTTTTGAGTCCCTTGTTTGTCCTGAACAATTAAACCGCCCACAGCTCTTAAGACAAATCTTTCAGGTCCCACGAATTTGTTTGTTTTTTCAGCATTTTCGTGTATTTGAACCCTTTCCAACAATGACTGATTTTCAGATCCGTCTTTTCACACTGAGGACAACTGAGGGACTCATGCAACTATTACAGAAGGTTCAAATGCTAACTGATGCTCCAGAAGAAAAAACAATGCATTAAAAGCTAGGGGGTAAAAACTTTTGAACAGAATCAAAATGTGTATTTTTTTCTTATTTTGCCTAAATATATTTTTCTTTTCATTTAGTACTGCCCTTCAGAAGCTACAGAAGATACTTCCAAAAGACAGAATAAGTGAAATTTACCCTGATCTTCAAATTCAAAAAAGGTCAAAAGTTTTCACCCCCTGGCTCCTAATGCATTGTGTTTCCTTCTGGAGCATCAGTGAGAGTTTGAACCTTCTGTAATAGTTGCATATGAGTCCCTCAGTTGTCCTAAATATGAAAAGATGGATCTTATAATCATAGACTCATTGTTGGAGAGGGTTCAAATACACTGAAAAGATTTTAAAAAATGCTGAAAAAACACAGAATTTGTGAGATTTTTCTAAAGAACAGAGGGCGGTTTAACGGTTCAGGACAAACAATGGACTCATGAACAACACAGTATTAACAAACCTGCATTTGTAAAGTTTTAAAAGGGGTAATTTTCATAAATTCAACTATTATTTTTTTCTTTTGGACTAAATGTAAACATCTTTTATGTGAAATATCTTATTCAGGTAGGTACTATATAAAAAATAACATGCATTTTGTATGATCCCTTTTATTTTGGTAAAATACTAAACATTTTGTAGATTCCTCAAGGTGTACGTAAACTTTTGACTTCAAATGTAGATGATTCAAATGTTTCTCACACTAAGAAAAAATGGTTCTTTTAAGAACAGTTTACTGAAAGGCTCTTTGGGGAGCCAAAAATAGTTCTTCTACGACATTGCAGCAAAAACCCCCTTTAGTTTTTAAGAATAAAGCGAAGTATTTTAAATTTCCCGAAAAAATCACACACTTCACCTTTGAGAAGAAAACAGTATCACAGAAAGGAACTCTCCCTTGCTTGTACGCCTGCACACAGTATTACCGTAATGACAGCGAAAGAAAGACTTCCTCTGGACATTATCTGACGAGGAAAATCTGTACCTTGCGACCTAAAGAGGAAACTGAAAATTGAAATGGTATTTGAAACAAAATAAGCCATTGTCTAGGCCACGGACCTTGCTCGCACCATCACGAATATGTACTTTCACATCAATTTGTCTCTGATTATAATTATGATACAGTATGAAATATGAAATTGATCTCTTTGTACAGCACTGCTTTGTCATTGGGCTTCCGTGCAGCGGTTATGCAACTGATCCAGCGTAATATATCCGAAAGAGGGACACTCTCTCTGTATAAATGGCTTTTCTGCTCAACAGTCGTCATGAATCCTGTAAATGTGATCCAGTTTTGTGCGTCTCTGTGAATTTTAAGTTGTCTGTGTGTCAGCTCACTATCTTTTCGATTTATTTTTGATCAGGCTTACTATATCATGTGACAGATGTACCATCATATCTTATCATATTTATAAAATACACATAGGTTTGGAAAAGCAAACCGTGATCATTAAAAACTGTCCAGTCCAAATCTAAGAAAAGCACGGTCCATTTATGCTGCAAAAAAATATTTTTGCATCAGGTATTGGCACAAATATTGATGTCAACAACTATTTGGATATATCATAAGTTGTATTGTCTTTGCTGGCTATCAGCTGGTTAACATCAGCATTTGTATTTTTAGGAGTAACATCTGGATGGCTTAGGAACAGCATTGCCAATGCAATATACCAAGTTTCATTTACTCAGTTTCTGTAGTTATGTATGTATGTATGCGTGCAATGTGTTTCCAGCCCCTCAATGGAAATTGAACTATATCAGTGAGTATATGTTGACATCTCATTCGCTGAGAGTAACTGGATCATAATCATGCATCTGGAAGTGTGTTCACAATGCACAGAGAGTCATATGAGTGTTCTGCATGTCAGATCACATTGTTCGTTGTAATATCTGCTTTGAAAGTATACATCTGTGTGTATGGATGTGCAGTTGGAATGCATTATGCTATTGTGCACGTGTGTGTGTGTGTGTGTGTGTGTGTGTGTGTGTGTGTGTGTGTGTGTTTGTGAGAGAGAGAGAGGGAATCGAAATGGATTCAGGATGGTCTACGTAATCAGTTTGATAGGCGTCAATAAAAATAACCAACAAGGTTTACAAAGCAACAGCTTTGTGTTGTTACTCATCTGCATGGATCAGCTTTTCCCCATCCTTATAATTATATGAAAATATAAAAGTATAATCACAGAATTTATATATTTCCTCATCAAGGATGACAGTAGTATTGTGAAATATTTTTACTATTTAAAATAAATGTTTGCTATTTGAATACATTTTAAAACAATTCATTTCCTGTGATCTAAACTGAATTTTCAGCATCATTACTTCAGTCTTCTGTGTCACATGATCCTTCAGAAATCACTCTAATATGCTGATCAGCTGCTCAAGAGACATTTCTGATTATTAACGACGCTGAAAAGAGTTGAGTACACTTTTTTTCATAATTCTTTCTTGAATAGAATAATAGAAAGATCAGCATTTAGCTTAAGGAAAAATGATGTGTTAAGAGCTGGGGGTGTAAACTTTTGAACAGAAATAACAAAAAAAAATAATAATTTGGTATTGGCCTTTTCAGAAGCTACAGAAAACACTTACATGTTTCCCAGATAACAAAATAATTTACATTTACCCTGATTTTAACATTCTAAAAGATTCCTGAACAGTTAAACTGCCCACAGTTCTTCAGACAAATCCTTCAGGTCCCATAAATTTGTTGTTTTTTCAGCATTTTTGTGTATTTGAACCCTTTCCAACAATGAATTTTGTTTTTAGATTTATTTTAGATTTACATTTTTCTTATTTTGGCTAAATATCTCTCTTTTTTTTTCATTTAGTATTGGCCTTTTCAGAAGCTACAGAAGATACTTACATGTTTCTCAGAAGACAAAATAAGAGAAATTTACCCCGATCTTCAAAATTCAAAAAGGTTCAAAAGTTTTCACCCCCTGGCTCTTAATGCATTGTGTTTCCTTCTGGAACATCGGTGAGTGTTTAAACCGTCTGTAACAGTTGCATATGAGTGCCTCAGTTGTCTTCAGTGTGAAAAGATGGATCGCAAAATTATACAGTCATTGTTGGAAAGGGTCTAAACACACAAGTATGCTGAAAAAAACAAAGAATTTGTAGGACCTGAAGAATTTTTCTGAAGAATTGTGGGTTTTGACCTCAACTGTAGGTAACATGAATAGCAATGGATTTAATGAATTGTATGTGCATTGTGTTGTGTTTTAAGTTTAAAAGAAATGGTTGTAAATTTAACAGACTATGTCCAAGTGGAACATTATATGTATCTGTTTTCTGTGGTTAAAATTATTACCAAAAACATTCATTAGTAATACTTATTTAAAATCAACACGGAAACAGTACAACTGAAAAACATGTACAATTTAGTTTAAAACAAATTTAAAATTGCTAGTAATTTTTGCATATAGCTACAAAAAATGGCATTGAACTAAACATTTTTCATTGGAGCTTTGTGTTCATCTCATCTGCATGGATCAGCTTCCTCCCATTCTTATAATTATACAAGAACATAAAAATATAATAACAGAATGTATATATTTGCTCATCAAGGATGACAGTAATATTGTGAAATATTTTTACAATTTAAAATAACTGTTTGCTATTTGAATACATTTTAAAACATAATTTATGTCCTGTGAACAAAACAGAATTTTCAGCATCATTACTCTCGTGTTTAGTATCACATGATTAGATCCTTCAGAAATCACTCTAATATGCTGATCAGCTGCTCAAGAAACATTTCTGATTATTAACGATGTTGAAAAGAGTTGAGTACACTTTTTCCAGGATTCTTTCTTAAATAGAAAGATTAAATGATCAGCATTTAGCTTAAAGTAAAACAATGCATTAAGAGCCGGGGTGTAAACTTTTGAACAGAATGAAGAAGTGTACATTTTTCTTATTTTGCCAAAATATCTCTTTTTTTTTTCATTAAGTATTGGCCTTTTCAGAAGCTACAGAAGATACTTACATGTTTACCAGAAGAAAAAATGAGTGAAATTTACCCTGATCTTCAAAATTCAAAAAAGTTCTAAAGTTTTCACTCCCTGACTCTTAATGCATTGTGTTTCCTTCAACAGCATCAGTGAAGGTTTGCACCTTCTGTAATAGTTGCGTATGAGCAACTATTTTTGCATATAAATACAAAAAATGGCATTGAACTAGACATTTCTCATAGACACCAATTAAAATATGCAATAAAAAATGACTTCCTGTTTTGGAGTTTGCTCCAAGACACATTTTTTGTAGGTATCGGTGTGTTATATATGTGTGCCGATTTTTGTGCATGTACGAAAAAGCTGGGGGTGTAAACTTTTGAACCGAATGAAGATGTGTACATTTTTCTGATTTTACCAAAATATCTTTTCTTTTCATTTAGTAGTTGCCTTTTCAAAAGCTACAGAAGATACTTACCCAGAAGAAAAAATAAGTTATATTTACACTGATCTTCAAATGAAAAAAGTCTTATAATTATACAAGAACATAAAAATATAATAACAGAATTTATATATTTGCTCATCAAGGATGACAGTAATATTGTGAAATATTTTTTACAATTTAAAATAACAGTTTGCTACTTGAATACATTTTAAAGCATAATTTATTTCCTGTGATCAAAACTGAATTTTCAGCATAATTACTCCAGTCTTCAGTGTCACATAATCCTTCAAAAATCATTCTAATAAGCTAATATGCTGCTCAAAAACATTTTTGATTATTATCAATGTTGAAAACAATTGAGTACATATTTTTTCAGGATTCTTTCTTGAATAGAAAGATCAAAAGATCAGCATTTAGCTCAAATATAAATCTCTGTAGCCTTATAAATGTCTTTACTGTCACTTTTGCTCAATTGAATGCATCCTTGTTGAATAAAAGTATTCATTTCTTTCCAAAAACCAAAACCAAATCTTACTTAGCCCTACTCCAAAATGTTGAACAGCAGTGTATAATGGTACAAATACATCCAATTGCAATTAATTTCATGATTTTACAACTATATGTTCTTTATATATGCAGGTTGAGGGATCAAAAAACTGAATAAATAAATAAATAAATACAAATCTTTGTTCACCTTAGTTTTCAACGCTGGTAAGCCATTTTGTGTGAATGTGCGAGACTTCCGGTCCATTATCCGCTAGGGAAATAATGAGAAGAATATCAACGTGCTGTAAACGCTAAAACCGTTTGCACTACAAACTAGTGTGCTCATAATTAAGATAATGCATTAAAATAATATGGCAAGAAACACCAATTTGCAATATCAAGCAGCATTAAGATGTTTTGTACAGCTAAAAAATAGCTGAAGGCAGACGAAAAGCCAGACCCATAAAATTTATCGGCTAACAGAGAATATTACGCATTCAATATGTAGCCTAGTAACAGACAGACATCACTTGTACTTCATTATTTACATTATTTTGCATATTGAATTGTGATTAGTCTATCTTGAATATACATATTCATAGCCACCTCAACGTTGAAAAAAATATCGCTGTTGTTTCTGTCTGGTGAAGTGGCTCTGATTTGGCATTTCAGTCACAGAACTTGCTTTGCAAATCGCTGGTATTTCCTTCAGGAAATGCAAATCAATTTTTTTTAATTAACGTTACTCAAAGCTCTAATGGAAATTTTACCCGTGAGCTCTGGTAGGTTATGTGTTTCATATGCATCTTAATGAGATAAACTTAAATTAAATGCGCAGGAGGGGATTAGGGGGCTTGCTTTTTACGTTTTTTTTTTTTTTTCACCTATTGATTCGCCTTTCATCGAGCTGGCAGATGTTGCTGTATTCTTCTGCCACCGCTGGATGTCAGTGAAGCTTCCTGTGGTCAATATAGAGATACATAGAGCGCCTCCCAGCGGTCACGATGAGAGTGGTATCCTCATATGTTTACATTGAACAAGACATTTATTTTACTATAACCAAAAAGTTCTCAGCTAAACTTGTGGTGCCTGTGTGTATTTTCCAAATAATCCACAGCATATGGGTCAATACCAACGTAATAGTGTTTTTTATACACAAAAATATCCTCATCTAGGATATTCAGTTAAAGAGTATGCAATATATTCCTAAAATTCTATTCTGAATTTTAATGCCCAAAAATACTGCTGACACAGAAAGCACCTATAATGCCCAAAAGTATCTGGTGCACAGAATTATAAGCTTAAATCTACACTAAAATGTCAGTTGATAAAGTTTCACAATGTAAATGTATAATACATGATAATAACACAAACACAGATAAAGTAAGGTTGTGTTTATAGCTATGCTCAGTGCAACACCTTTAAGCATGAGTGATTAGTTTTGGATAGTTATAAATGATTAAAGCTTGATGCTACATCAGGGCATCAGAAATAGGCTGGTGAGCCTCTATTTTGTTTTACTGTTTTAATGTAAAAATGTCACAGGCAGTTGAGGTCAAAAGTTTATATACACCTTGAAGATTCTGCAAAATGTTAATTATTTTAGCAAAATAAGAGGGATCATACTAAATGCATGACATTTTTTATTTAGCACTGACCTGAAATTCCTGTAAACATTAAAGATGTTTACATGTAGTCCACAAGAGAAAATAATAGTTGAATTTATAAAAATGACCCCGTTAAAAAGTTTACATACACTTGATTGTTATTACTGTGTTGTTACCTGAATGATCCACAGTTTTTTTAGTGATAGTTGTTCATGAGTCCCTTGTTTGTTCTCAACAGTTAAACTGTCTGTTGTTCTTCAAAAAAAAAAAAAAAAAAAAAAATGGCTGTATGACTTTGAGATCCATCTTTTTACACTGAGGACAACTGAGGGACTCATATGCAACTATTACAGACGGTTAAAAAGCAGGGGTGTAAACTTTTGAACAGAATGAAGATGTGTACATTTTTTCCTAAATAATTATTTTGCCTAAATATCATATTTTGTTCATTTTGGATTGGCCTTGACATGTTTCCCCAGAAGACAAAATAAGTCAAATTTACCCTGATCTTCAAATTCATCTCTTAATGCATCAGTGAACGTTTGAACCTATATGTAAATTTTACATATAATTAAAAAAAAGTCACTGAATTATACATCTATAAGTAGAAAGACTAAAAAAATACTCATTCTCATAAAACTCACCTCAGTAATCTTATTTACAGCTTTGAAAAAATAATTATAAAGTTTACACTGAAAACAAAATTAGTGCAGATTTTTACTCAGAAATTGCTAGTACAAGTAACATGGACCACAAAACCAGTCTGAAGTAGCACGGGTATATTTGTAACATTAGCCAACAATACATTGAATGGGTCAAAATTATTGATTTTTATTTTATGCCAAAAATCATTAGGATATTAAGTACAGATCATGTACCATATGCATTATTAAGAACTTTTAAGTTTTTTCCCCAATATTCAGACTACAGATTTTCAAATAGTTGTATCTCGACCAAATATTGTCCTATCCTAACAAACCATACATCAATGGCAATTAAAAAAATGACCCTTATGACTGGTTTTGTGGTCCTGGGTCACAAATGTTGAAGCAGAAAGACTGAAATAGTATTTTTTTACATTGCATAATTAATTCTGTAGCAATATGTAAACATCTAACTAGTTTTCAGCCACAATTATTTTTATATATTTTAAAAATGTATTTTAATGATTCACTCCTTTTGTTTACTATTTTACATGTAATGCATTGCAGTATTTGTGTAGTTAAAAAAAAAAAAATTAAATAGTGTTGTAAACAAAACCACATTAGATTAGGCCAATACAAGTGTTTTAAATGTCAGAACAGGTAGAACTCTCCCATTTTCCCTGGTATAACTGTATTATTACAAGGCCTGCAATTACAAAGCCATTTCATCCGGCGTGGGGCAGCAGGCTGATATGTAAACATATGCTAAATGATTTGTCACCGTTCATGGTCATTGTCAAAGGTGTATGTGGGGGTCGAGGGGGGGGGGGACGACTTTACCACAGCAGCAGCAGCCCACAATGAGTTTCCAACGAAGGCCAGACATCTCTGAACGTGCATCTGCGAGCGTCTCCCCCTTCTCTGGGCTCTGACCATTTTGGTTGAATAAGAGGGAGCAGTGTGTGTTCCGGGAATAGCTTCTGTTAGTGGCTGCCGTGGAGGCCGAGGGGAGGCGGAGGTGAGGTGGACCAGACTACGCGTGAACTCGAGTATGAGAGAGACAGAGGGGAGGGAGAAGGGAGAGAAACAGCCGCCTTCAAAAATGGCGTCTTCGAGGGAAAATGACTAATATTATGAAAAAAGAAGGCCTTGCGCTCGGAGTTCAACCGAACCGTTTGGGACCCGCACGCAGCGTCGGCGTTTAAAAAAAGTCGAGTCGAACGCAAAGCGAAGCGCTTGAAAGGAAACGAGCGGGATTTACCGAAAATATAGGCTGCAACCATCTTATTTTGATGCGTCGACGAGGCTAGCGCTCAGTGCTAGCTCACAACAACAACTCTGTGGGTGGAATTTAAATGTAGCGTTTGCTCTTCCTCCAGATTCGTTTGCAACATGGTTGCATGCGTAATGTAGCAGTTGTTTAACAGCCGATGCCCCTTGCTCGTTGATGCATATTTCATACAAGTAAAGTAAGTGGAGAAAGGGGAGGAGAAACAAGGGAAAGGACGTATACGGTCATATGCGTCCGTCGCTAATTTATCGGTAACCAGGTCAAACCGAATTCTTCGCAGCCCGCTAGGAGCATGGCATTACTTGATGTGGTTTTAAACGAGAAAAGGCTGAAAAGGAGGTGAGTTATTTCTTTGGAGGTGGTCGGTGAACACCCCCTCTATCACGCACTCTCATCTCCTCCCCTCCATTTCCCTCTCCCTTTTCAATATGCTATTTTTCACTCTTATGGACTTAGTCGTCTCTCACCAGGAAGAATGATTAAAAACTGACAACGGAATTGCGATCGTGTTGTGCAAACGACAGTTTTGCACCGAAACCGTTCGCTCGCATCCAGCCGCGCGTTATTGCGAAGCGATGGACAGAAATTACCCGGGAGCTGGCTTCGGTGATTTGGGCGCAGGAGCCGGATGGAGCTACGAGAGATCAGCCAAAGCAAGGTAAGCATGCAGCCATGCTGAAAACACGGAATGATGTTGTCCGCTCTTTGACTGTGAAAAACCCGTGCGTTTGCATCTGACTCTGACGATGCATTTGCGTAGGATGTCATAAGGTATTAGTGTAGCTATTGTTATTCAAATAAGCGAGGGATTGCAGCTTTGGAAATTCAAGTGTGATTGATGGACTAATGTGCGGTTTGGGGAGGAGAGGGAAGAAAAAAGGTGGGGGGCGGGGTGAAGTCTGCTCGCACGATTTTATCACAGATCCCCTCGTAGATTCATTTAGCATCCCCAATGAAAGAGGGGCTCGGGTCAGGTCTTCCTAGAAAAGAGCGAGAGGTCGACGTCGCTAGAAAGAAGGCGAACCGCGACGTCGGAGATGCTGCAGCTTTACCTGCGCTCTTTTATTTGCAAGAGTTTAAACCACACCACTCATATTAAAATATTAAACGTACCGTTAGCAGTTGCATTGGAAATGCACGTTTAGGTTCATAGCATATTTTTGCCAAGGTAGCGTGTTTTATAAATCGTGGTGGAAACAATGCTACGCGGCCTCTGGTGATGAGGGGCTAACGTTACAGTCAAACCTCCCATTCAGCTGACGTTAGCTAACCTCATCATGCTATTGTCGCATGTGGGCCTGCTATTGATTTAACGTTAAACAAAAATGTATACACGGGTGGTAGATTTTATTTCAGGCCTGTAAGAATAAAAACGCCCATCTTGTTAGCTAAAACATGCCTAAGCTAGCTCTAGCGCTTGTTCTCTTGAAGATGGGAGCGACCTGCGCTGCTTTGCTAGCGAGTTAGCCTCCAATGCTATATACTCACTGTCACACACTAGGACGTGAATTCCAGTCAACAAATCATTGCGTTAATAAAACCATTATTTCCTTTTTAATTAAAATGTGTGTTTAAATGCGCGTTTTAATGTTTTCAATTTCAAAGTACTTCACTGACATGATTGTTTTTCATACATCATCAGCAGACACACATAACACTGACAGGAAAGATGATTATAAAAAATCCAATACTGCTAATAAAACTATTTAACAAAAGCATAATTGTAACGTTACAGTGTGGCAGTGGCTGTTGTCTGATGGGATGTATTTCGGATTAACATAATTGCTTTTATTTGTAATTGTTATTAAATATCTCATTATATTATTTAGGTGCTTTATTACATAGTCCTCCTATCTTAAAATCTGAGAGGTTCAGTGCTCTGTAAGAGATCCTAAATGAAATACCCTTGATAAGATAAGGATAAATTAACCCACAGTATCTAAATATGACTCTGGACCACAAAACCAGTCATAAGGGTACATTTTTTGAAATTGAGATTTATACAAGCTGAATAAATAAGCTTTCCATTGATGCTTAGTTTGTTAGGACAATATTTGGCTGAGATAGAATGATTTGAAATTCTAGAATATGAGGGTGCAAAAAAATCAAAATATTGAGAAAATTGCCTTTAAAGTTGTCCAAACTATTTTCTTAGTAATGCATATTACTAATCAAAAATTAAGTTTTAATATATTTACAGTAGGAAATTTATGAAATATCTTCATGGAACATGATCTTTACTTAATATCCTATGATTTTTTGGTGTAAAAGAAAAATTGATAATTTTGACTATTGCTACAAATTTACTTGTGCTACTTATGACTGGTTATGTGGTCCAGGGTCACATATGATAATAATTACAACAATATTAATGTTAATAAACAGTGTTAATCATTTACAATATAGAATATATTTTCCAACAAATCATTATAGCACATTAATAACTAAGCAGTTTCTCATGGCACATTTTTCAAATCAAGATTTGTTTCTACATACGTTTTTGTAAGTGTAAATTCAATATCTTAAAAATGCTGTTCAGGTTTATTATAGTTTATTGTATTAGGAAGTTATCCTAAATTATCCTAATATCTGAATGAGGTCCTAAGTGAAATGGCTATGGTTGATAGATAAGATAATAAGTTTGGGTGTTTTTGTAATACAGATCTAGATATCTAAATATTAGGGTTGCACCATTAATAAAGATAATTATGTCAGACCAGTTTAGGAATTCAGAACATTATAACAGTACATTATAAAATCTGGATAACTATTCATCTTGAGATCTAAACATGTCAATAAAAACAACAAATAGACATTAATAATGAACACATTCGTGACCCTGCACCACAAAACCAGTCACAAGAAGCACTGCTATATTTGTAGCAATAGGCAACAATACATTGTTTGGGTCAAAATTCTACATTTTCCTTTTATGCCAAAAATCATTAGGATGTTAAGTAAAGATCATGTTCCATGAAGACATTTTGTAAATTTCCTACTGTAAATAGATCAAAATTTAATTTTTGATTAGTAATATTCATCGGCAAGAACTTAATTTGGACAAAGGCGATTTTCTTAATATTTAGATTTTTTTTGCACCCTCAGATTTCAGATTTTCAAACCAAATATTGTCCTATCCTAACAAACCCTACATCAAAGCAAAGCTTATTTATTCTGCTGGAAGTTTACCCTTATGACTGGTTTTGTGGTGCAGGGTCACATTTTATAGTTTTATTTATCAAATAATTTGTGTAACAGATCTACAGGTCTCATCAAGGCACTAGTACAATTGTGATTTGTCTGATACATAAATCTACATTCAAAATTTTGAATTATGTATTAATTAGAAATTATGAAACTTAACTTGCAATTAAATTCTATTTTGCTATGTGAATATTGCTCATTAACAACTTTGGTTTCGCATTACTGTACACAGAGAGATTACCATAGGAAAACTTTAAGTTTTTACACTTGCTTCACACATCATTGATAATTAATGCTTATGTCACTGGTGATCTTTGCTCTTGTCAGCTTGGTGTATGGCAGCACTAGATCATCGCATCCAGAGTCTGAACTTCTTCATCGCCAGGCCTACGCCACTCCCCATCCCCTGCAGGGTTATGCTACCAATCACCATCCTGGAGGATCTGGCCAGGGTGGGGCTTGGGGTGCAGCTGGAAGGAGCCTGGGTGAGTGACACTACTTTGACTTTCACATTCAAACATCTGGTTGACATGTATAGTACCACAGCACTTGTGGAATATCTCATTTTTGTTAATGATGTATGCTGATAATTTATTGACATAGTGATTGATTTGTGATCAGATGAAGCGATCACAGATTGTTGTTTAGCACAGCAAGCCCAGAAAAATGTTACACGTGTACTTGTTTCGTATTTAATTTCTGATAATTGTGATGTTGACACACTTGCATAAAGATGACACACTGCATTCCTGAGGTTTTGAAGCACAGTGTGCCCAAAAGTAGCTTATCACATGATCTTATCCTACCTTCAAACTACCATAATTGATTTGCAGCAATGATGTGTAAGTCACGACTAGGCTTGTCACACACAATAACAAAATTTCAGTCATCAATACTGATATCAGCCTAATATTCCAGCCATTCTAGTCATTTAAAATATTAATGTAATTAACTATTTATTGAAAACAAGCAAACAGACTAATAAAACAAACAGAGACACAAATGACAAGCAATAGAATAAGATAAAAATGAAGTAAACAATGCTTGCAGGTTGTCAAGTATCCAACAGCGGGGTCAAGTATTTAATTAAATGTTCAGAAATAATCAGAGACTGGTATTGTTACTTTTATATTTTTATTGTAGTATTGACTTATTATTGAAGCACCAATACTTTTGATGATTGATCTGTGTTTTGTATAGAATTAAAGAAGTATTTACCAATTACATGCTTATTTTTCCATGTGTTTTTCCTTAGGCCTGTCTGGACTTTTTGATGCTGGGCTGCACCATGCAAGTCCGTCAGGCCCAGATCCATCGGTTATGAACCTCATATCTGCACTAGAGTCCCGGGGTCCACAGCCACCTCCTTCTGCCTCATCCCTCCTATCTCAGTTTCGCACTCCATCATGGCAGACAGGTAAGCTTAGCTGAGTTGTATGAAGTTTGTATTGCTGTGTTTGTATAATGTATAATGCAATGAAATAACATATTTGATAAGCATTAGATTAAAGGCACAATATGTAAGAATTTTGTAATAAAATATCCAAAAACCACTCACACAGTGTTATATATTTCATGCAGTTGAGTAATTTGGTTATCTCAGAAGTTCTCAAAGATTTGTAAATCCAGAGAAATTCCAGTTTTAAATAATGACTCGTCCCTGGTCATTGTCGCCTATCAATGACGCAATATCCGCGCTATCCTCGTTTCCGCTTAGGAATACTATGGCAACACATGTGGACAAATGCAGAAGTAGTTATACCGCATGTAGCGCGCTGCTGTTGTGCATTTTCATTATCACGATTAAGTATGGAAAATAATAATAATAATAAAAACATAGACATACACCAACTGAGGCAAGAAGGCATTGGGACAAACACAGAAATAAAACTAGAATAAAAATCGGCTTGAAATGGAGAGAGCTTTGCGAAAACCTAGGACAGGACAGAGGCTCTCGCCTGTGTTTTAATAGACAGCTAAGCAAATATATATATAATTTATTGTGCAAGTAATAGTCATGTACTGGTGATTTAAACAGACATAAATGAAGTTACTCTAAGAATTAAAGAATGTTACTGTATTAAAACGATTACTATCATTATAGGTATTTCTTAATTGACGCGTCGCAGTATGTAAGGGTGTAGTCACACTAGACGTTTTAAACCGTGCCCAAAGCCCGGTTCGTTTGACTTGTGTAAGTGCTCCGTGCCGTGCTGGGGCGCGGTTTGTTTAGCTGGCCCTGGCCCGGCTGAAAGAGGTGGGCCAGAGAGCAGTTCAGTTGGGCTCGGGCGCGGTACGCATAGTGTAAGCGCTAACCACGTCGGAGCACGAAACAGATATTATTTTGTGTCTACTACTGTCATCATTACGACCGCAAACATATACTATTATTACCACCACCACACTACACTTTTCAAATAATTTAGTTCAATAAAGTATATTTAAGTTTATAATGGGTCTGGTTCTCTCCTTATTGATGAACAGGAATTGTAGTTTGCGAGTAAAGCTGCAAATTTTTTCACTAACGTTCGTATCCTTTCACTCTCTGTAATAACTCTCTGATACATACAAGTAAAAATCATTGAACGGCATAATCTCCATTATCTCGTACATGACGTAAACGTGTTTCGGCCGGAGTTTAAGTGCAGGCCAACAGGGGTAATCGCGCTCACGCTCGGTTCAAGGCAACTGTGCCTAGTGTGAGTACATCCTAAGTGTAAAGTTAAGCAGTTCTCTGTTAGACCTGGAGTGCCTCTTCAAACACTATCTACAATAGCTTCTTCCAGTGACACTCAATCATATTGGTAGGCAAAAAAGACAGTATCTCATCCGTGAACATGATTTGTGAAAACGACATTTCCCATTGTTCCACGCTCCGTAATTGCGTCATCGAGCGTTTTAAAAAATGCGACCTCTAGCTTCGAAAACTTACATATTGTGCCTTTAAGAATGCATAGTCATGGTTTGCTTCAGATGGACTGAATATATGGTGAAAATGCTGTAAGTGCATTGAGCCAGCACTGTCAATACTGTTGCCGTAGCAACAACTTGTAAGCCACATATTAAAAAATATTAATTGGCTCTTGTAATAACTCACAGTGTGCACAGATGTTGAAATCCAGTATTGTATTTTATTAATGTGTTTTCTCTTAGCCTTAGATTTTGTCTTTTCTTTGTGTTTTTTTTTTCTCTCCAAATTTTAGCCATGCACACGCCTGCCCCTGCAGAGCTCTTCATCTCTGGCGCCCTTCCTGGATCTGGATCCTTCCCATCTTCCTCTGCTTTGTCTGCCTATCAACACCCAGCATCATTCTCAGGGCGGTCCTTTCCTGGTGTGACCCCCTCATTGTCCTTACAGGACACACCCACTTTCAGCCCCACCTCCAACGGCCTCCTGTCACCCCATGATCCTTTACTCCACATCAAGACTCCTTCTCAGTCAAGTCTGGGTTTTGACCGCCTGTTGTCATCACAGGGTGCAGCTGCGGCTTACCGTGGAAGCCATGATCCAACTGGGGGTGGGGTCACATCTGCTCAAGCCTCCTCCGCAGCTTCAGTTTCTGCCCGCCATTTACCGTCTCATCAGTTCAACTTGTTGTCCTCCCAGCTTCAAGACCAGTCCTCCCAGTTGTACAGTGCCTCTGTGTTTTCCTCCACCCCTGCTCCACCTCAGCCAACATCCCAAGAGCGGACAGTACCAAGACAAGACAGTGTAATTAAACACTACCAACGTCCCTCTCCAGCACAAGCCCCTTCATCCACTCCTCACCCCCTTCAGCACTACCTTAGCTGTGGGGTGTCAGGATATCAGCAAGCCACTCATACTCGCCATGCTGGCCTCTCCTGCAGTCCCCTAGGTGAACACAGTCCTTCCTCAGACCATAAACCTTCCCCCAGGACTGAGCAGTACAGACCGATAATTCAGCCTTCTTATGGCTCCTCATCATCCTCATCTTCTGGTGGGGCTGGAAAGGGGACAAAGAGCAGCTCCAGTAGTGGTTACTCCTCTTCTGGATCTGCATCCTCTTCCAGAACCCCCCACACACCACCCTCTGCTTCTTCTGCTTCATCCTCATCTTCATCCTCTTCCTCCTCCTCTGCATCTGCTAGTGCTCGTCAGTCTAATTCCATTCCAACCTCCACTTCTGCCTCTGCATCCTCTCGGCAACAGCCACCAACCCAAACTGTACCTCCTCCACCTCAGTCACATTCCCAGCCCCCTCAGAGCTCCTCTAACTCCACCCAGCAAACCCTTCCCAAGTCGTGCCTCTCGGGTTATGGATCCCCAGTGGCTCCGGTCAAGTCATCGAGTGGTCTAACGGGCCAGACCCCTCCTCAACCACAACCCCAGTCTTTCTCTCCAAGTCAGCCTCCCCCATCACACCTTTCCCAATCATATGGGGGATTCAGTTCTCCACAGACTCATGATCTTCCTTCAGCTAGGACTTCTGGAGTGGCTAAAGGGTATGGGAATTTGGGAAGTCAGTCGTTTTCAGCAGAATCAGTCTATGGGACTGATTCAGGTTATGGGTCCCTGCCACCATCATTAGGGGGTGCTGGAAGTCCCTCAATGGGTTATGGTGCATCAGGACACTCCCCCGCCCTTCTTAGGTCAGGAGCAAGTGGTGGAACAACCGGTGGTAGTAGTAGTGGAGGCAGTACAGGAACTGGAGGCAGCGGTAGCGTGGGAGGCGGAGGAGGTGGTGGATCTTACCACATCCCTGATTCAAGCCCATCTCCATCTGGCAATTCTGGAATCATCCGCCCTGGTCTGCATTCTCCTGCACCTTCACGACCAGCTCAGTCGCCTGTTGGAACAGGATCTAACAAGTATCTATCTTCTGTTCTCTCGCCGTCATTTCTGCCTTCTCCACAAGGTTACCCAGACACTAGAGGACCTCGATCACAACCCTATCACCCATCTGCTCCTCCCAAAACAAAGTCTGATAACAGCATGCTTGGTGTAACAGAGTCTAGGTCACAACAGGATGATGATGTTGACGATGATTTCCTCATCCAGCACCTTCTTCAAGCCCAGAGCCCTGCCCCTCAAGCATCCCATCACCATCCTCCTCAAAGCCATCATTCCTCACAGCCCACCCAGCAGCCTCCAGTCATTCCAGCTCAGGATGGAAATAAGGGGCTTGCTTATGAGATGAGCAAAAGCTCAGAAGAGAGGTACCACCTTCAAAGTGTTATCCGAACACATAGTGCCACCTCTAATGTTGCCGTCTCTGGCACAGGGAGTGGAGCTGGACTGGACAGTCAATTGGAGATGTCCCTAAAGAAACAACAACAACAACAACAACAACAACAACAACAACAGCATCAACAGCAACAACATCAGCAGCAGCAGCAACAGCAGCAGCATAAA
The DNA here is from genome assembly GCF_049309525.1 of Garra rufa. Taxonomy (NCBI): domain Eukaryota; kingdom Metazoa; phylum Chordata; class Actinopteri; order Cypriniformes; family Cyprinidae; genus Garra; species Garra rufa. The sequence goes on along the minus strand of NC_133382.1, from coordinate 6,354,573 downwards.
CAACAACATCAACAACAACCACAGCAGAAAAGCAACAGAACTGTAAGCGATGGAGGACGAGGGAGTTCAGATCAAACACATTCCCTTCCTCACCATCATCATGATTCTCTGGGATCAGTGGTGCATTATGGGCGGGGTGACCCGTATTCCCAACACTCCATTTCTCAACACTCCTCCTCCCACCATCAACACACTCCACATACGCCCACGCATCCACACCTACACTCTCACCCACATATGGATCTTCAGAAAAAGCCTCAAGATTCAGGAGATATGGCTTACATGCGTAAGACACCTGATCTGCAGCAACATCACCATCAGCATCAACAGGCACATCAACAGCAAACTCAACATCATCAGTCCCATCCACAACAACATCAACAACAACCGCAGCAGCAACAACGTCACTCCCAGTCACAGTCACTTATGGACTCTCCCACTGACCAGTCTCGCCAACCCCCTCATTTGTTGCAGTCTGTGTTGTCCCACACCCGCAGCAAAATAGACTCTCAGCAACAGCAGCATTCTGTAAGCCAGCAGGCCCTTATGGAAGCCACTGGGGGAGCAGAGACCCATTCCCAACCTCAGACATCCCAGCTCCAACTCCAGCTTCAGTCTCAGGCTTTGGAAGCAGCTGGTCACTATGGTCATAGTACCCAGCAGCAAGACCAGAGCCGCCCTAAGTCTAACACAGTGTCTTCACTAGACATGCTGGAGCATTCCCTCTCTCGGACATCTAGCCAAGAGGGAGCAATGGTGGATGAAAGGACAGGAGGTGAAGGAAGCAGGGGAAATTCTGGAGCAGCAACAGCAGGAAGTGTAGAAAGGCGCCAGTCACAGGAGCAACAAAGACTTTCATCTCACCACACAACGCAGCACCATGCTTCAGAGTTACACTCATATCTTCCTGAGCCAGACATGAGTTTATCAACAGCTTCCCATGGACACCACCTATCCCACCATCACCACCAACAGCAACAATCATCGCAAGGTCCTCAACATCCTAACTCTCACCATCAACACCCTCACCCCTCCCATGCTAATCAGAGCCATCATCATCTTCCTCAACAGGCTTCCTCAGCAGCTTCTCAGCAACAAGAGCAGACTCACCCCTCTCATACTTCCCAGATTCCTCAACCTCAGCTTGACCAGCATCAAGGAGAGCCCCACTTTGACACCAGGAATCAAGCAGTGAAATCAAATCAAAACCAAAATCAAAGCCAACAGAGCCAGAGGTTTGTTCCATTAACATCCATCTGCTTCCCCGATGCTCTTCTCCCAGACGAGGACCGCTCATTCTTTCCTGGAATGGAGGATATGTTCTGCCCAGAGGAGTACAAATCCACTTGCTCAGGAGGAACAGGGCAGGGTCAAGATGGGGTTGCACCTGGCCAAGCAGTGCAGGAAGGAATGGAAGGAATTAAAACAACACCTGGAGGAGGAGATAATTCAGGTCCAAGTTACGACATGCTTGGCCATCATAGTGACCAGGGGTATGGGCAATATTGCCATGATCTTTCAGAACCTGACAATGGAACCATGCATTTGGATCTTGACTCCTTGAAGACTCATGAACTCCCATCCACAGTCAACACAGAGCAGCTTGGACTGATCCAATCTCAACCAGCCAACCTTGGAATGGGGACAACTGGGACAGTAGGGGAAGGATCTGGTGCCAAAATGGGAGGTACTGGGGGATCTGGGTCTGGATCCGGGGGTCTTACGTCTCCCATCTTCTGTTCCTCTCGCCCAAAGAAGCTCCTGAAGTCCAGTTCCTTCCATCTGCTGAAGGAAAGACCTGATCCAAACTCCTTGCCTAAGAAGAGTTATGCACAGGAGTATGAATTTGAAGACGATGAGGATAAGGCGGACGTCCCAGCTGACATTCGCCTCAACAGCCGAAGCCGACTTCCTGATCTCATACCAGACCTTGTGTCCAGTTGTCGCAAATCAAGTGGTGTGGGAGGGGGAACTTTAAGCCCTTTAATGGGTGATCTCGATTTCGGATACCCATCTCTTGGTCCCCCTCCACAGATGATTCCTCAAGATGGACCGAAGAAAAGAGGCAGGAAGCCTACAAAGCCTAAAAGAGAGGGACCTCCAAGGCCACGTGGACGACCCCGTATACGCCCATTGCCGGAACCTCACCACTCGAGGGGTATGATGGGAGAGTATGGAACAGGATATGTTCCTGAAAGAGGCAGAGGCAGAGGAAGAGGCAGAGGCAGAGGTAGACGGGATGAATCTGTGATGGACATGGAGATGGCTAATAAAGACCCAAATCAGATGTATCAACAACACATGCAGCAGCAAATGCATCACCAATCACAGCAGCAGCCACAGCATCAGGAGCCAATCAAACCCATCAAGGTAAGCTACTCATCCCCATGTCAACCAAGATGTTCATGGCTTTCTTCAGTTCAAACGATATTAAAGTTTTTGAGGAATACATTCCCAGATCTAAATAGCAGTTTCAATGCAGCCTCAAAGAGCTCTACACAATCTTCTCTGGAATCAGTGGTGCATTAAAGGAGGCATTATGTGTATTATTTAAGCTAGTGCAATATTAACATTTCTTGTTTAAAAGTATAATTATTTTTTTTAGAAGATGACCAATTATTTCACTAGATAATACTCTTATTCTTCTTATTCTTGATACTTATTCCTTGACTGGGATCATGAAAGTTGGACCTTCAACCCATTAATCCCCATTGAAGTCCACTATATGAATAAAAGATCCTAATATGTTTTCCTCAAAAACTAGTAAACTAGTCCTTTAATGTTAATTTAAACATTCGTTGTTGAAGATGGGCAATATATTGGGACCATATCAGTGTTGTGTTTTTAAAAGTATTGTTCAGTATTGGATATTTGATATTGCATGCTCATCATAAGCCATAACATTAAAATGATTATCAGGTTATCAGTGTCTTCCAGAATTGTATAATCGGTGCATTCCTATTTGTTGCATAATAATGGGACATCTGCTTTGATCACTTTCCATGTTTTCTATAATGTTTTGTTTTCCTTCACTAGATTAAACTTCCTATTGGAACCATGTCATCTTCTGATGCCTTGTTGCGGACAGACTCCTTGTCAGGCACTGATCCGGCTCTCTCAGATGGCTCCCTAGGTTCAGCACCCTCTTTGGGATTGAGCCCTGGCACTCCCGGAGTGCCTGACATGAACAGACCTCTAGACAAGAAGTCCAAATCTCAAGAGGTATGATAATGAATTTAGATCACAGAGTTGTGTTTGCAAGCATATTTTAAAATTTTTATCTAACGAAAAATTCTATCCTTTCATATTTAGCTGGACGAGAAAGAGTCGGAGAAGACTGGCTTTGTAGCCTCATTTTTGGATTTCCTCAAGTCTGGAAAAAGGCCATCAGGAATGTCAACGGGCTCAGCTGACAGCGCTGGAAATGAAGACGGCTCTCCTGGGAAAAGTGGAGGCATTCGCCCATTATCCCCTCAACCGCCACCTCCCCCAGCCGCTGCAGCCGTATCAGGATATGGAGATGGCGAAAGTGATGGAGGACTCTCTTTGGGTGGCTGTCCTAGCCCATGCAAGCGCTTGGATGAAGAGCTGAAAAGAAACCTTGAGACGTTACCCTCCTTCTCATCCGATGAGGAGGACTCCGTTGGAAAGAACCAGGACCTCCAAAAGAGCATCTCCTCTGCAATCTCTGCTCTGTATGACACTCCTCAACTCACCTCCTCAATGCAGCCTCCTTCACTTCCGCCACCCCCTCCTCCACCTCCTCCGGAACCACTGACACCTACACAACAGCCACCAGCCCTCAGCCCTCAACCGCCACTGCATACACACCCGTCCTCACACGCCCACACCCACTCTGTTGAGCATGCTAGATTGCAAGGAGAAGAGCAGGAAGATGAAATGGAGGAAAAAGAGAAGGACCTAGACGAGGTGGTGGAGCAAGACAAGGAGGAGAAAGAGAAAGTCCCAGATATGGAGCTGCTGAGTGTCTCAAAAATTGGAGGTGAGGGTCATTTTTGGAAAGTAGGATGCATTAAGCAGCTTTCGCAAAAACACCTGCGCTTTCTTAAAATAGAGCATCAAGACAATTGAAAACTTGTTTGCTGTTTTCTATGTTAATACTGTAGTTGGTTGGAAAATTTAACTGTACCCTTCTCTCTTGCAGACTCACCCAAAGAAGCAATTGAAGCCCAAGCTCCCCCATCTCTCCCACCAGTTTCCCCATCATCCCCTGCTCCCTCCTCCACCTCCTCGCCATCACCGCTTCCTCCCCTCCCCCTTCCCTCTCCTCTCCCTCCACAGGAGGACAATCCTTCCCCCTCTCAGAAATCGCCTCTACAACAGTCCTCACCTCCACTCAGTCCTGTGGCTTCCTCTGTGCCTGTACTCTCTCCTCTACCTCCTCCTCTTCCTGTAGAGCCTGCTCTATCCTCTAGCCCTCCTTCGCCCAGTCCACCTCCGGTACAGGAGTCCATCGCAGAGCCTTCCTCTCCTGAAGAGCCCCCTGCGCCTCAAATTCTACCGTTGCACTTGGCACAGAAGCAGAGCGGTGCTGCCATTGTTGGCGAGACTGATGAGGATGAGAGTGAGAGTGGAGGCGAGGGTATTTTCAGGGAGAGGGATGAGTTTGTAGTGCGGATTGAGGACATCAGGAGTCTGAAGGTACAGCAGTCCATTTGGTTTCTTTTCAGATCTTTGTCAGGATGAGTATAATATATATGTGATGCAGAATGTAGGTTTAATTTTGCGTGTCTTTCTAGTTGGCCCTGCAGACAGGACGAGAGCCCCCTCCAATTTGGCGTGTACAGAAGGCTCTGTTGCAGAAGTTTTCCCCCGAGATTAAGGATGGCCAGAGACAGTTTTGTGCCACTAGTAATGTGAGTCACGACCGATCACATCACGCAATGTTTGCTACCTATGTTTTCTTCTTATTCATCAGTGCTGTTTTCATTTGTGAACATCACTGTTTTTATTAGGGTTTAACAAAATTTCAGTTTGTGAAGTTACTATTAATTTTTAGAGAATCAGACTTTCTATCTTTGTCTGATGGATGATGAGACAGGCTACGTAATCTTAATCACCTATGCAACACTTTTTCAAACTACCATTTTAGTAGCCACAAAGCAACATAATGCCAACCACTCAGAACATTCAGCACTGTGGCATTAAAGGATTAGTTCACTCTAGGATTTTAATTTCCATAAAATGTACTCACTCCTATGTCATCCAAGATGAAAAGAAATTAAGGTTTTTAAGAAAAACATATAGTGCACTTCAATGGAGATCATCGGATTGAAGAAAAAAAAAGTACATTTTAACTTTTTAACTTTCAAAACTCCTGTTCAAAAAGGTAGGGTAAGACGAAAAACTGCATCTCCTTTTCTCCTCCAACTTCAAAATTGTTGTTTTGCCTTTTTTTGTAAAGGGCGTTTGACTTTTTTTGCACTTTCGCTTTGTAACCACTGGGTTGTTACTTCCGTCTACGTCATGTGTGATCCTTTCAACGTGTCTACATAATGCGTGAAGTCGAGTTAGTGCAAGATGAGCATTTGTGGTTACAAAGTATATAAATTTGTATTTTTCTTAGAAAATGGCAAACGGTTTTGCTAAGGCCCTTGTTCCACAGCTAGGATCATGTAAAGCCCTTTGAAGCTGGATTGAAACTGTAATTTGGACCCAAGTCCGCTATATGGAGAAAAATCCTGGAACCTACATTTCTTTTCAATTGAAGAAATACATAAACATCTTGAATGACTTGTGGGGCGAGTGAACTGTCAGGAAATTGCATAAATCTAGCATTCTTGTAGCGCAAACAGTAGAGCATTTTGCTAGCAACACCAAGGTCATGAGTGCAATTGCAGAATGCATGAACTGATAAAACGTATACCTTAAATGTGAAGTCGCTTTGGATAAATGCATAAATGTGATCCTGGACCACAGAACCAGTCATAAGGGTAAATGTTTTGAAATTGAGATTTAAACATCATCTGAAAGTATGATTAGGATAGGACAATATTTGGCCGAGATACAATTATTTGAAAAATCTGGAATCTGAGGGTATAAATAAATCAGAATACTGAGAAAATCACCTTTAAAGTTGTCCAAATGAAGTCATTAACAATGCATTTTACTAATCAAAATCTACGTTTTTATATATTCACGGTAAGAAACTTACAAAATATCATTGAACATGATAATCCCTAATATCCTAATGATTTGGCATAAAAGAAAAATCAATAATTTTAACCCATACAATGTCTTTTTGGCTATTGCTACAAATATACCCGACTGGTTTTGTGGTCCAGAGTCACACATGTAAATAATCTAGTAATTTGTGATGGGTGTATCTGTGCTTTCTGGTTCTAAAACTGCATTTTAAGTGTCACAATATGTTTCTAAATGTTGTGTCCTCTTTTGTCGCCTTTCTCCTCAATTTTTCCGCTTTCTTGCAGTATCTGGGTTACTTTGGGGATGCTAAAAAGCGCTACCAGCGGCTGTATGTGAAGTTTCTGGAAAACATAAACAAAAAAGACTACGTGAGGGTCTGTTCCTGCAAGCCCTGGCACAGACCTTCTGTCAACCTGAGGTATTTCGACCCCTGTATCTATCTTGCTGTCCTGTCAAGTCAACAGGGCAGACAAAGGCATTTTAGTACACAGGATATTGTGCAAGCATTAAATTTGCATGTCTTGTTGCCTCATCGTACTACAAGTGAGGCCAGCATTTTTCAGATTTCAGACACATCCTATTTATCAGGGTTGTAAAGGGCTGTTCACACCAAGGACCATAACAATAACGCTTTAATAATCATACTAATTTAATGAGAAGGGTAAATCCACAACTATAAAAACAAGGACAAGGAATGATGTAATCAGAATCACTTTTCAGAATTTTTTTTCCAGCTGATGAAGGATAAAAACATTGACAGCCAATCGGCCCTTATGTTTATTCATCTAGGGTTGTGTAATTTGTGTTTGTACTGCTTTTGTACATTTACTATTTAGAGGTCTGTATGCAACCCTCCTGTTGTTTTTTATTTTTTAGAAGACAGTCTCAACCACTCCCGAAGTTAGCGCCACCTCCAAACAACCAGACTCCTTTAGAGAGGACTGAGAAAGAAAAAGAGAAGATTAAGGAGCCGCGTGAAAGCCGAGAGAAGAACAACATTCGGCCAAAGGAACAGCGGGAAAAAGAAAAAGTGGTTAAAACCAAGGAGAAGGAAGAAAAGAAAGAGAAAGAAAAGGAGAAAGAGAAGAAAGCTTCACCTCCACCTCCACCACCTCAGAAGCCTGAGAAAAGGGCAGCGGTGACAGAACGAGGGAAGGTGAAGGAGGAGAAGAGGAGCACTGCGCAGGAGAAGAAGACTGAACGCTCCGCCAAACCTCAGCCACCAAAGGTGAAGGCTGAACCTCCGCCTAAGAAACGAAGGATGTGGCTGAAGGAAGTACCCTCATCCTCAGATTCAGACTCCTCAGCAAGTGCGGATGAAAGTGAGTAGGCTTTTAAAATGAATGGCAACTATTTGCCGTTTACGTTTCTTATGTAAGCAATTTATATTGCGTCATCTAGAATCTGCACTTTGCATGTATTGCGGAGAAAAGAAAAGCCTTTAGTTCATTACATTATTATTCAGTATAATATTTTATTTCTAAAATGTTTATATATCAAATTATTTATTACTTTTACTGCCTGTATTAATAGTATTACTGTATTATTTTTCTTAAAGTAACTTAAAGTTACTTTTATTCAACCAGCAAGTTTTTTTTGGACACAGGCTTCTCCCAAAAGATAATAAGACGATGTACAAGAGGCATGTCTAAAATTATTCATACCCTTTGCAAACTGTCACAGTCTATGGGAAAATCCAAAGTTCTATACCATTCCAAATAGTCTAAGCTGTTCTAGAGCATCCTAGTTACCCTGATTCATTGGGAACAGCTGTTTTAATCAACTCAACAGGTGAAAAACAGAAGCTCTCTGCTGTTGGTTTGTGGACAGTCATGGCTAAGACAAAGGAGCTCACGGAGGACCTGCTGCTGCGCATTGTGGCTGCTCACAAGTCAGGAAAGGACTATAAGACCATATCTAAATGTTGAAATTCCAGTGGCTACAGTGCAAAGTATTATTAAAAAATACAAGACGTTCCGCACTGTGAAAAATCTCAGAGGACATGGTCGGAAGCCAAAAGTGACACCTGTGCTGGCCAGGAGGATAGTTAGAGAGGTAAAAAAGAATCCAAGGATCACCACCAAGGCCATCCTGATGAATCTGGGCTCTGCTGGTGGCAACATCTCAAGGCAGACAGTCCAACGGACACTGCACACTAGACGCACGGACGCAGACCAAGGAGGACACCACTTCTCCAGATAAGGCACACAAAAGCCCGCTTGGCCTTTGCAAATGCTCATCTGGACTTCTGGTCTTCTGTTTTATGGTCATATGAAACAAAAATTTAATTGTTTGGCCACAATGATGTAGCCTTCATTTGGCGTAAAAAAGGAAAAGCCTTCAACCCTAAGAACACCATCCCCACTGTCAAACATGGTGGTGGGAACCAAATTTTTTGGAGGTGTTTTTCAGCCGGTGGACCAGAGAACCTAATCACAGTAAATGGCACCATGAAAAAGGAGCAATACATCAAAATTCTCAACAGCAACATCAGGCAGTCTGCAGAGAAACTTGGCCTTGGGCACCAGTGGACATTTCGTCACGACAACGACCCAAAACACACAGCAAAAGTGGTGAAGAAATGGTTAGCAGACAAAAACATTAACGTTTTGCAGTGGCCCAGCCAGAGTCCTGACTTAAATCCAATTGAGAATCTGTGGAGGGAGCTAAAGATCAGGGTGATGGCAAGGAGACCCTCCAACCTGAAAGAGCTGGAGCTCATCGCTAAAGATGAATGGGCAAAAATACCAGTGGAGACATGCAAAAAGCTGGTCAGCAATTATAGGAAGCGTTTGATTGCTGTAATAGCCAATAAAGGCTTTTCTATTGATTATTGAGAAGGGTATGAATAATTTTGGACATGCCACTTTTTGTTCAAGTGTAAATAAAAGATGAGTAATAATTTTTTCCACAATGATGCCTCTTATACGTCGTCTTATTATCTTCTGGGAGACATCTGTGTCATTTCTAATCAATAAAAAACTTGCTGGTTGAATAAAAATAACTTTATTCAATCTTGGTCTGGTTAATTAGTGAAATATAAATTATTTTCAGGGGTAAAATGTGATTAGTTTTTGTGCAACTCTTATGAAAAATGACTTTTTACACAGATAAAAAATGCAGCCATGTGACAAAATGGCAAGTAGTATACAGTTATGTGAATATAACTTGATGTCCGTTGTGTTTCAATCCAGCAGTCTCAGTAAAAGCAGGCCTGAACACACGTGCAATGCGTGAGATGTACCGGAGCTACGTGGAGATGCTGGTCAGTACGGCCCTCGACCCGGACATGATTCAGGCTCTAGAAGACACAGAAGGTAAGTGATTACCTCCTAAACAAACTGTACCGCTCTGTCATTATCAAACCAAAAGTTGAAATTCACTCTTCTTCTTGTGTTATTGGTTATTTCAGATGAGTTATATCTTCCTCCAATGCGCAAGATCGACAGCCTTCTCAGTGAGCAGAAGAGGAAGCTTTTGAAAAGAGTCAATATGAACTCTCTGCACCAGGTACTTCACGTTATTATTTGTGCTGGCTTGATTTTTTTTTTCTTTTTTATTCAATTGCTCAGTTTGTCTTTCATGTCCCTTAGCAACAGGGTTCTTACAGGGACTGCGTTTTGAAAATCAAGGACTTTCAAGCACTTTTTTTTTCAGCAGCATTTTTTATCAAGGACTTTATATATTACATTTTTCTTAGTTTATTTATTTCTCATGTTTCCTTCAACATTCATAGAAAATAAATGAAATATAATATATGAAAAGAATTCAGACTAAGGACAGAATATAAACTAAAGTGAATGTTTATAAAATACTTCTACAAATTAAATAAACTCAGCCAGTTGATGGCTACCTCGAGAAAATGTGTAAAATAAAAGCCTTTTACTGATTATCCAGTATGTTAAGTTACCCACTCGGAAATTACTGTATGCTGAATTCTTATTTTTTTAAGAGACTGTAAATAATTTACCTTGTTATAGACACAAGTTGCATTATATGCAGTGTTTGCTGCTGTGTATTCACAGTGACAATTCACAACACATTTTTAGTTGCTGGATAATTAAAAACAGAAAAGAGAGACTTAAGCCTCGTTCAGACTGTCAGCCCAAATCCGATTTGTATGCAAATCCGATTGAAATCCGATCATATTTAGGTAGTCTGAACAGCAACGAACTACATGAAATCTGATTTGGTCAAATCCGTTTCGAGCTTCATTCGTATGTGGTTTGGAATCCTATTCAAATCGGATTTCTGCTTTTTCACGTTTTCATGCCACATAAAACGTAAACACGTCAGACGTTTTTGTGGAAAACATAACAAAAGTCTTTGCAGAAACAAGCTTGTGTTGCGAACTGCAAATCAAGCGGGAAAAGACAATATACAGCTAGTATACGCACCTCTTTGAGTTTTGATACCAGTAGAGACGGCAGCACAGAATAATGTCGCACATTCCAGCTTCCTGCGTTTCTGCCGCTGCTTTAGAAGACAAAATATAATCCAGCGCGACGGCAACGTTGTCATATCGCAAGACAGCATCTATATTGCAAACTGTAATGCTGTTATTGTTTTTAGCGTTGGCATAATAATGCAACGGCATTGCCATAGAAACCAACGCACATTCCGTAAAACGAAAGAACGCTTATGGACACACAAATCGGATTTGAACAGTTGCGATATGACTGTGTGGACAGTCAGTTGTTCAAATCTGATTCCATCCAGATCTAGACAAAATCGGATTTGGGCTGACAGTCTGAACGAGGCTTTTTTGACACTCATTCATGCATTTTATCTCATTTCAGAAATAAACTGATCTTGAATGTGGTTACACAACTGCACAGTAAAGCATTGTACTCACATGACTCAGAGTGTAACGCGAGCCCGGAAGCATCTACTGCATGAAATACTCGTTTATCCAAAGCAATCTGTGACATGCTACTACTAGATCTTAATCACACTTGTTGTGTCGCTGTAATTATGAATATCACAAATATTAGACCTTTTATAGTTTTCCAACATATAAGAAGATCTGTCATTGAACTCTAGATGGCACAGGCAGAATTACTACTAAATTAGTAGAATTTAGTTTTAGTCATATTTTAGTCTTCTGAATGGGTTTAGTTGTAGTCAACTAAGTATCATAAGATTTTAGTTGACTAAATCTACAGTAGATTTCATCTGCTAAAATCGAATGGGTTTATATACAGCGTAATGCATTTATTAGGCATTTCTCTAAAATTACCAAACTCATTGTATAGGTTTGATATTAAGGTTTTATCATGATAGACACAGATTTAACTGCTGTGACACAGCATCACTTTATAATAAAATTAAATAAAACCACTTTTAATAAAGAAACAAGAACATGGTATTCTTTTTAATGAAATGCCAGTGGTTATATAGGCTAATTATGCATTCTTTAACTTGTTTACCATATTCTTCATTCTTTTAAGCAGACATATTTATTTATTTATATAAATAAATTTAGATTAATCTTTATTAGAGCTACTAAAGTGATTCAGTCAAGAGCAGTGAGTGAACTGTTTGCGTTTACCTAAGTGCTTTATGTAAATACTCATCAAAACTGACAATTGAACATCATTTTGTGTGTATTACTCCATTAATGAGATGCGAAAAATGCTTTTCTTACTTAGATTTTTTGTCTTGTTTCCAGCCAAAATATCTACAAATCCTTAAATCAAGATTTAAGGATTTTCTAGACAAATATAAATGTTATGAAATTAAGTGCATTTTTGCATGAAAGAAGCAAAATAATCTGCCAATGGGGTAAGAAAAATAATCTTGTTTTCTGTTTGAAATAAGATTTTTTTTTTGTTTACCCAATTGGCAGATTATTTAGCTTGTTCTAAGCAAAAACTCACTTAATTTTGACTTCTTTTATTTTTTTAATTTTTAATTTTTTGAAAACAAGAAAACAATTCTTTTTTTGTCTTAAAAAAAAAACTTTCTTGATTTAAGAATTTTTTTGATATTTTGGCTGGAAACAATACAAAAAATCTTAAGTAAGAAAATAATTTTTTGCAGAGGACCCAATTGAGTTCCATTTTGCTTTGTCAAATTTGTCCATATTTCTGCTGTTCTCTTACTCCCAGATATTGACATTTTTTAACATTTTATGAGAAGTGCAGCAAATGTATGCCAGCTTGTGTCCAGCTGAATAGATGAACAGGCTATGTTACAGTTCAAATGTTTTATTCAGTAATGAAAATGTAAACAGATTTTTCATTCAAAATCAAGTTTTTGTTTCGTTATCGTCTCGTTTTCGTCAGTGAAGAAATATTGTTGACGGAAATTATTCGACAACAAAATTAATACTGCTACATTGTTACAGCAGCACGTCTGTGGATGTGTTGGCAAGTCTTGGCAGATCTGTTCCGCCAAGAACGAACACATTAACATCGGCATGTATAGTTGTCATGACAAATAAATTTGTTTCTCGTGTGCAAACGGAATTAACATATTTCTTATAAATTTAAATAAAGACTTTAATCGTCTAAAAGCTAAATTCAAGCATTGTAAGAACATTGTGCGAACCGTTTCGCAACCATTGTTCACTGAAGTTCCTCTGTTTCTGCTCCACAGGAAGCTCTTCACACTTTCCCGCAGATAACAGCGGAGCCTCTGGATTCGGGTACAGTAAGGGTCAGACTGGGTGGTGAATGCTACAACCGCAAAACCCTGAACCGCATTAAAAAGAGTGTTCCCAAACCACAGGTGAACAAAAAAAAACTTACTTTTCATACTGATTTCTGAATCTGATTTAATTATGGTGGATTCTCATGGCCCCAGCCTCTTTGTTTTTTGTCACATTTAATAAATAAACGTGTTTTTTACATTTTAAGCAATAATCATAATCATTATAGGCTTTCAGTGTTATACTGAAACATTTATACAGAACACTAGTTTAGCTAAAAAATGGTTTTAAGTCAGTTATTTCTCTTTTGCTGTAGTGTGTCAGTAGGAAATATCAGTTAACATTTCCAAGCAGTCATTTTGCCATTAATTGTCATAATCCAGTGAGATTTTTTTTGTTTGCACAAGGAGTCTGACAACAGAGATCTGATCTCATCCTCATCCAGTCTGTCTGGAATGACATGAAAAAAAAACAGAACAAACTGAGACAGACCAAATCCAGAAGAAGTGTGGCAATGTCTCCAAGATGCTTCATGAAACCTACCTGCAAAGCTACCTGAACAAAAAAAACTATGCACAAGTGCACCTAGGGCAAAAGCTGCTTTAAATGCAAAAGATGGTCACACCAAATGATCGATTGCGGTTGATTTAATTTAGTTAATAGAAGTTCACTGACAAAGAAAATCTATTTATGACATTAATTTTGACAACATCCTCACTTTACAGCATTTTTACACAAGTGCCTAAAACTTTTAACAGTACTGTAGCTTTGCAGGTTTCTTGAAGTATTTTGGAGATGTTGCCGCAGTTTTCTAGATTTAGTCTGTCTCAGTTTGTTCTGTTTCTTCATGTCATTTCAGACAGACTGGATGTTGATGAGATCAGATCTCTGTGTGGAGCACTGGCTGTTGTCAGGCTCCTTGTACAACACAAATCTCACTGGATTATTACAATTAATGGCAAAATGAATGTTTGGAAATGTAAACTGATATTTCCCACTGACACACTACAGCAAAAGATAGAAATAACTGACTTAAAACCATGTTTTAGCTGGTAGCTAATAGTTTTGGACACCACTCTATACATACATAACGTAAGTTTAGGGACTGTAAAATATTTATTTTTATTAAAGGAATAATTGTAATACTTTTATTCAGCACTGACTCTTTAAATTAGTAAAAAGTGACAGTAAAAACAGTTATATTGTTACAAAAAAATGCTGTTTTCTGTCCATCAATCTTAAAAATATCCTGAAAATATCATGGTCATGTATCATAAATATAAAACTATTTTCAACATTGATAGTAAGAAATGTTTGTTTAGCAGCAAATCAGCATGTCAGAATGATTTCTGAAGGATCATGTGATTGATGCTGAAAATTCAGCTTTGATCACATGAATAAATTACATTTAAAACGATATTACAATAAAAGACAATTCTTTTAAATTCTAATCATATTTCAGATTTTTTACTCTACTTTTGAACTGCTGCATATTTAATTAGTCAGTACTTTAGATGCAATATTAACTTGAGTTTTTTGTTTTTATTTAGCTTGTAGAAAAAATGTGAGCATCATTTCATATAAACTCCATTTGAATCCGTTAACGGGCACAATGTAGAAACAATAAAAAGGTTCAGTTACTAACATACCACCATTCCTGTCTTCTCCAGGACCTCAAGTTGTCAACAGAAACATGTCGACTCTACAGTCTCTACCATTCACTGCATCATTATAAATATCATACTTTCTTACACTGTAAGAAAGAGGTAAGGACTCAACTATTCAACTACATTTCCTGTACCAACGCTATTCAGATATTCAATGGAATTCTCTGTCTTTTCTTTTAGACGAACACTATAGAGCAGGCTTCAGAAGATCCTGGACAAGAGGAAGTTGTTCAGCAGTGCATGGCCAATCAGAGCTGGCTGGAGACGCTCTTCAACTCCTTCTTAGAGCTGATGACCCTCAGCACCAAAGCTTGAGAGCGAGAGAGAGAGAGAGAGAGAGAGGAAAAGAAGGGAAGGGGGAGCATGAAAAAGGAGAAACATTGAGGAATCAAGGAGGCCTCGATGTACAAAGAAGCTGGATTTATTGTTGCCTAGCTCTCCTGTCCTCCTCCTCCACGGTTTTACAGAAATGTTTCTTTTAAACGGCGACAGGAGAGGACCGGGCGAGGAGCCCAGCAGGTTGCCGGTTGGAAAATAACTTTATTAACTCCTTACAAACGTCTGCAAAAATGCAGGATCCCTCCTGAACGTTCAGGCAAACGGATGTGACCAAACTGAGATCCGATTTTACCGAATTTTCACCGAAGCAAATGGTACACAAGAGCCATGGAGCAACGGTTGAAGGAATATACTGTGTTGGAGTCTTTATACTTTGGAATGGAGGGAATAATTGAGAGGAGGAGCTCGCTTCGCGACGACACTAGGGGGAAGTCTGTTACTGAATTTTACACGAATGATTTTTTAAGACAATAGCAGTTTTATTCCAGCTTTTTTTCTGAAACGAGCGCGAGAGAAAGAATAAGCGACGGTTCTGTTTTCTAAACGAGTGCAGATGGGAAAAGCGGTCATGGGAAGATGCGTGCAACGACATGTGATGACATTCAACGCTTTAGTCTACACACGTGAAACAAGTGAGCTAAAGTAATACATTTTTATTATTTATAAAGACATTTTTAACAGGAGTTCGCACATACAATACAAACCAGTGATGCTTCATATAGAACGGTTCAAATAATGTTATAAATGGATCTTATCGCCACATTCTGAGCTGTCTTCCTTTTTGCTCATCCGAGGTGGGTCGATACCATGGAAAATGTATTATCGTTTTTATCTGTTACAGAAGAGAAGAGAAAGACAGAGTAGAACAAACTATTTCGAGCTACGCAAGCGGTATTATTGCAGTGCATTCTACAGAGAAAATAAATGGAATCGAAAGCGAGAGCGAAGCGTCTGGTTCCCATTAGGGAGGGATTATGTATTAGTACTATTTAAAATGGAAATTTGTTTTTATTTGTTTGTCTTTTGTCTGTATTCTGAGTATTATTTTGGAACAATCTAATACTGTGCTTCTTTCAAAAGTAAAGCCTTTGTGTAAATATTGTACAGCTCTTGACAAAAATCTCCCAGTTCTTCTGTACATGGACTATCCCTGTATTTGACAAACAAATAAAACCATCAACGACTACATTGTTGTCAAATAAGAAATCAACTGTTGTGACAGGTGAAATAATCGCAGATCGTCTGAAAGCTTTTTTTTTTGTTCTTCCCTAAATGACCAAATGCCTAAATGCCAAGGTTTGTACTTTTTCTTGAACTTTGGCCGTGACTTCATTACATTTCCTCTTTTAGCTGCTATTGTTTATTGTTTCTGTTGTTATACACAATGCGTTATCTCTGTCCTAAACAGTTGCTTATCTTTGCAGCAGGGTTTTCCAGCCTGGAACTTTAAAACAAAAAAACAAAAAGTAAGAAATGTTTAGCTTTTTTTGATAATTAGTCAGAAATGGTTTGGAATATTTTCAGAAAGTATAACCAGAAAGTACAACAGGTTACATATATGTGCAAAGTCAAAAAGTAAACTGTCACTGAATTATATTATATGATATTATAGTAATATTTTTCATGATCCTAATAACCATTGATATAAAGACATGCTTACATTCTTAGTTTTTTAGAGTTATACACTATCAGTCAAAAGTTTTTGAACAGTAAGATTTTTAAAGAATTCACCAAGCCTGCATTTATTTGTTTCAAAATACAGGAAATGTAGTTAAATTGTGAATTTTTTACTATTTAAAATAACTGCTTTCTATTTGAATATATTTTAAAATGTATTTTTTTTCCTGTGATCAAAGCTACATTTTTTAGCATCATTACTCCAGTGTCACATGATCCTTCAGAAATCATTCTAATATGCTGATTTGCTGTTCAAAAAATGTTTAAATTATTATTATAAATATTTTAAACAGTTGAGTAAATTTTGAATAAAAAGATCCAAAGCTTTTGTAACATTATTCACGACTATACCATTCAAAAGCTTAGAGTCATTATACATATATTTTGAGGGGAAAATAAATTATAGAAATTAATACTTTTATTTAGCAAGGATGCTTGAATTTGACCAAAGGTGATGATAAAGACATTTATAATGTTATATAAGATTTCTATTTCAGATAAATGTTGTTTCTGAACCTTGTATCCATCAAAGAAAAAGAAAATTCTATAAAATGTTTTTTGAGCTGCAAATATTGGAATGATTTCTGAAGGATCATGTGACTGGAGTAATGATACTTAAAATTCAGATTTCAAATAACAGGAATAAATTACATTTTCAAATATATTCGAATAGAAATGTTATTTTAAACAGTGAAAAATATTTCACAATTTTAAATAAAAATAAATGCAGGTTTGGTGAGCAGAAGAGACTTAAAAAAAACCCATTAAAAATCTTACTGTTCAAAAACGTCTAATTTGTAGTGTAAGTTAGGACTACATTTTTTAACAAATGGAAAAAGCAGTTTTGATGATTATCCAAAATTGCGGAAAATATTTAAAATAGAAAATACGACTAGGCCTGTCCAGGTTTTTGGTGCATTAATTATGCACTTTTTAAGACGAGACACTGCAGGTGAATAGTGTAAAAATAAAAAATAGTTATGACCTTACTTACCCAGTTGATTGATTACATTGATAATTGCAAACATATTACAAGTTTTCTCAAATGTTACCTTTAAATATGCAAATAAGGAATTATTTAAAGGGATGGTTCACCCAAAAATGAAAATACCAGAGCGCGTTCACATGTAACGAGCCGGATGATGAGCTCGTGCTCAGGACAGATGGACGTGGCTGTGTATCAAAGGTAATAATTGATATAAATACTGTTCAGTTTTTCGCAAAAACCGTTCGTTTCATGTCTTACGACATCAATGTATCGTCACGAGCCGCAGGGTGTAATTTGGATTTGTCTGTGCATGTTTTTGTTTGCTTTTAAAGGTTTGGTGCCCATCCACTTCCTTCTGAAAAAACAAAGTTACCTACATCTTGGATGCCCTGGGGGTAAGCAGATAAACATTTTTGGGTGAACTATCCCTTTAATGAAATATGCCCTAATTTGCATACATTTCTAAAGCAAAAATCTAAACACTGGATGAAGTCCAGAGTCATATTAGAGTCAAAAGTTTTTACAGAGGGAATTTTGGGTATCTCATTTTGTCACTTCATAATTCAGAAAAAAAAAAAACAGGAAACAGGAAAACTATATTTAAAAACTATATAACTGTCATGATCGGGGCTGTGGGTTTTCCCTCAGCCACCTGAGGTCGCTGTTTGCACTGCACTCTGATTCTTCACGTCTGTTTTGTCATTTGCACTGATTACACTCACATCTGTCCACAATTATCTGGTCTATAAGAACACTCATTTCCCACTACTCATCCTGGCTGCATTGTCTCCTGTACTGTCTTCGTGTGTGTTATCCTGACTCCTTGACCGTGTTCCTGTTTTGTTTATTTTTGATCTTAGATTCTTGTCGTGCTGTGCCGTGTTGGCCTTTTGTTTTGTTTATTTTCTGTTAATAAAATACTTACCTCCTGACGCGGCGGTGACCGCGCTCTCTGTTCCGTACTCGGCGGTGACCGCGCTTTCTGTTCCGGACGCGGCGGTGACCGCTCTCTCTGTTCCGGACGCGGCGGTGACCGCTCTCTCTGTTCCTGACGCGGCGGTGACCGCTCTCTCTGTTCCGGACGCGGCGGTGACCGCTCTCTCTCTGTTCCTGACGCGGCGGTGACCGCTCTCTCTGTTCCTGACGCGGCGGTGACCGCGCTCTCTGTTCCTGACGCGGCGGTGACCGCGCTCTCTGTTCCTGACGCGGCGGTGACCGCGCTCTCTGTTCCTGACGCGGCGGTGACCGCTCTCTCTGTTCCGGACGCGGCGGTGACCGCTCTCTCTTTTCCGGACGCGGCGGTGACCGCGCTCTCTGTTCCGGACGCGGCGGTGACCGCTGACGTTCCTCTGGCGGCGAGGCCAGTTCGCGTACCTCTGGCGGCGGTGCCCGCGGACATTCCTCTGGCGGCGAGGCCAGTTCACGTTCCTCTGACTGCGGTGCCCGCGGACGTTCCACTGGCGGCGAGGCCAGCTCACGTTCCTCTGGCGGCGAGGCCAGCTCACGCTCCACTGGCTGCGGTGCCCACGGACGTTCCACTGGCGGCGAGGCCAGCTCACGTTCCACTCGCGGCGAGGCCAGCTCACGTTCCTCTAGCGGCGGTGTCCGCTCACGTTCCTCCGCTGCACGGGCCTGGCCCGCCATCCCTCCCCCTGATGCACCTTCCACCGTTCCTCCTCCCTCCAGAACTTTTGTTTTGGGAACGTCTGGTAGCCGTTCCCTAGAGAGGGGGTACTGTCATGATCGGGGCTGTGGGTTTTCCCTCAGCCACCTGAGGTCGCTGTTTGCACTGCACTCTGATTCTTCACGTCTGTTTTGTCATTTGCACTGATTACACTCACATCTGTCCACAATTATCTGGTCTATAAGAACACTCATTTCCCACTACTCATCCTGGCTGCATTGTCTCCTGTACTGTCTTCGTGTGTGTTATCCTGACTCCTTGACCGTGTTCCTGTTTTGTTTATTTTTGATCTTAGATTCTTGTCGTGCTGTGCCGTGTTGGCCTGTTTGTTTGTTATTTGTTTGTTTATTCATTAAAAACTTACTTACCTGCATCTGGACCCAGACCTCCCTGTGTGATCGTGACAATAACACTATATTTAAAAAAAAAAAATTAAGGAATAAAACGTATAAAATTAAACAAATTATAAACAAACAAATCCCTCTGTAAAAACCTTCAGGATGTAGACAGGAATAAAAATGTAAAGTCTGGTGTCTGTAAGCGCTACTGAAGTCGAGATTTATGGCTCAGTGTAGGAGAAAAACTCTTTTGGAGAAAGCAGCCTTTAAAAATATGGATTGGAATTGAAATTTATTGACACAAATAGATAAAGTGCTATAAAATAAACACTTAACAGTGTCTTTTGGATGTTTTCTTTCCACTAGTCTAAAAAAAAACACTATGAAAAACCAAAAAGGCCAAAATCTCAAATTTGACAGGTGTATGAAAAAACAGCATTTTGCCTGCAGTGTCTCTCCTTAATTTGGTGCATTGTTAAGCACTTGTATATATAGCAGATTACTAGAAAAGCAGCTCTGCACCAAATTGACTCTAAAATAAATAAAAAATAAATCAGTGTACTGATCTGGAACCTATTCAATTTAAATTCATACAACAATGTATTTAAAAATGTCGTTTTTGATTTGCACGTTGTTCAAACCTGCCATAATTATTTAATACACCTATTAAAAAGACCAAATAAGAGATTTTCTTTGTAATGGTCGTCTCCGCCATCTAGTGGTCATCTCTGAGGTACGAAACTCATGGAGGGACGTATGCAATGACGTCAAAATGGGAAATCGAAACTGACATGGATTTCCCGAGTAATGTTCAACACCTGATCGTAGGACACAATCTGTAAATAAAGTACAGTATTAAAGCAGCATTGACAAGCAAGTCCGTCTCATCGTTTAAAGACTTCGCTGAAAAACACAAGAGGCCTTCAGCTTGAGCAACACCCTTGTCGCTTTTGCTTTAGTCGATTAAAGAAAGGTAAGGGACTATTAAATGACATGTTGTGTTTGTTATTATACTCACGGTTTATTATATGAATCCTGAGGTTGTATTTTTCATTATATGGGCTGTCGTCGCAAGCTGGCTTTTAAAATAAACATGTCTGTGATATGTAAGAAAGTGTTTATAACTAATGCTGTTTAAGTTCACGAATTCAGTCAAACATTGACGGTATAAAAGTAAAGAAATAAAGTATCGTATTTAAGGGTTTTTGTTAAAGTTGTGAGAGTTTGTGCACTGGCGATCAAAATTAGAGAACAATTTATAAACAATTGAACTATTCTGAAATAATGTCATCTTCACTGCTCAACAGTTGAAGGAGTTTTTGTCCCGTCTATACCATGCTACCAGAACACCTTTTCCACAAAATAACTAAGGCATTTCAACAAAAACCATTATTTTGTAGAAAACACACGACAAAATTTTCTGAAGGTTACAACAGTCAGCAATTAGTAGGAAGTGTACAGGCCTCTGCTCTGAATGACTTCAGCACATCTGCGGCCACAGGACAGCACTAGTCTCACACTGCTCTGGTGTGATTTTGGTCCACTCTTCTTCCAGTCTCCTCCACAGTTTGGTGACTGTAGTGGGTTTCTTGGCCATAACTTTGTCGCCAAGGATTTTCCAGAGGTTCTCTATTGGGTTGAGATCAGGACTCTGGGCAGGCCATGTCATTATTTCAATGTTTTCAGTTTCAAGGAACTGCTTTACCCGTTTTGCTGTGTGACATGGAGTGTTGTCCTGCATGAACACTGCAGGCTGATTGGGTGATGAACGCAGGGAAGGAACCATATGTTGCTGATAAACGTTTGCATTCACTCTGCCATGTAGCTGTATAAGAGGCCCAACTCCTACTGCAGAAAACATGCCCCAAACTAGGGCTGCACGATTTGGAGAAAAAATCTAATTGCGATTTTTCTGATCAAAATTGCGATTTGCGATTTAAAATGCGATTTACTACTATTTCATAAAAGAGCTACAGGTTTGATATGGTGGTTTTAACAGCACCAAAGAAAGACCAAGCATAATCACAAAGTATGCTACACTGTTCTACTGTTTATTTAAAACCTCTTAAACATTGTTGCCTTTTTTAAAATAAAGTTGTCAGTTATCATGACAAATTAAGAAAATAACTACAGTATCTTAAATAAAATAAAATTAAATTAACAATTAAAATTATATAATAAAATATTATTAAAATCTTAAACTTTTAGGAATCCAAACACACTGTAAACAATTTTACATCAGTAAAACACTGATGATAACCTACATTAAGAGACACTTTGTTGGGAAGTTAAGCCGCTGCTCCCGCTCATCTTTTCCAAATGGCGTTAACGTTATTTGCTCAGTACATGCAGTAGAGACCTGCACTCCTACGGGAGTATATAGCGGGACCCGACGCAACCGACTGCAGCGCGGGACAAAACTTGATGGACGAGTGCGGCTGTTCGGGACGCGGGAAAATAAAATGATTCGCGGGATCCCCGCAAAATAGAAATATCTAAAGAGCAAAATATTGTTATTCATCTATTGCACAAAAGCAGCAAGAACAACTAGTATACAACTTACAGCTATTATCAGGTGTTTAAGTTAGAATCAACTCACTGCTCAAACATTCTTGCACAGTGCTGAATATTGCGTGCTCGCGAATTAAAAAACACACGAAGTGTAGACATTGTGAAAGATTCATCGTGCATAATATTCATTGTGTTAGAGCTTTATGAGATCGCAAATGAAGTGAGATGTCAACTTTAGCTTTGTCTGCTTGCATTCTGCTCTGGATACACACAGTAGCTCATGCTTGCTCTTAATTCTGTTAAGAATAACAGTGGTTTGTGAATGTTGATGCTTAGCCTATATAACAAATATTTTATCGGGGACGTTTATGCTGGGGTTTTGTGAAACTTACAAGATGTTACAAAACTGTTTCATGTAAATTCAATTGATGTACTGAAAAAAACTATATAGGTTACTTTTATGCGGGCAGGAGCGGGACAAAACATGAATGTCGAGGTAGGAACAGACCGAGATAAACATATTTCTGCGGAGGCGGGACTGAAAAATACGTCCAGTGCATGTCTCTACATGCAGTGTTAAAATGCCCCCTATTGGTTAAACTCTGCATCAAACGTAATATAAGCATGAAGACGTAATATGCACTTGAAGTGACCTGTCAAAAACGACTTATATGCTTGTTACCACATTTGATAATAAATCGAAATAATCGCAGCTCTTGCGATTTGAAAATCGCACCCTTTCAAATCGCGATTTCGGTTTAAAAACGATTAATCGTGCAGCCCTACCCCAAACCATGACATTTCCTCCTCCACTTTTCACTGACTTCTTTACACTCTTTGGGTTCAGTCTTTCTCCAGTTTGTCGCCGAACATAATGTTTCCCGTCGGACCCAAATAAATTAAACTTGCTTTCATCACAGAAGTGAACTTTGGACCAGTTCTCCTGTCCACAGTCAGCAAACCTTTTGAGTCTTTCTGCTAATGAGAGGTTTGGTCACTGCAGAGTGGGCTCTCAGTCCAAATGCTCTTAAACGTCGAGACACTGTATGACAAGACAGATCCTTACCCTGTTCAGCGCTGAACTGATGAGCAATTCCAGCTGCAGTGTGGAAACGATTGCCCATTGAGATCCTCCGCAGTATCCTGTCCTCTCTTGTATTTGTCTTCCGTGGACGACCAGCCTTCTTGGGGGACTTGAATGAGTTTGTGATGTTGTAAAGATTCAACATTCTTGAAATCACAGATTTGGAACGACCAGCTTGTCTTGCTATGGCTGATGGGGTCATCCCTTTGGCCTTCATCTTGACAACCTGCTGCCGGAGGCTTTCAGTCACTTTAGAACGGCCCACCATCTTGCAGAATCAGTGAAACTGGAAGTTAGGCTGCCAGTTAAATAGGAGTTGACAGATAATCAAGGAAATTAGCACCAGGTGCCAGATTAACACCAATAACTGGGAGGTATCTGAAAGGTTTCTCTAATTTTGATCAGTGTGTTTTCTGCAAAATAATGTTTTTTCTTGAAATGCCTTAGTTATTTTGTGGAAAAGGTGTTCTGGTAGCATTGTAGGTATAGACGGGACAAAAACTCCTTCAACTGTTGAGCAGTGAAGATGACATTATTTCAGAATTGTTCAATTGTTTATAAATCGTTCTCTAATTTTGATCGCCTGTGTATGACTATAAGGATATTTCAGCATGCTTTTTGGTTGTGTTCATGCAGGTACATTGATGATTCAGTGTGTATAGTGGGATTGCATCATGGCCCAACCAAAACCACTCTTCGTGCCCTGGTTGTATGAACAAATCCAAAGTGGACGTTATCCTGGAGTTTCTTGGACCAATAAAGAACAAAGACAGTTTAGCATTCCCTGGAAGCACGCTTTGAGACAGGACTCCAACAATGTTGATGTTCTCATATTCAAGGTAAAAATAAACATTATTCGTCATACTGCATCATAAATACATGTATGTAGAAGACTTAAATTGTAATTATTTTCACTATTGTGCTTACTATATTTATGTGGCATCCATTGTGAAAAAGATTTTTTTAACTATATATTAAATGTGCACTGGCAGTACTTCAAATCTTAGATGTATATTTAACTCCAAACTCTTACAACTGTTGAGCAGTGAAGATGACATTATTTCAGAATTGTTCAATTGTTAATAAATTGTTCTCTAATTTTGATCGCCTGTGTATGACTATAAGGATATTTCAGCATGCGTTTTGGTTGTGTTCATGCAGGTACACTGATGATTCAGTGTGTATAGTGGGATTGCACCATGGCCCAACCACTTTCATAACTGTTTTAAAAAGTGCACTTGTTATAATATCAAATTAAAAGTGCTTTAAAATACACTTATTTTAATGTGTTGATTAACATACTAAAACACAAGTATGTGATTGTAATTTTAACTATAGTATGTTATAACTGTAGACCAGTGTTGGGGGTAACGCATTACAAGTAACGCAAGTTACGTAATACTATTACTTTTTCCAAGTAACTGGTAAAATAATGCATTACTTTTTAATTGACAAAAATTACTTTTCAAGTAAGTAACGCCAGTTACTCCCCCCCCCCCCCATTTATTGATTAAAAGCTCTCCTGCCCCCATGTTGAGAGAAATTGTGCAACATGCAAAAAATAATCTCAGTCACTAAAAAAAACCAAATAAGATATTTCTCAAAATGAATAAAAACAGTGAACACAATGCAAACCTGCAATAATTAAATATGTTTTAAATAATACAAATATCCTTTATTTTATTAACCAATGTTTTTGCAGCGTCCTTCGATGAACCAATTCATCCATACTAATAAGCAAAAATTACTCATTTGTTTTCCTTTTTTATTGCTGAAGAGTTGACATTTTTTCTTCTGCGGTCTACTGTACAGACGTGAATTTATTTTTCTCTAAGCCTGAGGCTTTTAGTGTGAAAAGGCGTTTACATTTGCAAAAATAGAACTTTTTATACTAAAAACAAACAAGCAAGCTCTGCCCAGATTTAAAAAGTAATGCAAAAGTACCGTAACGCATTACTTGCCATAAAAAGTAACTATGTAATTAGTTACTGTTTTAGGGAGTAACTCAATATTGTAATGCATTACTTTTAAAAGTAACTTTCCCAAACAGAGCTGTTGACTATA
This sequence comes from Garra rufa, assembly GCF_049309525.1. Classification (NCBI taxonomy): domain Eukaryota; kingdom Metazoa; phylum Chordata; class Actinopteri; order Cypriniformes; family Cyprinidae; genus Garra; species Garra rufa. Next base: position 6,329,401 of record NC_133382.1, on the reverse strand, counting down.
TTGAAAGGTAATATTTTTAAATGTACTAAAATGCAACTTTATACACATCACTACATATCTGTAATTACACATTTGTAACACTGGTACAAGTCTGTAATTACAATATTTTAGTGTACCATAAATGCTTGTCAGTACATTTGTCAGTGCACTTTAATAAAACAATATAAGTAGTTATGAAATTACATATAATTACATGTACTATATAAATGCAAGTGGAAAATGAATGTACTTTTAAACTATAAAACCTTTTCATTTACATTTTTTTTTCAATCGCTAACAAGCGCTTACCCATACTTCAGATACTTTTTCTAAACTCTTAACACCGACTCGCACCTACAAAACACAATTGGCCAAATGGATAATTTTCTTCTCAAAAATACATTTTGTTAAATATATACTAACTCTTCATTTCAAATCAGAACACATCTTTCTCTGCACACACTAACTTTACCAAAACACTGGAAATCTGACTCAAGATGAAATTATTCTGTCAAAGATTAACACTTGTTTTCACTTCACAAGGTACATGCAGATATATCAGCTGAGATATATTTTTGATATTGTTTTTGAACTGAAATCATTGCAGAAGCAGAGGTTTTTATACTGTATCTAAGGTTTGGAATATTGTTTTTGCTATTGTGGGATGTTGTGTGTTAACATTCGTAAATACTACAAAAACAATCCATAATTTTGTTGGGAGGTATAGCTTGTCTGTTAAGAAAATGTAAGCATTGTGGAAATGTGTTCACTGACTGCATATTGGGTGAAAACAACATGAAATGTGTGAATGGTATGGCCATAAAAGACAGATGCTGTGCTAATTGTGTTTAGAGTTTTGAAAATGTGACAACTGTTTGGACAAACGCTTGTTAGCGACTGAAAAAAAACTGTAATTGTACTTAATTATTAATATTTAAATACCTCAGGTTGCTTCAAATATATGATAATACTATGGCAATGCAATAGTATATTTAGTATATTGTCTTCTTAGATTTTTTTTTTCTTTTTTCGACTACTTCCACTTCGACTTCTGACTTCTTCTTGGACTTCTTCTATTTTGACTTTATTGACTTTGGAGACTATATTGACTTCTTTAATTTTTCTTCTTTGATTTCTTCTAATTTTACTTCTAAGTTCTCTTTCGATTATTCTTCTTTGACTTTTTCCACTTTGACTTCTATTTCGATTTTTTCATTTTGCAATTTAGACTTTTTCTTTAATGCTGCGTTCACACCAAACGCGAATATGCGTCTGGCACGAGTGATTTCAATGTTAAGTCAATGGTAAGACGTGTTTACGCGCGTCTGGAGTTCTTGCGGCGCGAATCGGCGTTTAGTGCGGTGCGGTAGACGCGAATTCGCCTCATTCGCGCGAATGGCGCGCTACGCGCGAATACGCCTTAGGGGCCGTTCACATGAAGCGTCTTTTGCGCGCGCAAGTTCGTTATTTCAAATGGAGACGCGCGGCTTGCGCGCGCATTTTGGAAGCGACGCGGTCGCGACGCGCACGCGGTGCGACGCGCTCGTTTTTTCCGGGCGCGTCCGCGCCGCATCGAGATAAAAACATCTCAACTTTTCAGAATGTCGCAAGCGCACCGCAGCTTGGAGCTAGAGCGCAGCTGATGGTTGCTTAGAAACGGCAGACGCTTCCGGAGCGCAAGCGCCTGAGCGCTTTGTTGACAAGGAAGAAAGCGGCACGCCTAGCGTTTTCCACGCGTTTTTAGGCGCGACATGTGAACGGCCCCTTATTCAGCCCGCCGCCATTTTGAATCGAAAACGAGGCTGTGAGGGATAGCACTGCTATCATAGCAGTCCAGCAGCGCCCACTGTGGCATATTGTTGCGTACCGGGACGTAGATTGTTTAGTCATAAAAATAAAGAGAAAATATCATTTCACTAATTTCCACAGGACAAAGAACTTCAGAAAATGTGTATTATTAAAGTTCGACAGGGCATAGGACCTAACTTTCAGGTAACAATATTGCATTTATTTAAGAAAATGACTGTGGAAACTAGCCGGTTGGCTAATTGCTAATTTATAATGTGAGCATGTTTATCTTCCTTTAAAAGTTTACGCAGAGCTAAAATGTTATGTTTTACTACAACTACTAAACTAAATATCTACATTTTGTATAGATTACAAAGAACACAAGAGTGTGCTCCTAACATTTTACTCAGGATTGTTTTTCAAAAACACTGACTGGAATTAGGAAGCTTAAGGAGGGTTCAGCTCCGTCTGTGTTTAACGTACTTGAACTCAAAGACCTCACGAAAAGAAAACCTTGCGATCGTAAATGAAAAAGATATTATTTTTAAATGACGTTTTAAAAATTAACATGCTTAATAGTTTGTGTTAAGAGCCTGCAGTTAGATCGTAAGCCTCTTTCAGACAACATGTTAAGTCATACAAAAAACAGTGGGTAGAAAGTTTATTTTTATGCAAAGCGATCAAAAGATAACATTTATTTATTAGTTTGCCGTGTAGAGTTTGGGGTCAACCCCTTTTAAAATCGCAAAATGATATTCAGAACATTATTTTTTGTTTCTGTTTTGCTTTAGACAAGGAAAACGTCATGTTTATCGTAATTTCATAATAAAGGTCGGGAAGACGCTTATGACCTAGCTGCAGGCTCTTAACACAAACCATTAAGAATTTTAATCTATATAACATCATTTGAAAAACTCTGTATAAGCGTTTAAAGGAAGATAAACATGCTCACATTAGAAATTAGCAGTCTTTCCACAGTCATTTTCTTAAATAAATGCAATATTGTTACCTGAAAGTTAGGTTATATGTCCTGTCGAACAATCCACGTTTTCTGGAGCTCTTTGTCCTGTGAAAAAATGTGAAATGACGTATTATTTTACGGTTATACAATCTACATCCCGGGACGCAACAATACGCCACAGTGGGCGCTGCTGGACTGCTATCCCTCACAGCCTCGTTTTCGATTCAAAATGGCGGCTGGCTGAATAAGGCGTATTGTGCTTTTTGTGCATCACGCGTTTGACGCGAATTCGCGTCTGCCGCCCGAGTTGAAAAATCTGAACTTCTGCGTCAATTCGCGCCGCGTTAACCAATCAGGAGCCTGCTTGATGCTGTGGCGGCAGGCCCGCCCGGAGTCACTCATTCAAATATGAAATATGACTAAATGCCTAGTGCGGTTCTAATGCACAACAAAGCAAGTGTTTTATCACATATATGACACATATTCATTTTGTATTAAATGCTATTTATTCCATATCTAAATCTTAATTATATGAAACATTATTATAGTGTAGTGTGTCTACACTATAATAACAGAACAATAATAACTATAATAGTGTGTATACTTTAGTCTGGACAGTGTTGTGTGAGGAAAATAAAGAAATCACAGGACAGGTTAAATACTTTTGGAGGCTGGCTCCATTTATCATCAAAACAAAAATAAATAACAGATTTTACAGTAATAACCTGAACAAAGAAATGGCACAGACCTATAGAATTATTATACATCAAAGGAGGAATGACATTGTTAAAGGAGTAGTTCACTTTTAAAATGAAAATTCTGTCATCATATACTGCTCCAACGCACAGAGGGAAGTTCCACCGCTCCCGAAATCCCCTCGCTCCGATGCGGGACAGCAGGTCATCGAACTGGGCGCGGGACAGGCGGAAGTACCGCTGAAAGCGGCCGTCATCCAGGCGCGGCTCCTGGAGCAAATGATGAAACTCGCCGAACTGGGTTCGCCTCCGAAGGGTCTGGTGGACCCAAATACGGCGACGATGATCCCTACGCCGCTGTTCTGCTCTCCAGAGCAAATAGAGAGCGGTGACTCTCTCGATAAATGACCGATCAATAACAGACATCCTGTAAAAAGATGGCCGCCAACGGGGTTTGAAACTTTCGCCTCTGACGCGCGTGACGCGCGTAAATTTCGCTTCAAACTTTTGTTTTTACGCGCGTCGATTTCGCTCTTGACGCGCGAATGAACACAAAGTGGTCACGCGTATAACTAGACGCGGCAGGCGCGAATTTAGACGCATATTCGCGTTTGGTGTGAACGCAGCATTAGATAACTTCAATCTCTTCAATATTGTTTTCGTCTATTTCTTTTTTTCGACTGCTTCCACTTCGACTTCTTTCACTTCTTCTTGGACTTATTATATTTTTACTTCTAAGTCCTCTTTCCATTTCTTCTTCTTTAAATTAACCAGTTCAACTTCTTTAACTTCTATTTAGATTTTTCCATCTTCGATTTAGACTTCTTCTTAGACAACTTCAGTCTTATCAATATTTTGACTACTTCCACTTCGATTTCTTCTTGGACTTCTTCTATTTCGACTTTATAGACGTAGACTATTTTGACTTCTTTTTTCAGTTTCAATTTTTCCCTCTTCAACCTCCTCGATTTCGACTTCGTCCTCTTAGACTTCTTAACTCTCTTCAATTTTCCATTTTCGATTTCTTTGCCTCTTGCCTCTCCAACATTTTACTTTGACTTTTTCCACTTCAAATTCTTTCTATTTAGATTTTTCCCTCTTCAACTTCTTTGATTTCAGTTTCTTCTTGGACTTCCTCTATTTTGACTTTATTGACTTTGCAGACTATTTTGACTTCTTTCATTTTTCTTCTTCGATTTCTTCTGTTTTTACTTCTACATTCTCTTTCTATATCTTCTTTGACTTTTTCCACTTTGACTTCTTTGACTTCTATTTCGATTTTTCCCTCTTCAACTTATTCGATTTTGACGTCTTCTTCTTGGACTCCTTCAGTCTCCTCAATATTGTCTTTTTTTTTCAACTACTTCCACTTCGACTTCTTCAACTTCTTTTTGGACGTCTTTTATTTCCACTTTATCAACTTCTTTTTCATTGACTATTTTGACTTCTTTAATTTTTCTTCTTTGACTTCTTAGATTTTTTCTTCTAGGTCCTCTTTGATTTCTTCTGTTTTGAATTTTTCCACTTCAGCTTCTATCTAACTTCTATTTAGATTTTTTCCTCTTTGACTTCAATTTTGACTTCTTCTTCTTCTTAGACTACTTTAGCCTCTTCAATGATTTCTTCATTTTTTTTTCCTGTTTTGACTTCTTTTAGACTACTTAATTCTGTCCAATCTCTTGCCTCTTTGATTTTTTTTCTTCTTTGACTTTTTCTACTTTGACTTCTATTTTGATTTTTCCCTCTTCGATTTCTTCGCTTTCGACTTCTTCATCTTCTTCTTCTTAGTCTACTATAGTTTTATCAATATTGTCTTTGATTTCTTCAATTTTTTTCTTTTTCAACTGCTTCCACTTCGACTTTTTTCCTCTTAGACTACTTCCTTCTATACAATATTTTCATTTTTGATTTCCTTGCCTCTTGCCTCTTCGATTTTTTTTTCCACTTCGACTTCATTGACTTTTAATGAACATTTACACATTTTATATTCATTACAATCAAGAAACACTGTATATTGCGTTTAATGTAAGTAATGCATCATTTAATTTTTTGAAGTACCTTGGAGTACCAGGTAAATATTACCAGTATAAATCATTCAGTACTATAGTATATATATAAAAAAACAAGGTATAACCATCAAAGCAGGCATGTTATAACCGCAGTACTTTTTTTTAGAAGTACTTTTCTTCTGATATCTGTATTTTGTCATTGTCAGGCGTGGGCTCAGACGAGTGCAGCGGGAGATGGCAGGATAAACGGAGATCACTCTGTTTGGAAAAGAAACTTCCGTAGCGCTCTTCGAGCTAAAGGCTTCAAAATGGTATTTGACAACAAGAACGACACCGCTAATCCACATAAAGTCTATCAGTTTCCATCTGAACCTCATTCTGCAGGTAGGAAACATCACACTAGTGGTTGATGTCATTAAGAAGATGGATTGAACTGTTAAATCTGATATTTGTTTTCTCTCCTCTCCAGCTTCGGGATCCGAGGGCTCTCAAGAGACCGATGTGAGTGTCTGTTTCATCACGTTCAATCTGTGTTTGTCTGGCTTTGCTTTAAAGCAATCTCAAACAGACAGCCTGCGGCATCAGATAAGACATACAGACACTGACTTGGTAAATTTGTTTTCCATTTTTAGTTCTCTCCAGAACTATATGTGGAGGAGAACGACGTGTTCTGTAGTAAGGCAGCATTTTTATACCCAGTCATGTGTTGTTATATATTTACGAGGTAGGCCTTTCACTGTGATGACCGTATGCTTCACTTTTATATTTTTTTAGCACACCCACAAGGATTGGAGCAAGATTTCACGGGACTAAACCTTCAGGAAAGTCCCTCACGAGGTAGATTGAAAAAAAAAACTGAAAAGATTATGTATTTTTCTTATAGTAGGCTGTGCTACAAACATAATGTGATATAGATTATATATATACAGTGCCTTGCAAAAGTATTCATACCCCTTCCTTTTTTTCAAATTTTTTTTGTTGCAGCATTATGTTAAACTGCTTTAAATTAGTTTCTCCCCACAGCAATTTACATTCCATACACCATAATAATGACAAAGCAAAAATCAGGTTTGCAAATTTTACAAATTTATTACAAATAAAACACTGAAATAAGTACATTGCATAAGTATTCATACCCTTAACTCAGTACATAGTTGAAGCACCTTTACAGCCTCAAGCCTTTTTGGGTATGATGTGACAAGCTTTGCACATCTGCATTTGGCAATTATCTGCCAGTCTTTGCCTCACTTTTTCACCTCTCGAGCTCTGTCAGCTTGGATGGGGGCTGGCAGACATTTTCTAGAGTCCTAGTTGTTCCACTCGTCTTCCATTATGGATAATGGAGGCTACATGCTTCTGTGAACCTTCAATGCAGCAGATTTTTTTCTGAACTCTTCTCTAGATCATTGCCTTAACACAAGTCTGTCACTGAGCTCTACAGGCAGTTATCTTGACCTCAGGACTTGGTTTTTGCTCTGATATGCATTTTCAGCTGTTAGACCTTTTCTGAGAGGTGTGTGCCTTTCTAAATCAGACTCATTCAAATGAATTTGCCACTGTTTAACTCCACTCGAAGTGTAGTAACATCTAGAAGCAATATGAATGCTCCTGAGCTAAATTTAGAGTGTCCCAGAAAAGGGTATGAATACTTATGCAACGGGATCTTTTTAGTTTTTTATTTTTAATAAATTTGCACAAATGTTAAAAACCTATTTTTTGCTTTGCCATTATGGAGTAGGGAGTGTAGATTGATGTGGGAAAAAAAGTAATTTAAAGTACTTTAACATAAGGCAGCAACATAACAAAATGTAAAAAAATGAAGGGGTATGAATAATTTCGCAAGTCACTGTATATATATATAATTGAAAAAATTGCATTTTATTATATTATGGTTAAAAATAATTGTTTTACTTATATATATATACACACACACACACACAATTGAGGCCAAAAGTTTTCATACACTTTGCAGAATCTGCAAAATGTTAATTATTTTTCCAAAATAAGAGGGATCATACAAAAAATTAAAATAAATATATCTACACACTATTTGTCAAATGTTTTAAATAATTCTAGATATATTTTTAAAGATGTCTCATATGCTCAACAAGGTTGCATTTATTACCAAAAAATTTTGTGAAATATTATTACAAATTTAAAAAAAAAAACTGTTTTCTATTAGAATATGTTTTCAAATATATTTTTTCCTGTGATGCAAAACTGAATTCGGTGTCACATGATCATTCAGAAATAATTGTAATATAGTGATTTCATGATTTTTTTAATTTCATGCTCAATTATCATTGGTACTCAATTAATAATGCTTCTTATTTTCAATGTGGAAAACAGTTGCGTTGCTTACTATTTTTGTGGAAACTAATAGATTTTTCAGGATCATTTGATGAATAGATACATTCAAAATAATGGCATTTATGTGACATATAAATCTTTTATAACATTATAAATGTTTTTACTGTCACTTTTGATCAATTTATGCATACTTCATGTACTTTCTTCAAACTTTTGAATAGTAGTCTATCATGCTTTTCACAAAAATATTAATCCGCAAAAACTGTTTTCAAAATTAAGAAATTCAAGCATATTGGAATGATTTCTGAAGGATCATGTGACACTGAAGCCTGGAGTAATGATGCTGAAAATTCAGATTTGATCACAGGAATAAATTACATTTTAAAATGGTTCAGTTTTCAGAATATTGATGTTTTTATTTTAAGTAATACATATAGCACTAGTGAGCAAAAGACACATACAGTCTATAATGATATAAAGGACAGTGTATTGTGTTCCAGTTCATGAAGTTTGGAATCCAGATCAGTTATATCTGGGGCTAGAAGATCAAGTGCTCTTCCAAGAAACCAGTCCATGTCAGGAAACCCAGTATACTCAGATCGGCCATTATCAAATCGTGGACGCTCAGGGACAGTTTTCTTCAGCTGAGGGCGCTGTTGGTGGTTTGGGGCAGATTCCGCCATCTGAGGGGGCGACGGCTGCGAGTCATCATTCGCCAGCTTATCAACCAGATGGTGAAGGTGTGGCTCATCAGGGAAGCATTTCCGGGCCAAAACTGGGTAGGTGGATTACAAAATCGTCACTTATTCACATTGATTACTGGTGTTTGATTACTCACTCTGCTTTACTTCTATTTATATGTTTTCTTCACAGAGACGTTCTTCCAGATTAAGGTTTATTACAAAGGCAAGATGGTGATGGAACAGTTGGTGAAGAATGATGTTGGATTCAGACTGGTGTATCAGGGAAACATGTTAGTATTTTTTTTATTTGATTCATCACTGATCTTTAAATTAGCACCATGGATAATGTTTATTACAGATGAAAACTTAACACTATACTTTTAACTCTCACAGGGACGAGTCCAGTGCTGATCTACCAGTAGTCAGACTACCTTTTCCGGAAAATATTCCGGATCAGGTCCAGGTCAAGCTTACGGCCGATATTCTGAAAAATCTGGGTGGTCTGGAGATCAGGAGATTTGATGGCGTAGTTTGTGGTCACCGTTGGGGATCGAGCAGGATCTATTGGGGTCTGTGCAAACATGAAAATAGCCAAACACCCAGAGAGCTCTCTAAAAACAAACCTGAACCCATCTTCCTTTTTAGAGATTATATATCAGGTGAGTTATACTGTGTTAGATGTCAGATTTCTCCCAGGCATGTTTAATCAAGATCTATTGATTGATTAAATATCAGTATTTAAAAAAAAAAAAGCTAGGTGAATAAATGTGGCAAATGAGAACAAAAAAATGTCAGTTTATTATTATATGTCATATATGAACATAAATAAGAAAACTCTTTACACGTGCACTGGAAAAAATGCTTTTCTTATTTAGATTTTTTGTCTTGTTTCCAGTCAAAATATCTAAAAATTCTTAAATCAAGAAGGATTTTCTAGACAAGTAAAAATTATTTTCTTGTTTTCAGAAAAAACAAGTCAAAATTAAGTGAGGTTTTCGTTAAAACAAGCTAAATAATCTGCCAGTGGAGTAAGCAAAAAAAATATTTTTTTAAACCCCATTGGAAATTATTTAGCTTGTTTCAAGCAAAAACTTAATTTTGACTTGTTTTTTTTTTTCTGGAAACAATACAATAATTTTTATTTGTCTTCTTGATTTAAGAATTTTTAGATATTTTGGCTGGAAACAAGACAAAAAATCTAAGTAAGAAAAGCATTTCTTGCAGTGTGGGTCAGGTCTGTCAACTTTGTTTAGGTTAGACAAAAAGTGAAAAAAATTAAGGGGTTTGAATACTTTTGCATGGCACTATATTTAGTTGATTCTTATATGTTAGACTGGTCACTTGAAACGTGTGCTGGATGTCTGATGCTGTCATTTCTTTAGGTTTGATGGAGTTTATGCAGACAAGCAGTAAATCACCTTCTTACACTCTTTACTTCTTTCTGGGAGAGAAGTGGCCAGACCCCAAGATAAGGCCGTGGGAGAAGAAACTCATCATGATAGAGGTTAGGACTGGGCAAATTAAGTTTTCTGTTGTTTTAATATTAAAAATAATAATAATATTATTCAGATTTTAATATGTACCCTGTAAAGCCTATTTTATCATATGTCATGCGCAAATTTCGAAGGCCTCTAAATTATCAACTTGACCAATTTGCTAAAAAAAGTTGTGTTGTACACAAACACATCTACTACATGACTTCTCTTGTCTGATTGATAGTTTGTACTTAAGTAGTAGTAGCAAGTAAAAGGCATTTTAGTATAATTGTAAAAATGTTGCATTAAATGTTAAAATAAAATCTACAGAGTTTTGATCATAAACCTGAGCATGAAATATCATCTTACGAAGACATATTATTAGGAGATATGGGGTGACAACTGATTTAAATGCATTTTATGTTTATGCATTTATATTGTTATTAAAATAGATAGACATTACAAGCTATCACAATTTCATTTTACATTTTGGGCATACAAATATCAACATCTGCACCATATTGAATATTTCTGCATATAAAAAAAGAGTTTTTTTTTCCCCTACTGCACTAAAATGTTTAAGTTTTTTTTTTTTTTAAAGAAGTCTCTTCTGCTCACCAAGCCTGCATTTATTTGATTCAAAATACAGGAAAAGCAGTAATATTATCAAATATTTTTACTTTTTAAAATTGAATATATTTTTGATTTATTCCTGTGATCAAAGCTGAATTTTCATTTCTCCAGTCTTCATTGTCACATGATCCTGCAGAAATCATTGTAATATGCAGATTTGCTGTTCAAGAAACATTTTTTAAAATTAGTATTATTATCCATATTTAAAACAGTTGAGTACATTTTTTTAGGATTCTTCGATGAAAAGATACCATTCATAAGAAAATGTAGAAATTAATACTTTAATTTAGCAAGGGAGTTTTAAATTGATCAAAAGCAATTATAAAGACATTTACAGTGCCTTGTGAAATTATTCACATTTTGTTATGTTGCTGCCTTATGTTAAAGTACTTTAAATTACATTTTTTCCCACATCAATCTACACTCCCTACAGCATAATGGCAAAGCAAAAATAGGTTTTTAACATTTGTGCAAATGTATTAAAAATAAAAAACTGAAAAGATCCTGTTGCATAAGTATTCATACCCTTTTCTGGGACATTAGAAATTTAGCTCAGGAGCATTCATATTGCTTCTAGATGTTACTACACTTCGAGTGGAGTTAAACTGTGGCAAATTCATTTGAATGAGTCTGATTTAGAAAGGCACACACCTCTCAGAAAAGGTCTAACAGCTGAAAATGCATATCAGATCAAAAACCAAGTCCTGAGGTCAAGATAACTGCCTGTAGAGCTCAGTGACAGACTTGCGTTAAGGCAATGATCTAGAGAAGAGTTCAGAAAAAAATCTGCTGCATTGAAGGTTCACAGAAGCATGTAGCCTCCATTATCCATAATGGAAGACGAGTGGAACAACTAGGACTCTAGAAAATGTCTGCCAGCCCCCATCCAAGCTGACAGAGCTTGAGAGGTGAAAAGGTGAGGCAAAGACTGGCAGATAATTGCCAAATGCAGATGTGCAAAGCTTGTCACATCATACTCAAAAAGACTTGAGGCTGTAAAGGTGCTTCAACTATGTACTGAGTTAAGGGTATGAATACTTATGCAATGTACTTATTTCAGTGTTTTATTTTTAATACATTTATAAAATGTGCAAATTTGGTTTTTGCTTTGTCATTATTATGGTGTATGGAGTGTAAATGGGGTGAAAAACTAATTTCAAGCAGTTTAACATAATGCTGCAACAAAACAAAATGTGACAAAAATGAAGGGGTATGAATACTTTTGCAAGGCACTGTATAATGTTACAAAAGATGTCGATTTCAGATAAATGCTGTTCTAATTTGTTGTTGTTGTTCATAATAACAATAAATGTTTTTTTTTTTAGCAGCAAATCAGAATATTAAAATGATTTCTGAAGAATCATGTGACTGGAGTAATGATGCTAAAAATTCAGCTTTGAAACTTTGAAATAAATTACATTTTAACATATATTCAAGTAGAAAACAGTTATTTTAAACAGTAAAAATATTTCAAAATTGTACTGTTTTTGCTGTACTTTGGTCAAATAAATGCAGGCTTGGTGAGCAGAAGAGACTTCTTACTGTTCAAAAACTTTTGACTGGTAGTGTATATCATGCTATACGGGCCATAAAACCCTGATGTATCAAATATGACATTCCACAAAAGAAAATTTTAAATAATGATTAAAATGAAATACTATAACATGACTATTATTATCATTATCATTCGTAGTGAGGCATTCCGCTTCCTACTGCGGTCAGGAACACACCTTACCTGTAGAATGACTTTAATGAAATGCCTCTTGTGGCTTATTGCTTCATTTGTATTGACAATTTCTTATAGGCGCCAATTATACCAGTAGACATGACTAACCGGTGGAAATTTGTCATCTGGTAGAGATTTTGGACTAAGATCTCTATTGTGGTTATACGCTCACATGACGTTGTGGCCACAAAAAACGTTGTTTGCACACATTTTTAAGCATTGTAATTTAAAACCAAGTGAAAGAGAACTCATTTCACGATGTCTCCCATTCTCTCTCTTGTCATTGGTTTAGGTTGTTCTGACTTCACTGGAGGGTTTAAACGTGATGGCCGTTTCAAACGGGTCGTCTTCACTGCAGTCAGTGGAGCTCCAGCTCTCTCTGGAGCAAATGATGGAGATGTGTTAGAAAGATCGGCTATGACCAAGCAGAAGGACTTGAATGCATATGGTGTACTAAATTAAAACTATTTTTTTTAACTGTTTACTTAATGATGACTCCATGGTTAATTGTATTTATTCAAGGCGTGTGGAACAATATTGCAGAGCGATTTCAATAATGGTACAAGGAATTATCAATAATTCGGTAGATAATAATACAAAGATGAGTTTACAGGTGGAGTCACATTTTAAAAGGATGGCTTTTATAGTTATGTGCCAACATGAAAAAAACAAAACAGAAACATTTAATGATGCTAAAATCCAAGTCGAATATGTTTTTCAAGTCTGTTTTCACACTACTACAGTTCTCTGACACAATTGTGTAATAATGTCTATTTTTCATTTGTTCTTCAATCTTTTCCTGACCTGAATTTTATTGTTATTATATCTTTGACAGTAACCTGAACTGAATGTGAACTGTTGTTTCAGTGACGTGTTGTTTCTTCCTCTTTTTTTTCTTTGTATCATGGTTTCCAGTCACCTGGAAATTTCAGGGATTTTTATGTTTTTGTTTGAAAAATATGCTCTGTTCCAAAACATTTCATTGGAAGGATATTGATTTCGAAGAGTAAAACCTGTTGGCAAACCATGATATCAGATTTGTGAGTGAATCATTTAATTTTGTACTTTTTAATAAATGAATCAAACCGTCTTGGTTTAACATTTAATATTCAGATATGGAGAGGGATTTGGACCAATGAGATTTCACTGTGGGCGGAGCCTCCCAGTGCCACACAACATTAATAAACACCAAGAATGCAACAAAAAGTCCTGTGACCTGTTTCGGACACTAGAGAATAAAACTAACTTACATTAAACAGAAACACTATGGTTTTACAACTGATTGTACATTCACAGAAAATAAAGAAACATTCAAAGGAACATTTAAAGAACATACAGTCCTTCACAACTAACTGAATATTTGTGATGTAAACATACTACATTTGAATGTTTATAAAGTCTCTTATGCTCTTTGCATACAGTAAAAATTGTGAAATATTATTACAATTTAAAATGTTTTCTATGTGAATACATTGTAAAAATGTAATTTATTTCTGTCGTGCAAAGCTGAATTTTCAGCATCATTGCTCCAGTCTTCAGTGTCACATGATGCTTCAGAAATCACTGTAATATTTACAATTAAAGCGTCTTTATTAATTAGATATATTCAGGTAATATTTAAGGGTATGTCTAAGTAATTCTTTTATCTAGTCAGTTTTGATCATCACATCTATGCCAAATCTACTCCACGTTCTCCAGGTCATCATGTTCTTCCTCTGATTTCCTCTCCTCCGTTGAAAGGTCTCTGAGCCCCGAGAGCGGCACCAGCTGACCGTCTTCGTCCAATCCCATTGGCTGAATCACATTATCTCTGTTTAGGAAAAGATGCAAGAGTGTTAAAACTGTATTGTTTGTAAAGCAAGTGTTCTGATAAGAGATTTACTTACTTTGAGAGTTTGTTAAAAAGACTGATGAGCCTGTGAGCCTCCTCCTCTTTTTCCTCATCTGTCATTCCCTCCATGGGATCAGGTTGCTCCTCTTCCACCTGTCCCGTCACAGGATTCACTCGGTCTTTAATTTGCCGGTACTCCTCCGTGTCTGAGTCTGAATCGCTGGAGTACTGCGTTCCTGATGATGTGACCTTTGACCTTTGACCTCCTAGCAAACCTCTAGTGGCCAAGAGCCCAGCAGCATTTCCATATCCAGTGTACTTCACGAAACGACCCACTGGAGTAGCCGAGAAAAAAAACATAGCTACTGTTGAGGTCAAAAGTTCAAAAAAGAATCTGCAAAATGTTAATTATTTGACCAAAATAAGAGGGATCATACAAAATGCATGTTATGTTTTATTTAGTTCTGGCCTGAAAAAGATATTTCACATTGATGATATTTACATAGTCCACAAGAGAAAATAATAATTGAAACGAGTTAAACTGCCTGCTGTTCTTCGAAAAGTCCCACGATTTCTGTGGTTTTTCAGCATTTTTGTGTATTTAAACCCTGTTCAACAATTTTGAGATCCATCTATTCACACTGAGGACAACTGAGGGACTCATATGCAACTATTACATAAACCCTGTTCAACAATTTTGAGATCCATCTATTCACACTGAGGACAACTGAGGGACTCATATGCAACTATTACATAAGATTCAAACGCTCACTGATGCTTCAGAAGGAAACACGATGCATTTGGGGGGGGGGGGGGGGGTGTGTGAAAACTTTTGGAATTGAAAGATCAGGGTAAAGTTAAACTTATTTTGTCTTCTGGGGATATCTTTTTTAGCTTCTGAAGGGCAGTACTAAATTAAAAATATATATATTTTTTTTCACATCTTCATTCTGTTCAAAAGTTCTCACCCCCTGGCTCTTAATGCATTGTTTTTCAGTGAGCACTCATCTGTGAGTGTTTGAACCTTCTGTAATAGTCCCTCAGTTTTCCTCAGTGTGAAAAGATGGATCTCAAAATCATACAGTCATGGTTGGAAAGGGTGCAAACACACAAAAATGCTGAAAAACCAAAGAATTTGTGGGACCAAAGAATTTGAACAACCATCACTAAAAAAAAAAAAAACAGTATTGCAAATCAAACTTTTGAACAGGGTCATTTTTATTTGTGAATTTTATATGTAAATGTCTTTTATGTGAAATATCTTATTCAGGTCAGTACCATTTTACAGATTCTGCAAGGTGTATGTAAACTTTTGACTTCAACTGTAGACTCTAATAAAAACCCTAACCCTAACCTAACCCTAACTCTAACCTAACCCTAACCTAACCTTACCCTAACCCTAACCCTAACCGGTCTTTAACGTCCATAGAAACTTTCCACTGGACAAAAGGATTTTAAAGTGGAAACGGTTTTTCAGATTATTAAAATACATTAAAAATCTCATAATTCAGTTTCAGAATTAAAGAAAAGTCAGAATTGTGAGATACAAACTCGCAAAGAAAAAGTTGCAAATACCTTTAATTTTTTTATTCTCTTGCAGAAAAGAGATATATAAAATAAAAAAATGTCCATGACATTTTTTAAATTTATAATTCAGAGAAAAAAAAGTTTGATGCAAACTCAGAATTGTGAAAAAAGTGTGTGATAAAAAAGTCGCAATTACTTAAAAAAAGCAGGCTTTTATAAGAGCTGTTTGTTGAAAGGTTGAACCCGAAATGGTTCATCCATGGCATTGTTGCAAAAAATACCCTTTGGAACATATTTTTTTAGATTGTAGTGTGTTTTTGAAGGTGAATTCTGTATTTTTACTGAATATTGAGACGCATCTGTGGGTAATAGTGTGTTTTTGCACGTTACCGTTCTCTTTGCAAAGCACGAAGAGCAGGTCAGCGGCGCAGTGTTTGAGCTCAGTGTCCAGGTTGGTCATCAGTCTGACCAGACGATTCCTCATGGTGGTTCCCTGCTCAGGTTTAGTGCTGGCATCTCTTAATGGAGGCAGAATCTGCACTCAACAAGAAAAGAATACATGCAATTTGATACAAAATATTGCAGGTTGGTTTTTTTTCCTGATTATAATGTAAAGTAGCAGTTATACCTGTTGTCTGAGGTAGTGTCTTGTGTCTCTGTGAGCTCTGGAGCACTCAGTCAGCAAGTTCAGCACAGGGGTCAGTCTCTCTTTGACCTTTTCACCCTGTAGTGGAAACACCATGGTGTTAGAAAAGTCACAAAAAACAAGCATAACTATTTAAAACTAGTAAAGACCAGGTTTTATTGTATAAAACCTATTATTACACGGCTCTTTGGAATGCTTGATTCTGATTGGTCAGTTGAGACATTTGCAGGTTCGTTCTTTTCAAATAATCACCGCTCCAAAGTAATAACGCATAGCCGGTACTACTTGTATGTTTAAAATCCCCTCCGTGCCAACAAAGATTACCGTTTGGCGCCATCTTGTGACAAACACTGGACAACCACAATTAACAATGGAAAATTTGGACATTAATCTATTTAAATTGTTTTACTAACGTACATAGTTTGAATGTTAGTCACGTGGTACTATATCGTTTCGCGGAAGGATAAAAATGTTAATTTAAAACAAATATGCCAATAAAAGGTTTCAAATTCATATTCATGTCCAGTTTTATTCCTTATGTGGCAAGTAGCCGTGTAATAAGCGGGATAATGTACAGGCAGCCTGTAGTTATCGCGAAATAAGCCCCTTCAGTGTGATACAAGACCCTCCGCTTCGCGTCTGGTCCTGATCACACGGTCGGGGCTTATTTCTGCGATAACTACCGGCTGCCTGTACATTATCCCTTACTTAACTATATATAAAAATTGTTGTAATTAGTTCCCCCCCCCCCCCCCTCTTTTCTCCATCCTTTTTAACCCTTAGAATTAAATGCTCTTTTTTATTATTTTTATTTTTTATTAATTTGATTCATTTATTTTTACCAAAATAAATTAAAATGCATTTTTTAAAATTGAAGTGCACTACTATTAAAATGCAGTTTTTTTTTTAAAGGAAATTAAGACTTTTTATTCAGCAAGGCTGCATTCAATTGATCAAAATGAACAATACATATATAAATAATGTTACAGAAAATTTGATTTTGAATAATTTGCTGCTCTTTTGAATTTTCTATTCATCAAAGTATCCTGAAAAATCCATAGAAATATAAAGCATGTTTTCAACGTTGATAATAATAATACATTTTTCTTGGGCAGCAAATCATCATATTAGACTGATTTCTAAAGGATCATGTGACACTGAAGACTGAGGAATAAATTACAGTTTAATAGTTCTTTTAAAAACAAATAATATTTGACACTATTTCTGTTTTTACTGTATTTTTTTGATCAAATAAATAAGAAAATTTGTATATACTTCAAGGCATAAATTAGACTTCTAATTATCTGCCATCTTTCACAACACAGCTCAGGATATTTTAGAGAAGAAACTTGCAGTCTGGAAGTTACATTGTGTTTTTATAGATTATTTAATGATTTATTCTCAACATATCAAGGAAATATGATTGATGACAATCTATCCTATTCTCTGTTTTGTCTGGTTTATCCTTTCCCTTATTTCTTTCTTTCACGCTCTCTTTACCTGCTCCAGTTTTCTCTCCATGTACATGAGCAGGCTGTGCACACAGTCCATGTTGGCTCCATTCATCTGGTGTGAGTCTGGACCCAGAGGCACAGATACCAGAACGTCTAGACAGCTCAACGGGAGAGCAGACAGCATATTCAAGGCATGCCTGAGAGAACGACAGAGAGATGAGGACAAGCGTGTGCTTAAATCTGTTCCGTTTCAGGCGAATGCTCCCTCAGTCAGTTTAGAAATCAACTAAAATGTGGGCCTCTTCAGCAGAAATGTACAAATCGTATTTTACATGAATCATTCATATGATTGGAGATGACACGGAGAAAAGCAGATACAGATAAATATGGCTTCCAGAAGAAGTAAGAGCCTGTGCTCACGGTGACGATGGTACAGTTGAGGCACCCTGGCTAAAGAGGCCCACATACTGTGGTCAGTTTAGAGAAATGAGAAAGAAATATTTTGAAATGGTCTAATGATCTTCCTCTTTTTTTTTTACAGTCACAAACAGATCAGAGACAGGTGTTACTGAGAAAAGATGGTTACACATCTGTCAGCCATGAATGAATATTGCACTATAAAAATATCATCTTATTCTTATATTCACTAGTTTGTTTATTGACTCTACAACAGAGTGGTCTTAATATTTATTTTATTATTAATATTTTTTATTTCACTTTATTTTATTATTCTATATGAATATATTTTATATTTTTATATATATTTTTTATATTTATAATTGAAATCCACATTTGAGTGGAACGATTCAAAAATCTATTATCTATTAATCTATTCAGATCTTACTATTGTATACTAAAATGTACTTCTCAATAATAATATTTTTTATAAGGAGAATACTGAAAAAAAAAAAAAATAAAAAAAATAATAATAAAAGAAATTAAAAATAAAATAAAATAAAGGGTAAAACTCTGTTGTGACAAATTTTGCCACCTTTGCCAAAAATTAAAGGAAATGTTCAAATTTATTTAATTACATTCTAGAAGACTAATTAAGTCATTAAGCTTTTGCATGCATTCATTGCAATGCATTTGATTACCAACATTTTTGATAATTATCAAAATAATAAATAAAAATACAAAATCTAGAAAAAATTAGATGACACAGAATTTCTGAAAATAAATAAATAAATGAACACATTTAAAAAACAAACATCTCAGAGCACTTTTACTGTAAAAAAAATAGATATTTGACTTCCACGTTTTTAGTGGGACGAGTTGAAAATCTCAACATTTTCAAATAGTAGATAATTACAGATCCTGTCATCAGGGCTTTTGTTATATTCTTAGCTATTTATTAAAGAGCAATCGATAATATTTATCAACACTAACCCCTTTAATTCATCAGTAGCTTCCTCCTCCTCGCAGGACACCATCAGACAGTGACGCAAAACTGCAGCCAGGCGGCGATAGAGAGACGCATCTTCCTGATCGACACAAAGAGAGCCTTGACTTTAAATGAGTTTATTCAGTGCATGCATAGTGTGGGGTTTTAATCTCAATACAATAGTATAAGCACCTGACACATCATGGTACCGTCATAGTAGCTGTCTGTAAGGTAAGTGAGTGTAACAATGTCTGCATACACTCACCTCTTCAGGTTCTTGAGTATGTGTGCTGTGTGTGATGTTAAAAAGGATCTTGAGTGCCTCCTGAGCCTGCTGTGAGTCCTCCACACGTATAGGAGGCGCTGCAGGATCCAGGATGACCTCATATCGCTCCTTCCACTGGACTGATAAACTCTTCTCCAGCACTGTGGTCAACAGCGGCACTCCTCCCTCCTTCACATTCAGAAAAGGTCAGTATATACATTAGTAAGTTCGGGGTCAGAAATATATTTGTGATTTGTTTTTAAACCAAGCCAAGACTGCTTTTATTTTGATTTAAAATACAGTCAAAACTGTAAAATTGTGAAATATTATTACAATGTAAAACTAGTTGGCTTGAGAAAGCCTGATCAGGAAGTTCTAAAAAGTTTTTACAGTTTTTCAGTGGGAAAAAGATTGAAGTTTAAAGTAGTTTTAAAGGGACAGTTCACCCAAAAATGAACATTTGATGTTTATCTGCTTACCCCCAGGGCATCCAAGATGTAGGTGACTTTGTTTCCTCAGCAGAACACAAACGAAGATTTTTAACTCAAACCGTTGCAGTCTGTTAGTGATTTAATGTGAGTGGATGGGCAGCAGACCTTTAAAAGTAAAAAAAAACAAACATGCACAGACAAATCCAAATTACACCCTGTGACTCGTGACGATACATTAATGTCCTAAGACACGAAACGATCGGTTTTTGTGAGAAACTGAACAGTATTTATATCATTTTTTACCTTTGATACACAGCCACGTCCATCTGTCCTGAGCATGAGTTTAGCATCAGGCACGTTACATGTGTACACGCTCTGGTGTAGAATACGCAAATGCCGGAAGCGATCTGTCGCGTGTATACAACATTCACGCTGCGTCCGAAATCGCATACTGCTTTCAGTAGGTACTACATTTAAATTTGAACGTACTTCATGACCATTAAAACAGTACGTTCTGTATAGTATGAATTAGGGCTGGGCGATATGGCAAAAATGTAATCTCGATAATTTTTTCCCCATATTGAACGATAACGATATATATTTCGATATAAGCTGTTGATGTTGCCAGCTTTCAAATAGTATCCCAACAATGACTAAAGCCACAAAAATTAAAGGGTTCATTAAATTACATTTAAAGTATAGTTTATTAACAAAAACAGATTACAGATTTGGCCTTAAAAATTAAAACAACTTACTAAAATAAATTAAAAAAATAAAAGTTGTGACAGAGTATGGTAAATGAGAGTAAATGTACAAAATGTAAACATAAAATTATTGTAAAAACAATTTGTAACGCAATTATTTATTTATTATTATTATTAACACAATTGTTTATTTTCTCTATTATAGGTTGAGCTATTTAAATTAGAGGTAACCACTGCATTTTGAAACAATCTACAGTATAAATAACAAAAATTACGACACAGTTCTTTCTTAATCGTATTAAGTGCAGACAATTCAGCCATAATCAAAGTAGACTACTCTCTAAATATTCAAAGTGCAAATAGAGACCGAATATTTCAAGCATGATACAGAGCTATAGACATACACAACCTATTATAGCCTACATGCAGATAACAGCCTAGATATGTCATGTAGCCTAATTTGCGCGCATTGGGGAGTCACTCTCTAAACAAGGGGGATTAAAATTGCTTTTGAATGCGCGTGCGTTTTTTGCTTTCGGTTTCAGTTTTAACAATCGCGCCAAACTCTCAGCTGAGCTAAGAGTCACTTTCGAGGTAGCCAAACCACTTATATAACGGAATTCGTGCTACCTTTTTTGTCGACAATTTCAACATCTTTGGATAATAACTCGAAGTTAGTTTCACTTTCGTCGCTGCTTCCTCTCTCTCTTTTTTTTGTCGTCCTGGTGTTAAGTTTGCTTCGCAAAGTGCAGTAGGAAATGAACTTTGTACTTTGACGTGCACACGCACGCTGTACGCCGATTGGCTGTTGTCGCATATTTCTACTGTGTGATTGGCTCTTAGATTAATCCATATTGAGCAGAAAATGTCTAGAGCCTATCATCGTTATTAACATAAATTTTATCGCGATTCGATATGATATCATTTATCGGCCCAGCCCTAGTATGAATATGGGAAGTATGAATGGAATTCAGACGTACTACATCCGCCGCGTCTCCACTTTCCACCATTTTTCGAATAACGACTCCTCTCCTGGAGGCTGAAGTGTCCATGGTATGTGTACTGCAGAATTCGGGCAGAAGCAGTAGGTCATCCGAGTACTTCTCGCCTACTGTATTTCGAATACTATGAATTCGGACATACTACTCGCCTCACATACTGTTTTTCGCATTCTATAGACCTTTTTCCTGAGTAAACGATGAGCGCCGCAATTACAAATTCTAACGTCAGATTGAATGCTTTTCTGTTCCGGTTTCCATAGGAACCCATTCAAATAGCGTCCATCTGTTTTTAATGTAGCTACTGTAACGTCCGCTGCTTCGTGTCATCTACACACTCATGAAAGTGAGGCACTGACAAATGACGGTCATTGCGGCATTGCCAAGTGATGGCGCTATGGAGCCATGCGCTTTTTAAAAACATTTTAATAGGTTTAACATTAGTTTATTAGCTCGGAATATACCCTAATTTGACTAGAAACAATGCAGACCGGAAATGCAAAGCATTCTTTCAGTTAAGAGTCGGACTTACTTCCGTGTTCAGGAAAAACGTCTATAGGGAAGTATGCGATTTCGGACGCAGCGTCATTGTTTACACAGTGCACAGAGATTGTGGGTATAGCCGCAAACTCTTCCAGGACTTTTCACCGATTTCCCCTTCCGGCGTTTGTGTGTACTACGCCAGAGTGCGTACAGGTGTAACGATCCGGATGAAAAGCTCGTGCTCATGACAGATGGACGTGGCTGTGTATCAAAGGTAAAAAATGATATAAATACTGTTCAGTTTCTCGCAAAAACAGACCGTTTCGTGTCTTAGGACATTAATGTATCGTCACGAGTCGCAGGGTGTAATTTGGATTTGTCTGTGTATGTTTTTGTTTACTTTTAAAGGTTTGGTGCCCATCCACTCACATTATATGGCTGGCAGACTGCACCGGTTTTCGTTAAATATCTTCATTTGTGTTCTGCTGAAGAAACAAAGTCACCTACGTCTTGGATGCTCTGGGGGTAAGCAGATAAACATCAAATTGTAATTTTTGGGTGAACTGTCCCTTTTAAAGCTTGAATGCTTTAAAGGCAATAGAGTCTGTCAGACAGAGGGATAAATGGATAGATAGCATGTTACTAGCATGATTGACATTTTACTAGTATGTTGCTACCATGTTTCTAACTTGATTATCATGGTACTAGGATGTTGTTAGCATGTTTCTAGCATCGTTAGCATGTTGACATTACTAGATAGACAGATTGTCTAGATAGATGGTTATATAGATAGATTTCTCTGAATATATATCTCTGTGAATATGTGTCAAAATGAAATTTACTCCTGTGATCAAAGCTGAATTTTCTGCATCATTACTCCAGTCTTCAGTGTCACATGATCCTTCAGAAATCATTCTAATATTCTGATTTGTTACATTTGCTTTCAGGATATTTTGATGAATAGAAACATTGACAACATCATAACCTTGTCACTTTTAATCATTAAATGCATCCTCACTGACCCTAAATGTTAGTGTGAATGATATAATAGCAGATTTGCTCGAAATTCACTAAAATATGAGAAAATAGAAGAAAAAATAGATACTTGTTTCAGCTGTGCTCTGAGTTCAGGTCTCAACGCCGTCAGTAAAAACATGAATCGGAGTGCGTAAAACTGACCACAAGGGGACGACGCAGACTGAAACTCCTTATTTAGCTTTTCTGTCAGACCACAGAGGAGACTGGGAAACAGCAAACAGTTGGAAAAAAGAAAACAGCACAATGACATGCAAATATTGCAAAGATATTTAGTTTCAGTGAATACAGTGGATTTCACCAGCTTTCACTGGTTAGCATGGGAATGCAGATTAAATCCAGTCATTTAAAATTTAATTTACTGTATAACACGGAATGTCACGAAATTTGGCAAAATTGAGACATTTAAATAAAAAAAATAGTGCTGCACAATAAGTGTATGTCAGCAAAAGGCTGCTACTTTAAATGAATTTAAATATTAGCTCCAGTCAGAGCTGCTCTGAGAGTCACTTCATGAGTATTTCACCATTTAATTTGATAAAACTTTGGTCAGAAAGACACTCAAAGGTAAGGAAGCCCATTTCCGCCACTGATAAAAAAAGGTAACTGCAACTTTATATTTTACAATTCAGATTTTTTTTCTCGCAACTGAGAGTTTACATCTTACAATTCTGACTTTTTCTCAGAATTGTGAGATAGAAATGGGCAATTCGGATTTTTTCATTTTTTACTCACAATTGCGAGTTATTAAGTCAGAATTGTGAGATATAATCTCTCAATTCTGAGAACATAGCAGTCTATTTTTCCCCTCAAAATTTAACTTTGTAACCTGCAATTGCAAGTTTTTATCTCAAAGTTTTAAGAAAAAAAGTCAGAACTGTAAGAAATAAGTCACAATTGCCAGAAAAAACAAATCTGACATTTTTTTCCCCCACAAAAGCGACTTCATAACTCACAACTGCGAGTTTATATCACAATTCAAAAAGTCAGACTTGCGAGTTTGTATAATGCAATTTTTTTCAGATTTTTTTCTTACAGTTCTGACTTTTTATCTTAAAATTGTGAGATAAAAACTTGCAATTGCAGGTTATAAAGTTACAGTTTGTGAGTTTATATCATAATTCTGACTCTTTAACTCACAATTGTGAGTTCATATCTCCCAATTCTGAGAAAAAAACTCATAATTGCGAGTTTGTATCATGCAATTCTCAGAAAAAAAGTTAAAATTGTTAGATAAAACGTCACAATAACCTTTTTTATTCAGTGGTGGAAATGGGCTTCCATACAAAGGTCTACACTATAACTACCCAAAATAAAAGTTAGGTTTATCTTGAAGAAATTATGATAAATATATTACTGTTGTATACAAAATTGTACTTTTTAGAGTTATAATAACAAAAGATAAATGAATGAATAAATAAATAAATATCACAATTTTTATTCCCTTTAAAGAGTAAACTTTTTAGTTCTGCCAAATTTTGCCACCTTTGTTTGCCAAAAATAAAAGAAACTGTTTAAATTGAATTTCATTACATTCTAAGAGACTAATTAAGTTAAGATTTTATGCGTTCATTTGATTACCTACATTTTTGATAATAAATTTGTATTAAACCCTAAAATCCAGAAAAATTAAAACAGACGGTATAGAATTTTTGAAAAACAATGAATAAATAACATTTCATAGGGCACAATTACTGTAAAAATGGTTAAATTAGAAAATTTTGTGAACTTATTATGATTCAGTTGAGTTCATTTCTTTTCACTCTATTCAATTAAATTCCTTTTTGATTATTCAAATTTAATTAAACCATTAAAGCAGAATCTAGAAAATAAATTTAGTCAAACCCCTGCTGGTAGATATTGTAACTACACAGTTTGATGCATAAAAAAAAAAAAAAAAACTCTTTCTGCACAGGCAATTCAAGGGGAGCTTGCGAAAGAATCACATTCTCGTTTGCATTTTTCACAGTACTGATGAGGAAAGAGATGTTTGAGTTTGAAACTGTAAGTTGAAAATGCTCATACCTGAGTTCACTGGCTCTCTCTTGTGCCCAAGGACTATTGTACACAATATTACAGAAGATTTTCATGACCTCCTTCCTGCTGACTTCATCATCAACTTTTTCTTCTTTTTCTTCCTCTTCCTCTCCTCCTCCCAGACTCCCTCTGCTGTCTCTTTTACCAGGCGTGAGAGCTTTGAAAACGCTGCTCCTCCTGCGAGAAGGTCCGAGGCTCATGTTTGAGAAGGTGCTGGCCTTGCGCTCACCGCACCAGTCATTCGGGACCCAGACCGTGAGGTCGTTCACATCCCTGCTTACGGCCCCAGAACCATCGTCTTCATCACCAGCATGGTCATCCTCATACGCTCCACGCGGTTTGCTCTCAGAAATAACCTCGATTATGTCATTATAGGGGTCAGCTTCACTGTCGGTGTCGTCTTTGGGAACGGGTGCGTGGCTGATGTCGCCCAGGTGTGCTAGTGTAAGAAGCGCTCTGTCAGTAATCAGAGGGCCCAAAACCTTTTTGTCCCTCGAGAGAATCCGTAAGGATCTCAGGCATACTTTGAGCACACGCCCTTGCGGTTCAGTCTGGAGGAACCTGATCAAAACCGTAGCCAGAGCCTGAGGGAGAATGAAACAAATTAAACAAAGGCGGAAACTGGTTTTAAAAATGGTTTAGGTGTGTATTTGTTTAGAAGAGCCAAGGTTACCTGTCTCAAAATTACATCTGGGTTACTGGATTCGTCGTAGTCTGAATCGGAGTCTGACACATAATCCCGCACTTTATTCTTTCGGAACTGTGGTTACCAAAACAACAACCACAACAAGTATTATGGGAACAAATCACAAATAATAGGTGCCCTCTGGTGTTCCTCACTTCAAAACAGACCGAAGACAATGGGCGTAACATTTATTTATTTATTTTAAAGGATTAGTTCACTTCCAGAATAAAAAAAAATCCTGAATTTACTCACCCCTACACTGAAAAAAGCAATAAGTAAATTGACTTAATTTTTATTTTGCAAGTTTTTGCACGCATAAAATTTAAGTATGGAATGAAGTAAAATCTGCTTAACTAAGTAAAGTAAAATTAGCAAAGGAAATAAGTAAATTTAACATGTACAGTTAGAGTTTGATGAGGAATTTCTACTTAATTATTTTAAGTTTACCGTGCAGTCCTCAAGTACAACAGTTTGTAAACTTTACTCAAACATCGTAGCACTGAAAATAAAAGGCCATTAAAGCATGTGGTTCACTTACAAACATGCACGCAAGCAAGTAGACGGCTCCTTATTGTTTCTAAGGTTATATGTTGACTTGATGTATAGTTACTAACCAAATTAACACAGAGACCTCAATACTTGGCACACACAATGACGGTAACAATCAATGAATAGTTTTTGAGTATGAATGGGTCATTTTGAGTAGAAAATGAACTCTAGATGTTACAAAACTGCAAGTTACTTAACCTAACAACAAAAGCAGCCATAAAACAGTGTAAATGCATCTCGAAAACAGCAAAAAAATGTAACCTTATTAAGTGCATGAAAAGTACTTATAAGTTCAAATTTAAAAGCGTAAATTGAGCTTAATATTAAATTTACTCTACTTTTATTCTAAATTAAATGATTTAATGTAGGCATTTCATTTGTTTTTCTGTATTATTTACTTCACTACAAAATAATTTTTATAAGTGCATTTCATCCAAGATGTTCATGTCTTTCTTTCTTCAGTCGAAAAGAAAGGATGTTTTTTGAGGATTTTTTCTCCATGTAGTGGACTTCAATGGGAACCAACGGGTTGAAGGTCCAAAGTGAAGTTTCATCGGGATCTAAATGATCCCTGCCAAGGAGTGAGCATCTTATCTAGCGAAACAATTCCTCATATTCTAAAATAAATTACATTTTTATCCTCTATTTCTTTTCGACTGAAAAAAGAAAGTCATGAACATCTTGGATGACACAGGGTAAATGATCAGGAACATTTTATTCTGGAAGTGAACTAATCCTTGTATTTTCAGAGGACAATATTTCTCTTTAAGATATGTATTTATGTCTATATATAAAGTAATACTAACATTGTTTAAAATTTAATTGAATTAATGTTTAATTAAATTAATGATTTATGCATTAATTACCTAAATGTTTAATAATAAATATGTCTGTGTAATTTTTTTAATTGGTAAAGTTTTATTAATTTAATTGATTAGACATACTTTTATTGAAATTTAATTGAAAACAAAGAAATTGGGAAAAAATAAAATGGAATTTGAAAAACAAAAAGGATGTCATACATGATTTAACCCCTGCTGGTAGATTATGTAAATGCAGAGTTTAGCTGGGGAAAAAAGTATTTGTGTATACAAATATTAAAAAAAATAAAAAAATAAAAAATAAAAATACACAGGTGCCATCTAGTGGGAGTAATATAAAAAATAATAATACCAAAAATAAATAATAATATAACCAATAATAATAATACCATAATTTTACCACTGGATGCCTTTATAGTTTCTTATAAGAGTATTTCCAGACATAATTACTTACTTTTAGTAGGTTAGAATTTTGAAATAGATTTAGACACTGTATAAGTTTCAGCATGGCTGATTTGTAGATTGAACACCCCAAAAAATGGCTTTAGATTTTTGTATGGCCTATTCACAAAGAACATAAGTGTGACTATTTTTTAAAGACCGTTTAGTATTTTAAATAGCATGTGACACAAAAGTCTATTAAAATAAAGTTAAATAAATAAACATTCAGAAGGTATGCTTTTTTGGTTTAAAATGGCTGAAGACAACCAGAGGATTAACAACTTTCAAATCCATTTAAAAAAAAATTCAAGAATGTAGCTTTCAGAAAAATAAAATAATACCTCTTCCAGCTCCAGCCTCTTTTCAGATTGAACAAGCAGTCAGACAACAGAAAAATAAGCAATTATTAAACCAACCCAAATGATAAGACAAAGAAAAGATGAAGTCTAACAAATGTGTGTATATTATAAGTGTGTGCCTTGTTTTTGCACATTATAACAATTAGTAACAGAGCTAAAGGACCAGGAAGACAGAAATATATACCAGATATTGATATAATCTTGAGTTTTCACCCAAACCATCATTTTGGTTGAGATTGAAGTCTCAAAGAGGACATATTATGAAAATCTGACTTTTTCTGCGTTTAAGTGCTATAATTGGATCCCCGGAGCATTTACCAACCCAGAAAACGTGAAAAAGCCCAACCCAGTAACTTTGTTTTTGGTAAGCCTTTCTCCTAAAGTATGTAAAAAATCTGAGCCGCTCAGATTTCACTCCCCTGTTGACGTGGAAAGGGGATCTTATTATAATATTACCACCCCTTAAAATGCATGTTTCCACCCACGCCACTATTTTATTCTTGCAATGTCTTGCATTTTTTGTTTTCTTGTGATTTCAGCTATTTACCTTTACAGACATAACCGACTGTGCTTTTATAACTTAAGTCTGTTTTTAACATAAACTTGTGTGTATTTGACAGTTTAAGTGCAATAAGACGTGAAAGAGAACTTAGTTAGCTTAGTACTTCTTACATGCCGTGTGACAGCCGTTTTCTGTGTGCGTGCTTTGGATGTGTGTGCTCAGACAACCCTATATCATATATTTAACCCTTAAATGCACGACTGTTTCGGGTCTCTTTAGCGACCCAGGCATATATGTGACCCTGGACCACAAAACCAGTCATAAGGTTAAATTTTACAAAACTGAGATGTATCCATCATATGAAAGTTCAATAAATGAGCTTTCTATTGATATATGGTTTGTTAGGATAGAACAATATTTGGCTGAGATACTTCTATTTGAAAGTCTAGA
This sequence comes from Garra rufa, assembly GCF_049309525.1. Classification (NCBI taxonomy): domain Eukaryota; kingdom Metazoa; phylum Chordata; class Actinopteri; order Cypriniformes; family Cyprinidae; genus Garra; species Garra rufa. Next base: position 6,300,540 of record NC_133382.1, on the reverse strand, counting down.
ATCTGAGGATGCAAAAAAATCTAAATACTGAGAAAATCACCTTTAAAGTTCTCCAAATTAAGTTCTTAACAATGCATATTACTAATCAAAAATTACATTTTGATATATTTATAGTAGGAATTTTACAAAAAATCTTCATGGAACATGATCTTTACTCAATTTCCTAATGTTTTTTGGCATAAAAGAAAAATCAATAATTTTGACCCATACAATGTATTTTTGGCTATTGCTACAAATATACCCCAGCGACTTAAGAAGGTTTTGTGGTCCAGGGTCACATATATCAAGCACATGTGAATCTCTAACTGATATGGCTTTAAAACGCATGATTACAGCACGATATACATGAATATGAATATCAAAACCAGATGTTTTATAGCAAAGTATCTGAGGTATAAGCTGTAAAGGCACAGCTTTATTCTGGAAAAGGGGGTGGGGAGCAGCGGCTCATTTGAATTTAAAGAGACATGCACAAAAAAACAGCATGTTTCTGCTTCCTCTCAAAATAGGCATTTTCAAAATGATATAATAAAAATGATCTATGGGGTAGTTTGAGCTATCTTGTGAAAAGAGGCAAAAAAGGGGCCTTGGTGACGTTAACATTGTTTTTTGTTGTAATTTCAACATTGTTTCAACATTTGCTGAGGGTGTAAAAATTATACTAAACATCACCACTTTGTAATATTAATTCAATGCATTTAACTTACACACACATCAACACTGACTTGCTATCTGGGATGGATTTAGGGAGATTATGGTCTAAATATTAATGAGCTGCAGGCAGAGGATCAAGTCAACTGCAATATCAGCAAACAATTGAGGACATGCAGGAACATTTCCTGCTCAAAGAACTGTACAGCGTTCATATATAAAAAAATATGAAACATATGTTTGTGTATGTGTAACTGCATTCAAATAACTCTTACTTTTCTCCTCTCCCTCTCCTCCAAATCATAGAAGAAGCACTGTGCATACTAGGAGAGAGTGAAAATGTGTAATTAGAAAAGAGCAATAACATAAAATGTGAATATTGAGTAAACAATAAAGTAGATTGTTTTGTAATGACAGGCATTAATACATTGGTTTTGGAGCCACTGGACTGAATATAATCAGTCTTTGGTTAATTGTAAGTACCTCTCGATTAAATTGCTGTAGTTCTGCCTTCAGTCCTTTCTGATCGTCCTCTTTGATACACTCAATAATCCTCTCTATATTCAATGCTGGATGAAAACACAAACACACATACATAAGCAAACAATAAATCATTTGTCAAAAACATCTAAAGCTGGATACAGACACCTGAGACCATTTAAAACCAATGATTTTAATGAAATACGCAGTTTTATTGGAAAGAATGTAATTGAAAAAATGAATAAAAATTTATGGATTTTTTGTTTATTAATAAATTAAATTACTGATCGGTGTAATCAATCCATTATTAAAGTAAAAACAAAAAAAAACTGTTGATATATAACATTTTCAATTTAACTTTTGATGCAAAATTCATAATAAATGTAATAAATATAATTATTCATATGCAATGTAATAGACATAATGTAATCATTAGTAAATTACATAATACTTTGGATTCAAAATTCATAAGAAATTTAAGAAATATAAAAATGTGTTTTTAATGTAATAGATGTATTCATTTATAATTTACATAATAAATGTTAATTCTAAATAATCTATAAATAAATTTATACATATATACATACACACATTTTATTTTAAAATTACATACTGAAATACATTTTCAAACAACTTTTGATTCAAAATCTATACAAATCAAATACATGTAATAATTTGTAATTTAAAAAATATATTATTTAATATATAAAATACAATATTTTATTTTTAAAATACATCCTGATGTATAACATTTGCAATACAACTTTTGATTCAAAATTCATAAAAAATGTAATACATGTAATAATTAATAATCTATTAATTTGTAATTTAAATATAAATGCAATTTTATACATGTAATATTGCACTTAATATACACACACACACACACATATATATACATATATATATATATTGCGATATTACATTTATACAATTACATATAATATTATATACAATTTTGTGTGTGTGTATATATATATATATATATATATATATATATATATATATATATATTATATGCATATAAAGATATTAACATATACATTCACAAATAAATATTTTATATTAATAATATAGTAAAATAACTACAAAAATTCTTATCAAGACAAAAACACAAATGTGTGTATATAAGCCAATTTAAGATTTCCCTCCACTCCAAACAAAACATTTGTCTCCTTCATATTTGTTTTAGTTCATCCTCTTACCTGTGAGCATGTCTTCTGCGGAGTGTGCTATGCAGGATGCAGTGCGCTGGAGCCTTTCAGTCTTGAATTTCTATAGGATTTGAATCAGTTGCTCAGTGCACCTGCAGGCCTTTTATCTAGCTCTCTCTCTGTCTTTTTCTGTCTCTGTTTACCTCCAGCTCTGTCTCTACCCCGGTTTGTCCATAATCCTGCAGTGCATTAGTTATGCTCTAATCCTTTAATGTCTTTTCACTTCATCTCTATTCACTCACACTATAAATAACCTTACAGCAGATCCAGATGATGTGCAGTGACTTACAGTAACCACAAGGTGGCAGTTCGATGGTAGTGACTCAATGGCCACTGTATAAAAATCATTTAACATAATTATTGACAAGTCAAAAGACTAATAAAGATAAGATAATAAACTCTAGATTGTATTTGTTCATAACAGTAATGTACAGTAATACATACTATGATTTAAAAAAAAAAAATTAATAATGTAATTTTTTTCATTTCAGTTTTAATTTTAGTCCTAAGCCATAGTTAACATTTTATTTAGTTGATTTAAAATAAATAATATTGTACTATATATATATATATATATATATATATATATATATATATATATATATATATATATATATATATATATATACAGTCAAGCCCAAAATAAAATTATTTTTGAAATGACACAGGCTTCTTTCAAAAGATAATAAGACAATGTACAAGAGATATCATTGTGGAAAAAAATAGTTCTCAGCTTTTATTTACATTTGAACAAAAAGTGGCATGTCCAAAATTATTCATACCCTTTGCAAACTGTCACAGTCTTTGGGAAAATCCAAAGTTCTATACCATTCCAAATAGTCCAAGCTGTTCTAAAGCATCCTAATTAATCTGATTACCCGGAATTAACCATTTTATGGTAAAATCCAAATCAAGAAAATGTGTAATGTAAAAAAAAATAAAATAAATAATAATAATAATAATACATTTTTTGTCAATGTAATCAATCCATTATTAAAACAAAAAAGGGTACAGATTAAAAACAAAAACAAACCAAAACATTTTGGTATGTAACATTTTTAAATCAACTTTTAATTCAAAATTCATAATAAATCTAATCAATATAATTATTAATTTGTAATTCTTCCAAAAGATAATAAGATGATGTACAAGAGATATCATTGTGGAAAAAATATTTCTCAGCTTTTATTTAAAATTGAAAAAAAAGTGTCATGTCCAAAATTATTCATACCCTTTGCAAACTGTCACAGTCTATGGGAAAATCCAAAGTTCTATACCATTCCAAATAGTCCAAGCTGTTCTAAAGCATCCTAGTTACCCTGATTCATTGGGAACAGCTGTTTTAATCAATTCAACAGGTGAAAAACAGAAGCTCTCTGCTGTTGGTTTGTGGACAGTCATGGCTAATACAAAGGAGCTCACTGAGGACCTGCGGCTGCGCATTGTGGCTGCTCACAAGTCAGGAAAGGACTATACAACCGTATCTAAATGTTTTGAAGTTCCAGTGGCTACAGTGCAAAGTATTATTAAAAAATACAAGACGTTCCGCACTGTGAAAAATCTCAAAGGACGTGGTCGGAAGCCAAACGTGACACCTGTGCTGGCCGGGAGGATAGTGAGAGAGGTACAACAAGGCCATCCTCATGAATCTGGGCTCTGCTGGTGGCAACATCTCAAGGCAGACAGTCCAACAGACACTGCACACTGCTGGGTTCCACGGACGCAGACCAAGGAGGACACCACTTCTCCAGATAAGACACACAAAAGCCTGCTTGGCCTTTGCAAATGCTCCTCTGGACAAAGAAGAAGAACTCTGGTCTTCTGTTTTATGGTCAGATGAAACAAAAATTGAATTGTTTGGCCACAATGATGTAGCCTTCATTTGGTGTAAAAAAGGAGAAGCCTTCAACCCTAAGAACACCATCCCCACTGTCAAACATGGTGGTGGGAACCTAATGTTTTGGGGATGTTTTTTAGCCGGTGGACCAGAGAACCTAATCACAGTTAACGGCTCCATGAAAAAGGAGCAATACATCAAAATTCTGAACAACAACATCAGGCAGTCTGCAGAGAAACTTGGCCTTGGGCACCAGTGGACATTTCATCAAGACAACGACTCAAAATACACAGCAAAAGTGTTGAAGAAATGGTTAGCAGACAAAAACATTAACATTTTGCAGTGGCCCAGCCAGAGTCCTGACTTAAATCCAATTGAGAATCTGTGGAGGGAGCTAAAGATCAGGGTGATGGCAAGAAGACTCTCCAACCCGAAAGAGTGGGAGCTCATCGCTAAAGATGAATGGGCAAAAATACCAGTGGAGACATGCAAAAAGCTGGTCAGCAATTATAAGAAGCTTTTTAGATTGCTGTAATAGCCAATAACGGCTTTTCTATTGATTATTGAGAAGGGTATGAATAATTTTGGACATGCCACTTTTTGTTCAAATGTAAATAAAAGCTGAGAAATATTTTTTTTCCACAATGATGCCTCTTGTTCATCGTCTTACTATCTTTTGGGAGAAGCCTGTGTCATTTCCGGTCAAAAAAAAAACTTGCTGGTTGAACTTTAAGTCAGAATTTGCCAGGGGTATGAATAATTTCGGGCTTTACTGTATATGATTCAAAGACGTTAAGATGTCCACATCAAAAGAAATTTACAAAAGTGATTTTATGTCCATAGAAAGCACATTAAATGGAAGTAAAGTGTCTTCTTTTAAGGTTTCAAATACGTTTTTGGAGAACAAAATGTCAAATTTTGGTTGAAATAATGTTACACTGTCATTCTGTGTAACATATTTTATATGTAAAAATTTAAACTACATGCTAATTTTATTGTTTTAAATGAGTAAATAATTCTTACTAAATTTGCACAAAACCTAGCATAGTGGCAAATTTTAAAATGTAGAATTACAACTAATTAGTATTTGGGTGAAAGTAATTTGTATTTTAATATGTCATAAATTGATTTTTGTTGTAAATATGCCTGACAAGATGAATGACACACTGAATGACACTTTAGTGGGTGTCTTCTGTAAATTAGGGGAAAATGGATGATATCCATTTTTTTGCTCAGAAACAAAAATGCAATTAAATTAAACAGAAAACTTAAAAAATATTTAAAAAAAAAAAAAAAAAAAAAAAAAATATATATATATATATATATATATATATATATATATATATATATATATATATATATATATATGTATATGTATATATAATTTATTTTATTTCATTTTTTGTTCTCTTTTCCCTTTTAAACCCACACACAAAAAGTTATTCTATTAGAAATGATTCAATATTTAAATTTTTGGAAAATATGTAAACTTTAATTATCTTGATAAAGAACAGTTTCAGTTCACAATACATTATAATGGAAAATCATCTTCTATCTTTCTTCCCAGAGGGCCAAGTTATGCTTGCAATTCTGATTAGCAA